>NC_141873.1:386986723-387289754 GCF_056163025.1 Triticum urartu | reverse complement strand
ACGAAATTCCCCCCTCTTCCTCCATATATACAGCCCTTAGGGCGTCGTTTAGACTTTGGGTTTTGTTTAGATAAAAAGTTCGCCATAGCTGCAACTTCGCGTACTTCGTTTGTGTCCAACGACCAGACCAAGACGTCACAGAACCCCACCTTGATCAATAAAGCTTTCATCTTATATTCGCAATATCCCGATTGCAATCTCAGTTTCTTGCTTGTTCTTCGTTTGCTCGCAGGAAACAGACCCTCGTGGTCAGGTTGATCGTGCTCCGGCGTGGTCAATAACCCTCGGAAGTTGGTTTAGCGATTGCTAAGGTGCGACGTCTCGCACGTTTGTAGTCGGATCGTCAAGGTCGACTCCCACAGAAAACGATAGCCACCATCTCATCGAAACATCGGGACACCTTAGCCTCTATCAAGTGGTATCAGATTTCCAGGTTGCTCGGTGAGATTTTACAGTTTTTCATAGATTAGATCGAGTCTGTTCTTCATACCTACAGTCCACGAAAAAGCCAGAAAAAAAAACTAGGGTTAGTTCATCATATCCGAATCAATCTGAGCCTTTGCATAATCTTTTTTGGGTTTTTGCTTTGTTGAATTTGCGGTTGCATCGTCGTGTCAAGTTGCTGGTCTTAGAGTCTAGTCTTTTAGAGTTTCGAGTTCTGGTCATAAGTTGTCACGCCGCCGCCGCACCATCATCATCGCCCATCTACCACTTTTGCTTATCCGCCACCGCTCTGAATCCATATCCATATACCACCACCAATCCGTATCCATATACCACCACCAATCTGTATCCATATACCACCACCGCTGCCATATACCACAACCATATATCCACCACCAATCCGAGTTCTTCTCATATTAGGTTTGTTCTTGAGATCAATCTAAATTCCGTTTCGTGTTTCCTTGCCTGCGTAGGTCTTGAAAAAAAAAGAGTCTGGAGACCCCCGGGCAGTTTTTAGGCCAAAAATTTCACGGGCAAATTTTTTTCCCTATCCTATTTTTAGGCTTTTCTGAGTCTTTTGAGCCACGTGCCATCATAGTGATTTTTTGTCGCACTTTTTCGTCGTCGCTGCCCTGATTTCCGAAAAAAAAGTGAAAAAAAAATTTGTGCCCATCCTATCAGTTCGACGAGGGAAGAGTTTTGAGACACTCGCCATTATAGTGATTTTTCGCAAAAAAAAGAGGAGCGCAAAAAACAAGGAGCGCAAAAAAAAGAGCAAAAAAAAGAGTTCCAGAGTGTGCTTTTCCCTTATTTACGTGCAGCGCCGTGATTTTGTTAGTGTTCTAGGCTCGCGTCTCTAGCACGGTCTAGCCTAGGACCAGCACAGTACCGTCGTTGAGCGTTTATTCAACTTTGCATCTCTGAATTGATTATTGCTGACCCTTTTTGCTACGATACTATAAGCCTTCCCAGCTCCACATACATCTACGTCGTGCGTTTGACTCTCCCTGGCAATCGCTCTATCCAAGCTTTTGAGAGTTTTGACTACAACGGTTGCCGATCACCGCCTGCTGCTGGGTAAGAACTGGTAAGAATTTGAGATTTGCTTGACGGATTTGTGACACCCGCCACCACCACCACTTGTTAGTAGTCTGTAGGATCATATTCTTGTGTGTTTCTATTGCTGCTAACCATGCCAGGATCACAAGCCAACGCGACTGACTGGGAGAACTTGACGAACAAGGAGCTTCATGATACGTTTCAGCAAATGATGAGTGGACAGGTGCACGATGTGATAAACAGATTTGAAGAGGTCATGGAGAAGATAGATGGCATGGAGAAGACGTTTGAAACAAAGCTCGATAACAAGTTTGCTGAATTGCTTTCGCGTTTTCCACCACCACCACAGGCTGCTCCTGCCGCACCTCTGCAACAAGAGCAACAACATCGACTGCCTCCACGTCGGGAAACAGCCCTCCGCCGAGCGAGCCGTGTCCCTCTTCAGTCGGGCCAAACTGCTGGTGCTGCTGTTGATACTTCTGTGGCTCCTACTGCTGATGTGGAGGAGGATGATTATGTGGGAGATTATGAGGATGAGGTTGATCACAATCAGAACTACATGCCACCACTAGCACAGCAACCACCAGGTCGTCCACATGCAAATAATGGCAATGGTAGGGCTCACCCTCAGGTACGAGATCATGACCATCTCCCTAAACTAAAATTGGATATTCCACCATTTGAGGGTAGATATGTTCCTGATATATATCTTACTTGGGAGTTAGAAACTGAACAACGATTTACATGTTTACAATATCCCGAGGAGAGACGTGTTCCTGCTGCTGTTTGTGCATTCACTAGTTTTGCATGTGTTTGGTGGTCTGAGCATTGTAGATTATATCCTATTCCGGCTACTTGGGCTGCTTTGAAAACTGCTATGTGTACTCGTTGGGTTCCACCATATTAGCAACGTGAATTACTTCAAAAATTGCAGCGCTTAAGACAGGGGAAAAATTCTGTAGAAGAATATTATCAGGAATTACAAACTGGCATGATTAGATGTGGTATTGTTGAGGAGAATGAAGCTATGCTTGCACGTTTTATGGGTGGATTAAATAGAGAGATTCAGACGATTCTAGAGTATAAGGAGTATACTAATATCACTCGTTTATTCCATCTTGCTTGTAAAGTTGAACGTGAAGTGCAGGATCGACAGGCATTGGCGCGGACTAACTTTTCTGGAGGTCGACCTTCATCATGGACACCACGTGCATCATCTACTTCCACATGTTCTGCTACACCGGCGCCTCCGTCGGCTACCACCTCCAACCGTGATACAATAAAGCAGGCACAATCACCACTATCTGCCAAGAGCACACCTTCTGGGCCTGCAAAGAGCTCTTCTTCATCCATGGCATCAACAGGGCAAACACATGATATTATTTGTCGACGTTGCAAGGGTGGAGGTCATTATGCGAGAGAATGCCCATCTAAGCGTGTGATGATTGTTACTGAGGATGGTGGGTATGAGTCCGCTAGTGACTATGATGAGGAGACTTTGGCTCTTATTACATGTGACGAACACGGTGGAGACGATTCTGATCATGAGACGCAATACATGACTCCTGAAGATGCTGACAGGTATGAATGTTTAGTTGCTCAACGTGTTTTGAGTGTGCAGGTTACACAAGCTGAGAAAAATCAGAGGCATAATTTGTTCCATACAAAGGGAGTTGTGAAGGAACGCTCTGTTCGCGTGATCATAGATGGAGGGAGCTGCAATAACTTGGCTAGCATGGAGATGGTGGAGAAGCTATCTCTCACCACAAGACCACATCCACATCCTTACTACATCCAATGGTTCAACAACAGCGGCAAGGTTAAGGTAACACGTACTGTTCGTGTGCATTTTAGTATCTCTACATATGCTGATTATGTTGATTGTGATGTGGTACCTATGCAAGCATGTTCCTTATTACTTGGTAGACCATGGCAATTTGATAAAAATTCTGTACACCATGGTAGAAACAATCAATATACTCTTGTTCATAACGATAAAAATATTACTTTGCTTCCTATGACTCCTGATTCCATTTTGAAAGATGATATTAATAGAGCTAATAAAGCAAAACAGGAGACAAATAAGAGTGGAAATCAGATTGTGGCAAAAGAATTTGAGCACCAAATGAAGCCTAATTATAAACCATCTACTGTTGTTTCTGAAATTAAATTGAAAAGTGCATGTTTACTTGCCACCAAATCTGATATTGATGAGCTAGATTTCAGCAAATCTGTTTGCTATGCTTTTGTGTGCAAAGAGGCATTATTTTCATTCGAGGACGTGCCTTCCTCTTTGCCCCCTGCTGTCACTAACATTTTGCAGGAGTTCGCTGACGTCTTTCCACAAGACGTGCCACCGGGATTACCACCTATTCGAGGGATTGAGCATCAAATTGACTTAAATCCCGGTGCTTCGCTACCCAACCATGCACCATACCGTACCAATCCAGAGGAGACGAAGGAGATTATGCGTCAAGTACAAGAACTGCTCGACAAAGGTTATATACGCGAATCCCTTAGTCCTTGTGCTGTTCCTATCATTTTAGTGCCGAAAAAGGATGGTACGTCGCGTATGTGCGTTGATTGCAGAGGCATTAATAATATTACTATTCGTTATCGTCATCCTATTCCTAGGCTAGATGATATGCTTGATGAATTGAGTGGCTCTACAATATTCTCCAAAGTTGATTTGCGTAGTGGATACCATCAAATTCGTATGAAATTGGGTGATGAATGGAAAACAGCATTTAAAACTAAGTTTGGATTATATGAGTGGTTAGTCATGCCTTTTGGGTTAACTAATGCACCTAGTACTTTCATGAGGTTAATGAACAAAGTTTTACGTGCTTTCATTGGACGATTTGTGGTAGTTTACTTTGATGACATATTGATTTATAGAAAATCTTTGGAGGAACATTTGGAACATTTACGTGCTGTTTTTATTGCTCTACGTGATGCACGTTTGTTTGGAAACCTTGGAAAGTGCACCTTTTGCACCGACCAAGTATCTTTTCTTGGCTATGTTGTTACTCCACAGGGAATTGAAGTTGATAAAGCCAAGATTGAAGCTATTGAGAGTTGGCCGCAGCCCAAAACGGTCACACAAGTGAGGAGTTTCCTTGGCCTCACTGGTTTCTATAGGCGTTTTGTGAGAGATTTCAACACCATTGCTGCACCTCTCAACGAGCTTACAAAGAAGGATGTGCCTTTTGTTTGGGGTACCGCACAGGAAGAAGCCTTCACGGTATTGAAACATAAGTTGACACATGCTCCTTTACTCCAACTTCCTAATTTCAATAAGACTTTTGAGCTTGAATGTGATGCTAGTGGAATTGGATTAGGAGGTGTGTTATTACAAGATGGAAAACCTGTTGCATACTTTTCTGAAAAATTGAGTGGGCCTAGTCTGAACTATTCTACTTATGATAAAGAATTATATGCTCTCATTCGGACCTTAGAAACATGGCAACATTATTTATGGCCCAAGGAATTTGTTATACATTCTGATCATGAATCTTTGAAACACATTAAAAGTCAAGCAAAACTGAACCGTAGACATGCTAAATGGGTTGAATTCATTGAGACTTTCCCTTATGTCATTAAACACAAGAAGGGTAAATAAAATTTTATTGTTGATGCCTTGTCTCGTCGTTATACTATGCTTTCACAACTTGACTTTAAAATATTTGGTTTGGAGACCATCAAAGATCAATATGTTCATGATGCTGAATTTAAAGATGTATTGCAGAATTGTAAGGAAGGGAGAACTTGGAACAAGTTCGTTCTTAACGATGGATTTATGTTTCGTGCTAACAAGCTATGCATTCCAGCTAGCTCCGTTCGTCTTTTGTTGTTGCAGGAGGCGCATGGAGGAGGATTAATGGGACACTTTGGCATCAAGAAGACGGAGGATATACTTGCTACACATTTCTTTTGGCCAAAGATGAGACGGGATGTTGAGCGTTTTGTTGCTCGCTGCACTACATGTCAAAGAGCTAAGTCACGACTCAATCCTCATGGTTTATATATGCCTTTGCCAGTACCTAGTGTTCCTTGGGAGGATATATCTATGGACTTTGTTTTAGGTTTACCTCGAACAAAGAAGGGGAGGGATAGCATATTTGTTCTCGTGGATAGGTTCTCGAAAATGGCACACTTTATACCATGTCATAAAAGCGATGATGCTGTTAATGTTGCTGATTTGTTCTTTCGTGAAATTATTCGCTTACATGGTGTGCCAAATACTATTGTTTCAGATCATGATACTAAATTTCTTAGCCACTTTTGGAGATGTTTATGGGCTAAGTTGGGGACTAAGCTGCTTTTTAGTACTACTTTTCACCCCCAAACTGATGGACAAACTGAGGTAGTCAATAGAACATTGTCTACTATGCTTAGGGCTGTTTTGAAGAATAACAAGAAAATGTGGGAAGAATGCTTGCCTCATATTGAATTTGCTTATAATCGCTCATTGCATTCTACTACTAAGATGTGCCCTTTTGAAATTGTGTATGGTTTCCTACCTCGTGCACCTATTGATTTGTTGCCTCTTCCATCTTCAGAGAAGGTTAATTTTGATGCTAAAGAACGTTCTGAATTGATTTTAAAAATGCATGAGTTAACTAAGGAAAACATTGAGCGTATGAATGCTAAATATAAACTTGCTGGAGATAAGGGTAGAAAACATGTTGTGTTTGTGCCTGGAGATCTTGTTTGGTTACATTTGCGTAAAGATAGATTTCCTAATTTGCGCAAATCAAAGCTAATGCCATGTGCTGATGGTCCTTTTAAGGTGTTAGAGAAAATAAATGATAATGCATATAAACTTGAGCTACCTGTAGATTTTGGGGTTAGTCCCACTTTTAACATTGCAGATTTGAAGCCTTATTTGGGTGAGGAAGATGCGCTTCCGTCGAGGACAACTTCATTTCAAGAAGGGGAGGATGATGAGGACATCAATACCATTGTTACACCCACAGCCCCTACTGTTACATATACTGGACCAATTACTAGAGCTCGCGCACGCCAATTAAATTACCAGGTACTTTCGTTTCTTGGTAATGATTCTAATGTTCATGAGATTATGATGCTGCCTAAATTGGATACATTTGTTTTGCTTACAAATGAAGGGCCTAGCTTGGAGAAGGATGAACATTGGAGCAAGAACACGCATGGAGTTGATGGCATGCACAAGGGGATCAAGAACGGAGTTACAAGTGATGATTTCAGGACTTTGAAGCCGCCATAAGGAGTGCATGAAGCCTTGGACGAAATATACAAGATGCCACTTCATAATATTCGTCCATAGGCTATTCTAGGTGCTGCGTCACCTTATTAATGGGCCAGGCCCATGTAATTTCGAAATACTTAAGTATAGGCTATTTTTAGAGTTCGTGTGTGTGGGGAAACAAGAGTTAGGGTTGGTTTCGGACCCCACCCTCAAGGGCCACGAAATTCCCCCCTCTTCCTCCATATATACAGCCCTTAGGGCGTCGTTTAGACTTTGGGTTTTGTTTAGATTAAAAGTTCGCCATAGCTGCAACTTCGCGTACTTCGTTTGTGTCCAACGACCAGACCAAGACGTCACAGAACCCCACCTTGATCAATAAAGCTTTCATCTTATATTCGCAATATCCCGATTGCAATCTCAGTTTCTTGCTTGTTCTTCGTTTGCTCGCAGGAAACAGACCCTCATGGTCAGGTTGATCGTGCTCCGGCGTGGTCAATAACCCTCGGAAGTTGGTTTAGCGATTGCTAAGGCGCGACGTCTCGCACGTTCGTAGTCGGATCGTCAAGGTCGACTCCCACAGAAAACGATAGCCACCATCTCATCGAAACATCGGGACACCTTAGCCTCTATCAGAAGGAGTGGGACATCAGAAGCCCAACCATGACTGATTACTGCAACGCGGTGAGGAAGTTGGAAAAGAAGTTTGAGGTGTTAGAGCTTCATCACATACCCCGACTAAAAAATCAAGCAGCCGATGACTTGGCAAAGATAGATTCCAAGAGAGAATCCATTCCCAGCAATGTGTTTTTGGAGCATATTCACACGCCGACAGTTTAGGAAGATCCTTTTACTGAAGAGCCCCCGCAGCCTAAGAGCGCCACAGACCCGACTGAAGTCGAGGTCCCAGCCGTGGTCGACCTAATCATGGAGGTTCTGGTTATTACTCCCGACTGGACAGTGCCGTACATTGCGTACATCCTTAGAAAGGAACTCCCAGAGGACGAAGAGGAGGCTCGACAGATCGTTCGTCGATCCAAGGCCTTTACTGTGATCAGAGGGCAATTGTTCAGGGAAAGCGTGACTGGAGTCGGTCAGAAATGCATAACGCCAGAAGAAGGTCGAATGATCCTCAATGACATCCACTCGGGGACCTGTGGTCATCATGCGTCCTCTCGGGCCATCGTGGCTAAAGCATACCGAGCCGGATTCTATTGGCCATGAGCAAATGAAATGGCGAAAGATATAGTCGACAGATGTGAAGGCTGCCAGTTTTACTCCGACATGTCTCACAAGCCAGCGTCAGCCCTGAAGACCATTCCCCTCGTCTGGCCCTTTGCTGTTTGGGGACTGGATATGATTGGACCACTGAGAACTGGTAGGAGCGGCTTCACTCATGTGCTCGTCACAGTCGACAAGTTTACCAAATGGATCGAAGCTAAACCTATCAAGAATCTTGAAGCCAGCACCGCTGTCAGTTTTATCAGAGAATTGACATTCATATATGGAGTCCCTCACAGCATCATCACGGACAATGAATCGAATTTCGATTCTGATGAGTTTAGAGCTTTCTGCGCTTCTCAAGGCACACGAGTCGACTATGCTTCCGTCGCCCACCCGCAGTCGAATGGACAAGCAGAAAGAGCCAATGGCCTAATTCTCATAGGATTGAAACCCCGACTGATGCGTGATCTCAAACACGCAGCAGGTGCTTGGGTCGATGAACTTCTTTCAGTTCTATGGGGTTTGAGAACAACTCCCAACCGGTCGACTAGACGAACTCCTTTTTTTTGGTCTATGGAGCCGAAGCTGTTCTACCGAGTGACTTGCTCCACAACGCACCCCGAGTCGAGCTTTTCTCTGAAGAAGAAGCAGAGCAGGCCCGGCAAGATTCAGTCGATCTCCTAGAGGAGGAAAGAGAGATGGCCTTAATCCGGTCGACCATCTATCAGCAAGACTTGCGTCAATTCCACGCCAGAAGCGTGAGAAGTCGAGCCTTCCAAGAAGGAGGCCCGGTTCTTCAATTGGATCAACAGAAACTACACAAGCTCGCCCCGGCTTGGGAAGGCCCCTTCATTGTCACCAAAGTTCTCCACAATGCAGCATACCATCTTTACAGTGTTGAGCATCAGAAGGACGAGCCACGAGCCTAGAACGCTGAGTTGCTCCGCCCCTTTTATACTTAAGCACTCGTTCGAATAAAATGTAATAAGAAGTACCTTTGTAATTTGTTCATCAAAGACAAGAGCTTTTCAGTCTTCTCGCCTGATTGTTGTTGCTTTTATTTACTTCTGAAATCCCCCAGTGGGTGGGCTTAGCCGCGAATCCGTTTCGCCTAAGTTCGAAAGAAAATCCTACCGAGTGGTGAGGAATCCTCCCACTCGGGGGCTTAGCTGTAGTCCAGTACTCGCCTAAGTTCTCTCACTCAGAGACTTAGCTGCAGTCCGGTACTCGCCTAAGTTTGAAAAATCCTACCGAGTGGTGAGCAATCCTCCCACTCGGGGGCTTAGCTGAAGTCCAGTGCTCGCCTAAGTTCTCTCACTCGGAGACTTAGTTGCAGTCCGGTACTCGCCTAAGTTTGAAAAAATCCTATCGAGTGGTGAGCAATCCTCCCACTCGGGGGCTTAGCTGCAGTCCAGTACTCACCTAAGTTCTCTCACTCGGAGACTTAGCTGTAGTCCGGTACTCGCCTAAGTTTAAAAAAATCCTACCGAGTGGAGAGCAATCCTCCCACTCGGGAGCTTAGTTGTAGTCCAGTACTCGCCTAAGTTTAAAAAATCCTACCGAGTGGAGAGCAACCCTCCCACTCGGAGGCTTAGCTGCAGTCCAGCACTCGCCTAAGTTTAAAAAATCCTACCGAGTGGAGAGCAACCCTCACATTCGGGGGCTTAGCCGCAGTCTAGTACTCGCCTAAGCTCTCCTACTCAGGGGCTTAGATGCAGTCCAGTACTCGCCTAAGTTTAAAAAATCCTACCGAGTGGAGAGCAACCCTCCCACTCGGGGGCTTAGCTGCAGTCTAGTACTCGCCTAAGCTCTCCCACTCGGAGGCTTAGCTGCAGTCCAGCACTCACCTAAGTTTAAAAAATCCTACCGAGTGGAGAGCAACCCTCCCACTCGGGGGTTTAGCCGCAGTCTAGTACTCGCCTAAGCTCTCCCACTCGGGGGCTTAGCTGCAGTCTAGTACTTGCCTAAGTTTAAAAAATCCTACCGAGTGGAGAGCAACCCTCCCTCTCGGAGGCTTAGCTGTAGTCCGGTACTCGCCTAAGTTTGTAAAATCCTACCGAGTGGGGAGCAACCCTCCCACTCGGAGGTTCGGAGCTACGCCACAAGTACAACGTGCGCTCCATCCCTATCCGCAAGGACGACGAGGTGCAGGTCGACTGCAACCTTCTCCTTTGGAGCTACGCCACAAGTGCAACGTGCGCTCCATCCCTATCCGCAAGGATGATGAGGTGCAGGTCGACTGCAACCTTCTCCTCCGGAGCTATGTCACAAGTACAACATGCGCTCCACCCCTATCCGCAAGGACGACGAGGTGCAGGTCGACTACAACCTTCTCCTTCGGAGCTACGCCACAAGTACAACGTGCGCTCCACCCCTATCCGCAAGGACGACGAGGTGCAGGTCGACTGCAACCTTCTCCTTCGGAGCTACTGTAACGCCCCGAGACCGATGTGCCAGGTGTCCTCCAGTTATTCGCTGTTGTTGTGTTGTCATTGCTTGCGTGTCATGCATTGCATATCATGTCATCATGTGCATTTCATTTGCATACATGTTCGTCTCATGCATCCGAGCATTTTCCCCGTTGTCCGTTTTGCAATCCGGCGCTCCTATATCACCCGGTGTCCCTTTCTACCTCTTTTCGTGTGCGGGTGTTAAACATTTTAGGATTGGACCGAGACTTGTCATGCGGCCTTGGTTTACTACCGGTAAACCGCCTGTCAAGTTTCGTGCCATTTGGACTTCGTTTGATACTCCAACGGTTAACCGAGGGACCGAAAAGGCCTCGTGTGTGTTGCAGCCCAACACCCTTCCAAAGTGGCCTAAAACCCACCAAACCCCCTCCATCATCTCGGTCGTTCGATCACGATCGCGTGGCCACAAACCGCACCTCATTTGGACTCGCCTAGCTCCCTCTACCTATAAATATGTGTCTCCCTCCGAAAATTCGCGCAGTCTAACCCTAGACCTTCTTCCTCTCCGCGCCGCCGGACAAAAGCCTCGCCGGCGGACATGTCCGCGCCCTCAGCCGCCGCCCCGCGCCAATCCGGAGCCGCCAAGTGGCGCCACCGCGCAGTCCCCGCCGTCGGCCCGCCAGGCCCAGGTCGCCCCCCCGAGCCCGCGAGCTCCGTCGCCGGGTCCCTGCGACTCCTCGCGCCCGCTCCTCCGCTCGCCGCCGTCCTCGCCATCGCCGCCGGCCGCCGCCCACCGCTGCACCTCGCCGCGCCGGTCGCCGGTTGCCGCCGCCCGGTGACTCCCTCGGCGCCCCGCCGGGCCCCACGCCATGCCCGCCGGCCGTCGCCAGCGACCGCTCCGGCGACGCCGCCCCTCCTCCGGCCGTCGACGCCGCACCTCGCCGGCCTCGGGTCCGGCCGCCTCTCCGGTCGACTCCGGCGAAGCCCTCCGGTGAACATTGTTTTCCGCGCAGTGCCCGATCCAGATCTAGATCTGGGGATCTCGGGTTGACTTTTTTAGCCCTCTAACCCTAATTTTTGAGCATACTTTGCCATGCCATAACTCTGCATTCGTAGCTCCGATTTGTGCGTGTAGCATATCAAAATGTTCGTCTCAACGAGTACATAATTTCATCTCATTGCATCAATTTCATTTGAGCTCATCTTGATGCCCGAAATGCTGTTGGAAGAGGGCTATGTGATGAATTTGTCAGATCTGTTTCAGCAAATGGCATTTTGTCATTTTTGCCATGATTAATGTGTGCATGCTATGATCATGAGCTCTACATGTGTTTTGTTATATGCCATGCCATCTTTACAGTGGTGCTTACCATGTAATTTTGTGATATTTGTGGTGACTAGCACACAAGCTTGCAAAGTAGCGTAATCGGTAAAGCTGATTTCAGTGACTTAGAATTTCACTAAGTCCTTGTCCTGATTTTGTCGTTATGCCACATGTTCATGTTGTTTCCTAGTGATCCGTGCCTCTTTTGAGGATGAAAGTAAGGATTTTTTGTCAACATTGTGGTTCTCTATCCATCCATGTCTTTGTTTGCATTTATGGAGCACCCTAGCTTGAGTCAATCGAGCTCTACTTTTGCTATATCGATGTTCCTGGCAGATCATTGACATGTTTAGCGATTTTGCCAGGATGTTGCTATTGATCCGTGTATGCTATGTTGTTGTTCTTGCCATGTCTAGCTTCTATGCCATGTCTTCTTGATGGGTGTATTCTTAGTTTGTCATGCCATGCTTTGTAGTGAGTGCATCGAGCTCGTAAACATGCCTACTCGTTAACTGATTTGCATGCTCCAGTTTTTCATTAAGTCTGAGATCTGTTTATGTTTTTGCTATGTTCGCATGCTTGCAATTATATTTTCTGATCCCTTTTGGCTCAAGGTCACTAAGGGACTTTTGTTAAGTGCTTTGAGTAGCTTCATGCCATGCCTTGCTTTGCCATGATATGTTTGTTTGAACCTGTTAATGGATGAATTAGCCGTAGCTCAGTGTTCATCTTTTGTCAAGCTTCATGAGTGGTTCCATGCCATGTATTTTGTTGTCATGTTTGAGTGCTGTAGCATATTTATCTTGATTCTTTTAGATGGCTACTTGCTGAGTATCGCAGACCGGTGCCATATTTGTTTTGCTTGCCATTTCCAAACCGTGCATCCGATTCCGGTGATCTTTATATCGATTTCAACCGAAATAACCTCACCTTTCTAGTGGAACTCTTGGATTTCCAAGTTGGGGCCAGGTTCAATCATTTCTTTCCAAATCATGCATATGCACTGCATACCGCATCCCGCATATCATATCATGTTCATGTGTGGTTTGTTTACTATGTTGTGTGCTTCTTTCCGGTGTTGCTTCTTCGGGTTGGTTCCGGTAACGTCGCGTTTGTGAGGACCCGTTCGTCTACGTCCGTTTGTCTTCTTTATGGACTCGTTCGTCTTCCTTGCAGGATCTCAGGCAAGATGACCATACCCTCGAAATCACTTCTATCTTTGCTTGCTAGTTGTTCGCTCTTTTGCTATGCCTATGCTGCGATTACCTACCACTTGCTTATCATGCCTCCCATATTGTTGAGCCAAGCCTATAACCCACCTTGTCCTAGCAAACCGTTGTTTGGCTATGTTACCGCTTTGCTCAGCCCCTTTTATAGCGTTGTTAGTTGCAGGTGAAGATTGGAGCTTGTTCCATGTTGGAACATGGATATTTTGTTGGGATATCACAATATCACTTATTTAATTAATGCATCTATATACTTGGTAAAGGGTGGAAGGCTCGGCCTTATTCCTGGTGTTTTGTTCCACTCTTGCCGCCCTAGTTTCCGTCATATCGGTGTTATGTTCCCGGATTTTGCGTTCCTTACGCGGTTGGGTTATAATGGGAACCCCTTGACAGTTCGACTTGAATAAAACTCCTCCAGCAATGCCCAACATTGGTTTTACCATTCGCCACCTAGCCTTTTCTTTCCCTTGGGTTCTGCAGACTCAAGGGTCATGTTTATTTAAACCCCCCTGGGCCAGTGCTCCTATGAGTGTTGGTCCAACCTAGAGCCCTGTGCAGCGCCCCCTCGGGGAAACTCGAGGTTTGGTTTTAGTTGTATGGAGCGCTCATCTGAGTGTGCCCTGAGAACGAGATATGTCCAGCTCCTATCGGGATTTGTCGGCACATTCGGGCGGTGTTGCTAGACTTGTTTTACCATTGTCGAAATGTCTTGTAACCTGGATGCCGAGCCTGATCGGATCATCTTGGAGAAGGAATATCCTTCGTTGACCGTGAGAGCTTGTGATGGGCTAAGTTGGGACACCCCTGCAGGGATTTGAACTTTCGAAAGCCGTGCCCGCGGTTATGGGCAGATGGGAATTTGTTAATGTCCGGTTGTAGAAAACCTGAAGTTGACCTTAATTTAAAATACATCAACCGCGTGTGTTACCGTGATGGTCTCTTCTCGGCGGGGTCCGGGAAGTGAACACGGTGTTGGAGTTATGTTTGACGTAGGTTGTTTCTAGGATCACTTCTTGATCATAGTTGTTCGACCGTGCTTTTGCCTTCTCTTCTCGCTCTCTTTTGCGAATAGGTTAGCCACCATATATGCTAGTCGCTTGCTGCAGCTCCACCTCATACCTTTACCTTACCCATAAGCTTAAATAGTCTTGATCGCGAGGGTGTGAGATTGTTGAGTCCCCGTGACTCACAGATACTTACAAAACCAGTTTGCAGGTGCCGATGAGTCCGTGCAGATGACGTAACCAAGCTCAGGAGGAGCTCGATGAAGATCTTGTCCTTTGTGTTGTTTCGTTCTAGTTGATCAGTAGTGGAGCCCAGTCGGGACGATCAGGGATCTGTGTAGCATTTGGGGTAGTCTTCTTTTATTTTGGTTCCGTAGTCGGACCTTGATTGTATCTGATTGATGTAATGCTTTATTCATGTAATTGTGTGAAGTGGCGATTGTAAGCCAACTATGTATCTCTTTCCCTTATGTATTACATGGGTTGTGTGAAGATTACCTCACTTGCGACATTGCTTTTAATGCGGTTATGCCTCTAAGTTGTGCTTCGACACGTGGGAGATATAGCCGCATCAAGGGCGTTACAAGTTGGTATCAGAGCCTTCCCCGACCTTAGGAGCCCCCTGCTTAATCGAATAGCTGGTGTTGTTGAGTCTAGAAAAATGTTTTGAGTCATTTAGGATTATATATATCGGAGAGTTAGGAATTCTTTTTACTCCTCAGTCCCTTCGTCGCTCTGGTGAGGCATCCTGACGTAGAGTTTTGACTCTTCTCTTCTCAAATTTCACTAAAAAAATTTTAGGATCACGCGGGTATCTTGGAATCGTTCCGATTGATTTGTGACGAGAACATTGTTCTTGGTGCCTCCTGTCATTTAGGGGTTGTGGCAGTGTCCCGGGGAGTTGAGCTCCGAGGTGTTGTCGTCACAATTTTATTGTTGTAGTTCTGGAATACCTGAGATTAGTTTCGCCGACATCGAAAATCTCTTTTATGTAGTTGTTGGTGAGATAACCTCGACGCCACCCAGTACTGGGGCGGGAGTTCGGGAGTATTGCCATAACTCGTATAACGAATGCTTTTCGAAGGTTGAGGTAGACGATTTCCGAAGGTATCTTGGTTATGTGTTGAAGGATGGATACAGCTGGATGTAGGATTTGCTAGTTTGGGTGAGATATTATGCTTCCCCTGTATCCCCAACACCTGATTGCATAACTGGGAAAATTTCAGGAGTTTATAAGTGGGGATTCAAGTAGCTCTTAGAATATCTTTCCGATAGATGTATGATACGAAATTGGGGTTCGACGTCTAGTGGTCCGCCTATCCACGGTTGGTTTTACAGTGGTCTCGTTGTGTCTTAAAGAGTCCTTGGCCATGCTGACTCGGGGACGCTTCGTATGTCATGTGCACTACCTTGTACATGATGGTGCTGTACGATCGAGCCCGTGTAGGCCCCACCACGAAAACTTCGGACGAAATCTCTATCATATGTTTGTTCTGGCTTATTCTGCGAGCCAATCCTTGGTTTTTGATTTGAGTTGTGGTATTCGAGTTGCTTCGAAGTCAAATGTTGATTCCATACCTTCTCTAATGTTGTTCTCATACTCTAATGCAAATACTAATCCTTCAGGATGATCGAGATTGTCATGACAACCTTTCTCAACCGGTGTGCTTCTCTTCAAGTGTATCCGATCATTTCAACATCCGCAAGATCAATTCTAAGTTTCTCAACGGTGTTCGTTTCATCCATTCCAAATTCTCTTTGTTTTTCCCACCCTCCCTCCCTTTGTTTTTCTTCAAGGACTCGGATTTCTTAATCAACTATCTTGTTATTGATGAGAAGCCTCTCCATTCTTTTCCGTCAATGTTCTTATCCGGTGATGCTCATGAAGATACTAACGGAGCCTCAAGTTCATCATTATTCATTCTTTTTCTTCTCCGGTGGATTCAATTCAAGCTTTGTCGATCATATCTTTTCCTCGTTTCAATGCTTTTCTTATGCCGGTGCACCTCATAATAATTCACTTCTCGCTATTTAATTGTTCCAGAGTGCTGAAGATATCTTGAAGATTCGTGTTTCCACTCTACATTCGTTCAAGCTCTTTTGAGGATGTTATCTCATTCAAGTCATTTAATTCAACCGGTGCATTCTCCTTTTCAAGTAATCTTTTCAACGGTGTTTCTTTTGAGTAGGCCCTAACCCACAGGTCTTTTCCCAGGATCTTACCTGACTCTTCCAATTTTTACCGGAGCTATTCTCAAATCTTTTAAAGTTTGACGTAAGAATGAATTATCATCAGTCAAATGTCTTTCTCCAAGATCTTTCAAATTCTTTTCATCGTTGGCTCAACCTTTCTATTCTTCATTCCGGAGTGCCTCAACAATTTTTGTTGGTGTTTCTCGTCGTCATTCTCAGGTTTTGAAGACCGAAGAAGACTTTTCCTCCATATCTATCCATTCTCTCAGAGATTCGTGATTCTAGTTTGAGCCTATCCTCTCAAAATTGTTTTCAATTGTGACAAATCTTTTCATCCTTCCGGAGCAATTCAAGAGTGTTCTCAGTTTGTTATCCAGAGTCGATCAGTTCAGGCTTTTTCATTCTCAGGTTTCAGTTATCATTCTCCAATCTTACCGGTGCATCATTCAAGTGATCTCTAATCAGATCGTGATCTCTTCGTTCTATTGTATCAAATTATCTCAAGTATCTTCTTTCATTTCACAATTCTTACCCGGTGATTCTTCCCTTACTTCGTTCTTTTTCAATTCTTACGGTGGTTCGTTCAAGATTTCTCTTCCTTCTTTATCTTATCAATTGATTCGTTGTTTCGATTCCACCGGTGTTTCGTTGAAGACCTTATCAAGTTGGCGCGATATCTATCTTAATCCTTTCTTCGAGAATAAGTAATATGCCAAATCCGTTGATTGTCATCAATTTAATTGGTGAAGGATAAGCATAATGTAATTCTTATTCTTGTTTCGAGTGAACTCAATTCCTTATTTTGGAAGTTCATCATATCACATTCTCGGTTCGAGAGGCTTTATCTTTTCTTTTCCGGAGTTCCAAGACTTTCCGCTTTGTCTCGTCGCGAAGCTCCTTCTAAATCTTTACAAGGTTTCACCTTGAGTTTTCAACTTCTCTTTCTTTTCGTTATCCTTTTGTTACCGGAGTTCTTCATGAAGGTTCTACATGATGGTTCATCAAGGATTTAATCCCTTCTCGAAGTGCTCATCAAGACTCTTTTCAGAGGAACTCAAGTATTCCTTATCTTGCATTTTAAAGTGCAATTCTTTCAACTGTATCATTCGAGGTGGTATTATGTTATTCTTGATAATTTGAGTTCATATTTCATGATTCACAGGTTGTTAAGAATGGGGTATTTTAAATCCATCAACCTCTTCGTTGGAATTACCTTGGGCTATATTTCACCTAAAACCGTCCCGAAGGATTGTTGCTATTTATGGTGCTCATATAGGACCCAAGTTCTTCTTTCATCCTTCCGGTGAAATAAGCTTTCTCGTTTCCTTGTTCATTCCAATCCAATTCTTTTCCCGTGAGTGGCAGGTTGTCACCTAATAATCTGAGATGTATTCCATAAGATCATATCAATCCTATTCTTTTCGTTGCTGGTTTTCCAACAACTCCGTTCTAGCATTGTTGTAAGCGTGCTCTCATTTTTTTTCCTTCGTCCATTCCATTCTTATTTTTCTTCCGGAGGCTTTGCGATGTTGCTTTCTCTCCCATCATCTCGTTTTGTCAAAGATCATGTTCTTTTCATGCCTATACTTTTAACCAGAGTGTCGTGTCCTCTGCTCAAGTTCTTTTCATCGTATCAAGTCTTGCATAACTTCTCTAACGGAGTGCTGTCCGAATTTGTTCTTCCTTGTTACTCTTCCCTACCGGAGTGCTTTCAACTTTGTTCTTCTCCGTTGCTTTCTTTCTTTCATGTTGCTCAACCTTTTCAAGGTTCTTCAGTATCACTCATTTGTCAAAGAAGCAACTTAGTTTCACCTCACCTCTTCCTCTTCTTTTTCCCTGTGGTGCCATTCTAGATCTCGGGACGAGATCCTCTCGTAGTGGTGGAGTGTTGTAACGCCCCGAGACCGATGTGCCAGGTGTCCTCCAGTTATTCGCTGTTGTTGTGTTGTCATTGCTTGCGTGTCATGCATTGCATATCATGTCATCATGTGCATTTCATTTGCATACATGTTCGTCTCATGCATCCGAGCATTTTCCCCGTTGTCCGTTTTGCAATCCGGCGCTCCTATGACACCCAGTGTCCCTTTCTACCTCTTTTCATGTGCGGGTGTTAAACATTTTTGGATTGGACCGAGACTTGTCATGCGGCCTTGGTGTACTACCAGTAGACCGCCTGTCAAGTTTCGTGCCATTTGGACTTCGTTTGATACTCCAACGGTTAACCGAGGGACCGAAAAGGCCTCGTGTGTGTTGCAGCCCAACACCCTTCCAAAGTGGCCCAAAACCCACCAAAAACCCCTCCATCATCTTGGTCGTTCGATCACGATCGCGTGGCCGCAAACCGCGCCTCATTTGGACTCTCCTAGCTCCCTCTACCTATAAATATGTGTCTCCCTCCGAAAATTCGCGCAGTCTAACCCTAGACCTTCTTCCTCTCTGCGTCGCCGGACAAAAGCCTCGCCGACGGACATGTTCGCGCCCTCAGCCGCCGCCCCGCACCAATCCGGAGCCGCTAAGTGGCGCCACCGCGCAGTCCCCGCTGTCGGCCCGCCAGGCCCGGGTCGCCCCCCCCCCCCCCGAGCCCGCGAGCTCCGCCGCCGGGTCCCTGCGACTCCTCGCGCCCGCTCCTCCGCTCGCCGCCGTCCTCGCCATCGCCGCCGGCACCGCCCACCGCTGCACCTCGCCGCGCCGGTCGCCGGTTGCCGCCGCCCGGTGACTCCCTCGGCGCCCTGTCGGGCCCCACGCCATGCCCGCCGGCCGTCGCCAGCGACCGCTCCGGCGACGCCGCCCCTCCTCCGGCCGTCGACGCCGCACCTCGCCGGCCTCGGGTCCGGCCGCCTCTCCGGTCGACTCCTGCGAAGCCCTCCGGTGAACATCGTTTTCCGCGCCGTGCCCGATCCAGATCTGGATCTGGGGATCTCGGGTTGACTTTTTTAGCCCTCTAACCCTAATTTTTGAGCATACTTTGCCATGCCATAACTCTGCATTCGTAGCTCCGATTTGTGCGTGTAGCATATCAAAATGTTCACCTCAACGAGTACATCATTTCATCTCATTGCATGTTCCTGGCAGATCATTGACATGTTTAGCGATTTTGCCGATGATGTTGCTATTGATCCATGCATGCTATGTTGTTGTTGTTGCCATGTCTAGCTTCTATGCCATGTCTTCTTGATGGGTGTATGCTTAGTTTGTCATGCCATGCTTTGTAGTGAGTGCATTGAGCTCGTAAACATGCCTACTCGTTAACTGATTTGCATGCTCCAGTTTTTCACTAAGTCTGAGATCTGTTTATGTTTTTGGTATGTTCGCATGCTTGCAATTGTATTTTCTGATCCCTTTTGGCTCAAGGTCACTAAGGGACTTTTGTTAAGTGCTTTGAGTAGCTTCATGTCATGCCTTGATTTGCCATGATATGTTCTTGTAGCATATAGTTTTCATGCTCTAAACCGTGCTTCCTGATGATAAATTCCAGACTTGTGTTAATTTCACTAAGTCTGAAACATGTTATCATTTGCTCTTTTGTCATGCTTGTTTGAACCTGTTAATGGATGAATTAGCCGTAGTTCAGTGTTCATCTTTTGTAAAGCTTCATGAGTGGTTCCCTTCCATGTATTGTGTTGTCATATTTGAGTGCTGTAGCATATTTATCTTGATGCTTTTAGATGGCTATTTGCTGAGTATCGCAGACCGGTGCCATATTTGTCTTGCTTGCCATTTCCAAACCGTGCATCCGATTCCGGTGATCTTTATATCGATTTCAACCGAAATCACCTCACCTTTCTAGTGGCACTCTTGGATTTCCAAGTTGAGGCCAGGTTCAATCATTCCTTTCCAAATCATGTATATGCACCGCATACCGCATCCCGCATATCATATCATGTTCATGTGTGGTTTGTTTACTATGTTGTGTGCTTCTTTCCGGTGTTGCTTCTTCGGGTTGGTTCCGGTAACGTCGTATTTGTGAGGACCCGTTCATATATGTCCGTTTGTCTTCTTTATGGACTCGTTCTTCTTCCTTGCGGGATCTCAGGCAAGATGACCATACCCTCGAAATCACTTCTATCTTTGCTTGCTAGTTGTTCGCTCTTTTGCTATGCCTATGCTGCGATTACCTACCACTTGCTTATCATGCCTCCCATATTGTTGAGCCAAGCCTCTAACCCACTTTGTCCTAGCAAACCGTTGTTTGGCTATGTTACCGCTTTGCTCAGCCCCTCTTATAGCGTTGTTAGTTGCAGGTGAAGATTGGAGCTTGTTCCATGTTGGAACATGAATATTTTGTTGGGATATCACAATATCACTTATTTAATTAATGCATCTATATACTTGGTAAAGGGTGGAAGGCTCGGCCTTATGCCTGGTGTTTTGTTCCACTCTTGCCGCCCTAGTTTCCGTCATATCGGTGTTATGTTCCCGGATTTTGCGTTCCTTACGCGGTTGGGTTATAATGGGAACCCCTTGATAGTTCGCCTTGAATAAAATTCCTCCAGCAATGCCCAACATTGGTTTTACCATTCGCCACCTAGCCTTTTCTTTCCCTTGGGTTCTGCAGACTCAAGGGTCATCTTTATTTAAACCCTTTGGGCCAGTGCTCCTCTGAGTGTTGGTCCAAACTAGAGCCCTGTGCAGCGCCCCCTCGGGGAAACTCGAGGTTTGGTTTTAGTTGTATGGAGCGCTCATCTGAGTGTGCCCTGAGAACGAGATATGTGCAGCTCCTATCAGGATTTGTCGGCACATTCGGGCGGTGTTGCTGGACTTGTTTTACCATTGTCGAAATGTCTTGTAACCTGGATGCCGAGCCTGATCGGATCGTCTTGGGAGAAGGAATATCCTTCGTTGACCGTGAGAGCTTGTGATGGGCTAAGTTGGGACACCCCTGCAGGGATTTGAACTTTCGAAAGCCGTGCCCGCGGTTATGGGCAGATGGGAATTTGTTAATGTCCGGTTGTAGAAAACCTGAAGTTGACCTTAATTTAAAATACATCAACCGCGTGTGTTACCGTGATGGTCTCTTCTCGGCGGGGTCCGGGAAGTGAACACGGTGTTGGAGTTATGTTTGACGTAGGTTGTTTCTAGGATCACTTCTTGATCATAGTTGTTCGACCGTGCTTTTGCCTTCTCTTCTCGCTCTCTTTTGCGAATAGGTTAGCCACCATATATGCTAGTCGCTTGCTGCAGCTCCACCTCATACCTTTACCTTACCCATAAGCTTAAATAGTCTTGATCGCGAGGGTGTGAGATTGTTGAGTCCCCGTGACTCACAGATACTTACAAAACCAGTTTGCAGGTGCCGATGAGTCCGTGCAGATGACGCAACCAAGCTCAGGAGGAGCTCGATGAAGATCTTGTCCTTTGTGTTGTTTCATTCTAGTTGATCAGTAGTGGAGCCCAGTCGGGACGATCGGAGATCTGTGTAGCATTTGGGTTAGTCTTCTTTTATTTTGGTTCTGTAGTCGGACCTTGATTGTATCTAATTGATGTAATGCTTTATTCATGTAATTGTGTGAAGTGGCGATTGTAAGCCAACTATGTATCTCTTTCCCTTATGTATTATATGGGTTGTGTGAAGATTACCTCACTTGCGACATTGCTTTCAATGCGGTTATGCCTCGAAGTCGTGTTTCGACACGTGCGAGATATAGCCGCATCGAGGGCGTTACAGCTACGCCACAAGCGCAACGTTCGCTTCATCCCTATCCGCAAGGGCGACGAAGCGCAGGTCGACTGGGGTCCCCAGCTCAGAGCTGCATCTCCAGCACAAAGACTATTCCGAGCAAAGAACAAAGTCCACTTGAAGGCAAAACGCAAGCATATTCGGAAATAAACCAAATTCGGATAAATCCTAAGGTTCCAAGTAGCAAGCCAAAAGTATTCGAGCATCAAGCCCGAAGGAGTTTAACGGTTATAGCAACCACTCGGCATTCCGAGGCAAATTTAAAGCAGATTCAAGTCTCATAAGTTTGTTCACTCAGTAGGAGGAGGGCTGGCAGGCTCGATGAATTCGTCCAGGTCGATCCCATACGCGATCCGAGTGGCAACAGCGATGAAAGTCTCCATGAAGGATTGGAAGTCATGCTTTTTGGTGTTAGCGACCTTGATCGCCGCCAGCTTGTCTTCACGAGCTTCCTTGCAGTGGACTCGCACCAAGGACAGTGCCACGTCAGCACCACACCGGGCGGAGGACTTCTTCCATTCCTGCACTCGGTCAGGGATCTCGTTGAGTCGAGCCATCAGGGATTCCAGGTCATTTTGAAGTGTCGCCCTTGGCCAGAGCAATGAGTCGACTCGTGAGACTGCCTCCTTCAGGCGCGTGAGGTAGCTTGTGACGCTGGCGACACGAGACTCCAGTCGGAGCACGTTCATTGCAGTTTCATCGCAAACTAGAGAAGCAATAGGATCCAGACCCATCTCGACCTTTCCAGTTTCCTCGTCAAAGTCTTGGCAGAATTTTGCAGCTAGAAATCAGTGAGTCGACCGGATAGGATCCGTTCGCAAGCATCAACACAGTCGGTTTAAAAGAAATACCTTCCAGCATAAGATAAAGCTTCTTGGCGAGAGTTCTCAAATAAGCCTTCGTGTCATTCCTCTTGTGGACCGCAGACTCCAGCTTTTCATTCAGGGTGATTTTGTCCTTCTTCAGACGAGTCACCTCTCGATTAGACTCGTTGAGACAGGACTTCAGCTTGGTCACCTCCCCTTCCAGTGCTTCAACTGAAGCCAGTTTCTGGTCTGCGAGGGCAGTTTTATCTTGGGCTTCCTTCTGTGCAGTGGTGAGGTCCGAGTCCTTCTTCTCTAGAGCCAACTTCATTTTCTCTGCAAAAGAAGCAATCGGATCAGTCAGGAGCTCGAAGAAATGTTTTAAAAAAAGACAGTCGATAGGCAGTTACCTTCCATACCAGCAGCTTCGTCTTGAGCTTTCTTCAGATTCTGCTGAGCCAAATCCAAGTCATGGTTGAGTTGCCTCTGCTTCTCCTCAAGCTCAGCAAACTTGGAAATGAGAGTACAAGACTTCCGCAGAAGGCAAAAGACGTGTTAATCGACGAGATCAAAGGTTGTTCACTACCGAGTGGATAAAACTTAAAGAGGTTCGCTTAGACCCCAGCCGACTGCACACAGTCGACTGCGGTCTCGGGGGCTACACCCAGCGGGTGCACTTGGCATGCCCCCGCTGATTAAGACCCAACTCGGGCGGTCCGCCCGGGTCAAGTAAAAAAACTGTTCAGACCCCAGTCGACTGCCAGCAGTCGACTGCGGTCTCGGGGACTACACCCAGTGGGTGCACTTGGCGTGCCCCCCGCCGGTTCCGATCTCATTCGACCGGTCCGCCCGGGTCGAGTGGAAGAAAAGAAAGGAAGGCAGAACTCAGACCCCAGTCGACTGCCAGCAGTCGACTGCGGTCTCGGGGACTACACCTAGTGGGTGCACTTGGCGTGCCCCCACCGGTTCAGATCCTACTCGCACAGACCGAGTGGAAGAATGCAACTACCAAAGACAACAAAACACCCAGTGGGTGCACTGACTCGACGCAAACAACAGGAGATTGTATAGAAGAAAATTTTTCAGGTAGCATATCCTGATAGAACAAGGACAGTCAAAAAGTCTACTTACCTGGACATTGGCCCAGAGAGCAGCGCTGGCGTCGTAGGCAGCCTGGCTATTCTCATGCACTGTCTTCATCCGCTCCATCATCACGTCAGCCTGTTGGATGGCTTCCGCGGCTGCTTCCGACTGGTTGTCCGGAACGGGGTAGCTGGTGAAGAAGAGAGCAGACGACCCAGGTGCAGCACCTTGGACCTTCGAGGCATGAGATAGGACGACTGAAGGAATCACCGGAACAGTCGACGGTGCGGGGCGCTCACTCGACAAGGGTACAGTGAAGGTTACAGAGGCCCCGCCCGCGTCTTCGGATTGATAGACGGTTGGTGTTGTCGTTGGTCCCTGCTGAGATGCCTTACCAGCCGTCGCCTTTTTATTCTTCCTGGGCCTAGGAGCCACATCTTCATCGTCATCTGGGAGATCGATGACGTTGGGCGGAGCTGCGGAGAAGATCAGTCGACTCTAAAGAAAACCGCCAGAATTCAATCGACCGAGCAGTCAAGAGCAAGATCATAAGAGTTTTTACCTGGGTTGGAGGTGACCGCATCTTCCATCTCCTCGTCTCGATATTGGAGAGAAGAGGTTCCTGATGTAGCAGCACTGCAAAGACCCACACCCAGTCGGTTATGTTCTGTTGCTCGAGTCGACGAAAAGAACAAGTCAGATGATTACCCGGAGATGGTAGGGATGGTCACTTTGATCCTGGGCAGAGCTTTTGGCAATTTGGAGGAGGTGGCTTTTGGTGCTCTTGGCGCTGGAGGCGGCACAACCTTGGGCTGCTTCGGAGCCTTCTCAATCGGCGCTGGGGAGGACGTCTTGGGGCGCTTCAAAGACTGCCCAGTCGGCACAGTCACCAGGTCTGGAGTGCTCGCCGGGTCATGAGCGTGTTTGGATCTCCTCTTCCTGTGAGGAGGCGAGTCGAACTCTTCGTCATCAGTCGATTCTTCGCTCTCCTCGTCCTCCTCGGCATCCGAGCGCCACTCGCCGCTCTCGCCCCCTCTCGCTCATTCCTCGATGTCTTGCTCCTGCACTCCATTGGGCATCGAGTACATGTCAATGAGGGCCTGAAAAGACAACGATCAAAAGAAATTCAGTCGACCATCAACAAGGTGTCACACAGTGAATCAGAAGGATACTTGGTAAAACAGAATCATACCTGCTCCGGCTGGCATGAGTGGTCGAATGTAATCACCCTCCTAGACCCCCGGGGGTTGTCTTTGTTGCTGGTGATTCCCATCAGCCACTTCTAAGATGTCTTCGCTGACGTCCTCCGGGTGGATCCGAGTGGAGTCCTCGAGTTCGGAGTACATCCACATCAGATGGTCACGGGGCTGAAGCGGTTGGATGCGTCGACCGAGAAAGACCTCCAGTAGGTCCATTCTAGTCACCCCGTCGTGGACGAGTTGGACGACCCGCTCGACCAGCACCTTGACCTGCGCCTTCTCTTCTGGGACCACCTTCCGGGAGGAGGGCTTCTCCACTCGAGCCAGAGAAAAGGGAGGAAGTCCAGTCGACCGACCCGGGGTCGTCTGGTCCTTACAGTAAAACCAAGTCGACTGCCAGCCCTGGACCAAGTCGGGAAGGATCATTGCTGGGAAGGTGCTCTTGTTCCTCATCTAGATCCCTAGGCCCCCGCACATCTGGATCACGTGCGTCCTCTCATCACTCGGATTGGCCTTTTTGACCGACTGGGAGCGGCAGGTGAAGATGTGTTTGAAAAGACCCCAGTGCAGTCGACAGCCCAAGAAATTTTCACACATTGACACGAAAGTAGCCAGATAGACTATGGTGTTTGGAGTGAAGTGGTGGAGCTGAGCCCCAAAGAAATTCAAAAAGGCCCGAAAGAAAGGATGGGTAGGCAGAGAAAATCCGCGATCGACGTGGGTGGCGAGGAGAACGCACTCACCCTCCCTTGGCTGCGGTTTGGTCTCGTTCCCCGGGAGACGCGCCGACTTGTGGGGGATCAGTCCCCCCTCCACCAGGTCATCGAGGTTTTCCTGGCTGATCGTCGAGCGGATCCAATCGCCCTGGATCCAGCCCGGCGGCAGGCCGGATCTCGACGAGGATCCGCCCCGGCTGGTCCGCTTTCCCTTCGCCTTTGCGGTCGCCTTCTTCATGCGCTCCGGCGCCACCGTCTTCTCTTTTCCCATGGCGGCGGATCAAATTCGAGCGAGGGTTCGGCGACGAGAGCAAAAGCGAGCGTGGCGGAGAGGTCGAAGGAAGAAGAAAAGAGAATGGGAGCGCACGGGGCAGAGACCCGGTCCGGTGCCTTTTTATAAGGTCGTTCCCTGAGTGACTGACTGGTAGGCCCAGACGATCTAAACAAATCATGCAACAGTTGCGCGCGCAGTACGTGGCGAAAAAGGTGGCACGGAGATCGAGGAGACTTGCCTAATCCGTCCCGATTACCACGGCCCCGCCTGTCTGGCGCGCTTCCCGAAATTCGAATCTCGCGAAATCCGCGGAGAGCAGAGCAACTTGTTAGATTAAAAGCATCCTCTACATTATCATTCAGAATTCTACCGTGAAAATTCACTCGACAAAACCCAAGAATGGACCAAGGCGACTGAAGAAGAATTTGACGTTGTCTCCTCAGTTCATGGCTCCAGAACAAGTTATACTCACAGCACGAAGAATGAGTCGGAAGTGTTCTCAACTCCTTACCCACTCAAACCCTGATCCATTCGAGGGCTAATGACGAAGCTATGTACCTAGGGTAGGGTCATGGATCTGTCCAAGATGCCCTCCCCAAGGACATCCCTAAAAGAACCAGAAGCAGTCGGAGAGAAATCATCATCCACTCGACCATGAAGTTATGTCCCACTCGACAGCCTTGAAGACACTCGACCATGCGAACAACCATTCGACCGTCAGAAGATGTGAAGACACTCACTCCGCAACGGTCGAGATTTAAGTCATAGCTTTATGGACATTTATAGCACTTTACTCCAGACGTTACCAGTAACGCTCCTCCTTTATGAACATTGAACCCTGTGTAACGGAGGGGAGCTGGGGTCCTGGCGCACTCTATATAAGCCAGCCCTCTCCTCTGGGGCAAGGGTTCGCACCTTTTGTAATTCACACGCGTATATCTAGTTGACCGTCTCCGGGCTCCGAGACGTAGGGCTGTTACTTTCTCCGAGAAGGGCCTGAACTCGTAAAACTCGCGTGTACAGCTCCTCCATAGCTAGGATCTTGCCTCTACATTCCTACCCCCCTATTCTACTATCAGGCTTAGAACCACGACAGTCATATTTTGTTCTAAGTATCGAGTTGTAATTCTTGAGTTGTAAGTAAATAAAAGTGTGATGATCATCATTATTAGAGCATTGTCCCATGTGAGGAAAGGATGATGGAGACTATGATTCCCCCACAAGTCGGGATGAGACTCCGGACGAAAAAGAAAAAAAAAGAAAAAAGAAGCCATAAAAAAAGAGAGAAGGCCCAAAAAAATGAGAGAAAAAAAGAGAAGGGGCAATGCTACTATCCTTTTACCACACTTGTGCTTCAAAGTAGCAACATGATCTTCATGATAGAGAGTCTCCTATGTTGTCACTTTCATATATTAGTGGGAATCTTTCATTATAGAACTTGGCTTGTATATTTCAATGATGGGCTTCCTCAAAATGCCCTAGGTATTCGTGAGCAAGCGAGTTGTATGCACACCCACTTAGTTTCTTTTTGAGTTTTCATACACTTATAGCTCTAGTGCATCTGTTGCATGGCAATCCCTACTCACTCACATTGATATCTATTGATGGACATCCCCATAGCCCGTTGATACGCCTAGTTGATGTGAGACTATCTTCTCCTTTTTGTCTTCTCCACAACCATCATTCTATTTCACCTATAGTGCTATGTCCATGGCTCACACTCATGTATTGCGTGAAGATTGAAAAAGTTTGAGAACATCAAAAGTATGAAACAATTGCTTGGCTTGTCATCGGCGTTTTGCATGATTTAAATATTTTGTGTGATGAAGATATAACATAGTCAGACTATATGATTTTGTAGGGATAGCTTTCTTTGGCCATGTTATTTTGAGAAGACATGATTACTTTGTTAGTATGCTTGAAGTGTTATTATTTTTATGTCAATATTAAACATTTGTCTTGAATCTTTCGGATCTGAATATTCTTGCCATAATAAAGAGAATTACATGGATAAATATGTTAGGTAGCATTCCACATCAAAAATTCTGTTTTTATCATTTACCTACTCGAGGACGAGCAGGAATTAATCTTGGGGATGCTTGATACGTCTCCAACATATCTATAATTTCTGATTGATCCATGCTACTATATTATCCATCTAGGATGTTTTATATGCATTTATATGCTATTTTATATGATTTTTGGGACTAACCTATTAACCTAGAGTCCAGTGCCAGTGCCAGTTTATGTTTTTTCCTTATGTTTGAGTTTTACAAAAAAGGAATACCAAACGGAGTCCAATTGACGTGCCAATTTTTGATGATTTTTTATGGACCAAAAGAAGCCCCCGGAGTAAAATTATTGGGCCAGAAGAGTCCCGAGCTGTCCACGAGATAGGAGGGCGAGCCTAGGGGGGTAGGGCGCGCCCTCCACCCCCGTGGACGACTCAGAGACCCCTGACGTAAGACCGACGCCAAAAATTCTTATAAATACAGAAACCCCCGAAAATAAATCTAGATCGGGAGTTTCGCCGTCGCAAGCCTCTGTAGCCACCGAAAACCAATCTAGACCCGTTCCGGCACCCTGTCAGAGGGGGGAATCCCTCTCCGGTGGCCATCTTCATCATCCCGACGCTCTCCATGACGAGGAGGGAGTAGTTCACCCTCGGGGCTGAGGGTATGTATCAGTAGCTATGTGTTTGATCTCTCTCTCTCTCTCTCTCTCTCTCTCGTGTTTGTTGATTCGGTACGATCTTGATGTATCGCGAGCTTTGCTATTATAGTTGGATCTTATGATGTTTCTCCCCCTCTACTCTCTTGTAATGGATTGAGTTTTTCCTTTGAAGTTATCTTATTGGATTGAGTCTTTAAAGATTTGAGAACACTTGATGTATGTCTTGCATGTGCTTATCTGTGGTGACAATGGGATATCACGTGATCCACTTGATGTATGTTTTGGTGATCAACTTGCGAGTTCCGTGACCTCGTGAACTTATGCATAGGGGTTGGCACACGTTTTTGTCTTGACTCTCCGGTAGAAACTTTGGGACACTCTTTGAAATTCTTTGTGTTGGTTGAATAGATGAATCTGAGATTGTGTGAAGCATATCGTATAATCATAACCACGGATACTTGAGGTGACATTGGAGTATCTAGGTGACATTAGGGTTTTGGTTGATTTGTGTCTTAAGGTGTTATTCTAGTACGAACTCTAGGATAGATTGAACGGAAATAATAGCTTCGTGTTATTTTACTACGAACTCTTGAATAGATCGATCAGAAATGATAACTTTGAGGTGGTTTCGTACCCTATAATAATCTCTTTGTTTGTTCTCCGCTATTAGTAACTTTAGAGTGACTCGTTGTTGCATGTTGAGGGATTGTTATATGATCCAATTATGTTATTATTGTTGAGAGAACTTGCACTAGTGAAAGTATGAACCTTATGTCTTGTTTCAACGCATTGCAATACCGTTTTCGCCCACTTTTATCGTTAGTTACCTTACTGTTTTTATATTTTCAAATTACAAAAACCTTTATCTCCCATCCATATTGCACTTGTATCACCATCTCTTCGCCGAACTAGTGCATCTATACAATTTATTATTTGGTTGCAGGGTTGTTTGAGAGAGACCATCTTCATCCTACGCCTCCCACAGATTGATAAACCTTTGGTCATCTACTTAAGAGAAATTTGCTACTGTCCTACAAACCTCTGAACTTGGAGGCCCAACAACGTCTATAAGAAGAAGGTTGTGTAGTAGACATCAAGGCACACCGCTTGAAGTCTGTACAGTAGACAAACTTATTACAGAAAGTATATATGCGGCCACCACATGAGACATATATATATATATATATATATATATGTGTGTGTGTGTCTTACATTATCTCCTTGCAAAGCCCAGTTGAAATGTAAAATTCCTACATTTTTCTTTTTGAACTGAGATGAACATATGAATTCCCCATAACGCCTTTTTCTTCTTTCTTTTCCAAAAAAGCTAGGGTTTCTCTTGCCTCCCGCCGGCGCCGTCGCCGGTTCACCCCGTCTCCGATGGCCTTAGGGCCATGGAGGCGGAGTGGATCTCAGCCCTTGCCAGTGGGAAGGCTCCATTTTTAGATATTTTTTTGGAGTTTTGTTAGAGTTTGTGTCCTACTCAGAAAGGCGAGACGGCGGCGACTCCCTGAAGATGGAACAAAGGTCTCCTCGCCTAGCCCCCGTTCCCGTGATGCGTCTAGCATCGTCGGTGGGCGTGTGGAGATGTGTTTTCGATGGATCTGTCTTTGGTGAATTTGCTCGGATCTGTTCGTCGTTCGTCCGTGTTCCTCTGTCTTTAGGTTGGATCCTTCTGATCTACACCCTTCATCGGTGCGGTTGCTGTTATGATGCGTTGGTTCTATGGTACCTTAGCACGACGATTTTTCGACTGTCTGCTATAACAAGGTTTGCTCGGCTTCGGCAATGGAGGGGCGATGACAACGGTACGCATTCGGCTTGCTTGAGTGATTGTAGCCGTCGCTAGGTGGTTTATGGATTTGGATGTAATTTTTATTATTTCTAGTGTTCGTTGTACTACTATGATTGAAGATAAATAGATTAAAAGTTTTTCTCGCAGAAAAAACCGTATGAGTTCTCATTTTTATAGTTTTCCCTACTCCGTTCCTTCAACCATATGGGTGAAGGTATACCTCCAATTCCTATCAATCAAGAGGCCCCAAAGGGAAAGTTCTGCCACCCAAGCAACAACATTCTTCTCTAGGAAAAAGTAAGCAACATAGAAGCGTATATCTACAAGTATTCACTTGCAAAGAAAGAAAAGAAATCAATTGCTCAATTTGGTTCAAGATAAAGCAAGAGCTCCCATTTCTTCCTTGGAAGCAAAAGCAATAGCTTCAGCCTTCGGGTGGGACTATGACAGCTTAGAAGCGATGCCACTGGTTTGAGGGCCCTTCCTAACGTGGGTCCGGCATGTCATTATCCGTGCGATAAACACAACCACCGGCAACGCGGCAACAACCCTACCGAATCTTTCGTAAAATGAAGAAAGAAATACCGGCGGGGTCGTTATTCATGGGCCCACTTGTCTGCGGCCCTGCGTCGAGCCGAGGGACGGAGCTCTCAACGGTCGCACCAAACCTCTCTGACACGGGGGCCCCGCGCAGCGAGTTCACCCACAACTGCCCTTCCTAGTCCTCCCACTTCTCCCCCCGCCCAGTTCACCATTTCTCCGCCGCGGCCGCACACTCCCCGCGGGCCGACGAGGGTGAGTCCGTGCGGGAGCGCTGCGAGAGAGTGCGAAGCCCTAACCCTCGATCCCCGACCGGAAGCCGATGGCCGCGCCGTCCCCCGCCGCGTCCCTCCTGCTGGTCCTCGTCGTCGCCGCCTCCGCGGCGCTCGCGCCGGTGGCCTCCGTGGTGCCCTTCATCGTCCTGCACGGTTAGGGTTCCGGGCTCCCCCATCCTCGTATCGATTCGGGGTCTGTTTGGCGTTAGGGTTTCGTCTTGAGGCTTTGGCTGGCTGGTTGTGCTCGGGCGCAGGGATCGGGGACCAGTGCGGGAACGACGGGATCGCCTCCTTCACCGATGAGCTCGCGGAGTGGTCGGGATCCAAGGGATACTGCATGTAATGGCGTCTCCCCTTCTCGCTTCCTCTTTTTCTCGCGGATTGTTTTTGTTGTCCGTGTGCGCGGTTATGTTGATTACAGCGCGTAGAAGTATTCTCTACCGTCATGCAGTTATGCTGATTATAGCTATAAGCAAATGTCGGTCTGTGAACCTTTGTGTTGGGCTTGCTGAATTGTACTCTGTCGAATTTTTTGTTTGGTGTGTTGTCTGCGTGTTAAGCAACGAATATGTACTGTTTGTGTGTGGATGTTGCGACATCCCACCTCCGATAATATGTGGTGTAAAACTTATGTGAGTTAAATCTTATGATCTGTGTTATATTATACAGCGTAAAATATTATTTTTGTTTCCATGTGAATGTCAATAAATATGGATTCCCAGATTAGTAATGTTAATCTAATTAGGCGTCTCTTGTCTGAATATCTGAGTGTAGCTTCAGAAATTAAGAGCCTGAGCAATCTATGTACCCAGCTTCTACCACGAGATATCGCCGCTAGCTCTCAGTGCCATTAATTTATTTGAATATTAATAATTTAGCTCACGGCAGTTGTTGTCGAGTTTATTGTTGGAATTTAAACATGTTCTTCCTGTACAGGGAAATTGGGAGAGGATCATGGGATTCTTGGTTAATGCCACTTCAAGATCAGGTTGGGTTTTTACTCTTTATTTTCTTTAACTAAATAAACCGTTCCTTGTAAAAGTTTCTAAGATCACAAGGTCATCTACAGGCAAATGTGGTTTGCAAGAAGGTGATACAGAATCTTCGGTACTGCTTTTCTGTATAGTATCCAGAGCCGTCATGGAATTGGTTTTCCAGGTAAAGGAAATGGAAGAACTTCGTGAAGGTTACAGCATAATTGGCCTTTCTCAGGTGTGTTCATGCTGATGTGCTATAATTGGGTTCAGGGCAAGAATACAGTGTCATAATGTGCATATATTTTTTGTGCTATACTTTTTAGTATTACTGTGCTTGTCGTTTCTGATTTTTATAATCCAAATGCCTTTCTGAAGCTAAGTAATTATGAAGTCTGGTGATGTCCAAATTAGTGCCAATTGACTACCCGTGAATTTGGGATGTTCTGTGATAAATTCTTACTGGCTCTTGATTTAGAGAGATTTTACCGATAGTTGCCATGTACTTTCACAAAAATCAGTTACTCTGAGTTAAAGAGTTCCCCTCCTGTGCTAAGCCATCTCTTACCTTTCAGGGGAACTTAATTGGGCGGGCAGTAATTGAGTACTGCGACGGTGGGCCACCGGTGAGCGAATTTATTTGCTTGCCTTTATGCAATAGTAACAGTGTAAAGCTCACCTAATTTGGTCCACTAAATAACAAAGTTAACATTTTGGCCAGCGCCCACACATGTTATGATGGTGATAGAAGATCATGATGATAGGAATACTGAAGAACATTTGTAATTTTGTTAAGTATATCCATCTATTGTATAACAAATGGTGATGCTTAATGTTTTGATTAGGTGCTTCACTTCATGAGTATGCGTATCAGTAGTGCTGTGAGACTTCTTTCAAAACATTATTTTTGTTACTCTGAGTGATGATTAGGGCTTTTCCTGTACTGTATCCCTTATAGTTTATATGATATTGTCTTCACTTCTTCTGGGGGAACTATATATCTTTATTTATTGTAACAGGTAAAGAATTTCATCTCAATTGGGGGTCCTCACGCTGGTACTGCTTCAGTGCCACTTTGTGGTGTAAGCTTACTCTGTCCTTTCCTAGTTATCTTTTATCAGTCTATTTAAAGAGTAAGCTTGCTTTGTGGTGTAAGCTTACCGATGGATTAATACTAGTAATAAACAAGCACTTACGACTTTCTAGATAGCTACTGACTACTGGTAGACACCTCATCCATTTGGATGGATTATTCTCTTTCATCCAAGATAGATGTTGATTTAGCTCCATGTAATAGAATATGCTAAAGTGCGATAAAAGCTAGTGCCAAGTTTTCCGCATAGTCCCCCCTCCCAGGAAAGAAATCTTCATTCAGTATACACATTCAATGGGAAAAGTTATTTGAAAAAAGAACGTAATGAACAGTATTTGCAAACCAGAACCTATGTTACTTGAATGCCATGAAATTTTGTTGGTCTACCTCATTTTTTTTTCTTAATCATGTGCGTGCTCACTTTTTATGATTTAGTCTTCCTTCTCCATGACTATCAAGTCTTAACATTTCGCTACAGTTGTCTAAATTGTCAATTTGCTGGTATAGATCTCAATGGAGCTACTTGCATGTAGAGTACAAGCAAACACTTCCTCTTTCACTTAATGCATGTAACCATCTGCACTTGTATCTGAGTGCACTAGATGTTTAATGTCATCTACCCTATTGGTTCATGTGAGTTACAAATTATGAAAAGATGAGGCAATGTTACCCCACAACAAGATCATTTTCTCATGGTATCAAATTGGCCAAAATTTATATTCCAATGCTGTAGAAGCAAAAGCAACCAAACCATTGTAGGTTAAGCTAGTTTGGCGTGAGTCACTAGAGCAAACAGCACTGTATATCCTCAATTCTTGGTCAACAGGTTAGCAATGGAATGAAAAGAAAATCTGTAGATTGTAAACTTATGTTGCTTTCACAGTGTCCCGCTGTTTTGTCTGTGTGTAGGAACATACATACCTCCAATCATTTTTGCATAAAGTATAATCATGTAAATCTTTCATTAATGTTGTTGCTGCTAAACTCATGTTTTCTAGTATTATACTCCCTCCGTCCCAAAATAAGTGTCGCAACTTTGTACTAACTTTAGTACAAAGTTGTACTAGAGTTGAGACACTTATTTCGGGACGGAGGGAGTATTTAGCTGTACAAGGAACTTGAATACTTTGGGTAATGATATTGATTTATACAGTTTCCACCTATTGTTACTGTCCTATTAAATATTTTCTCTTTGCAGTCTGGTTTTCTTTGCGTTCTTGTTGATGTGCTGATTCAACTGGAGATATATTCAAACTATGTGCAGGTTAGTATGTGGTGTCTGTTATTTGGTCACAGTTATCATTATTAGACATGACACATAATGTTTCTCTGAATAACTTGAGGTTGGTAAAATTACAGGCACATCTTGCCCCTAGCGGTTACCTAAAGATTCCCACTGTGAGTTCTTTATGCTATATTCGTACTTGCATATCCTGGCCATCAGGATCACTGTTTGAATTCAACCTATTTACTTGTACAGCTGTGTTCTGTGATCCTAAATGATACCTTCAATGAATACTTCTATCCTATGATCTGCTAAATGACAACCAATCTCCCTTTCTTTTTCAGGATATGACAGATTATTTGAAGGGTTGCAAATTTCTTCCGAAGCTTAATAATGAGATACCAAGTGAAAGAAACATTACATATAAAGAAAGATTTAGCAGCTTGGAGAACTTGGTACTGATCATGGTATGTTGAGCAAACATATACTATTCTTGTTTTGCCCACTTACACTCAAGGGTAGTCCCTACATTCCAAATTAATTGGAGCTCTAGCTTTGTCCCAAGTCAAACTTCTCTATATTGACCAAGTCTACAGAGAATGTGCTAATATCTAGACTAGGTCAAACACAGCAGTTTAACTTAGGACAGAGCTACAACTTAAATTTCATTTGTAAGAGAGGAAGTATGTGGTAGGGATCAGAGCAGAACTAGGTTCTTAGTCAATTTCATTTTTGTTATTTGATATTGGGCACTATTGTACCCCACTCGTTGTACTCTATAGGGAATAATCAGTAAATAAAACTGCTCTTGGTGATATTCAATATGCAAAACAAGAGTTGAACATATAATCAATACTCAACAATCATAGTACATGATATAACAAAATGGTAGCTCAAAAATCTACTGCCTCAGATTGCCCTCTTTGTCTTGTGCATTCCACATTGTGAGATACTTTGTCTGCTGAGGAGCTGACGCTTTGCCTTTCCAAACTGCTAAACAGTTTGAGGACGATGCAGTCCTGATACCTCGCGAAACGGCATGGTTTGGTTATTATCCTGATGGCGCCTTTAATCCAGTGCTTCCTCCTCAAGAGGTACTGTGCTTCTTCCAAATTGCATCGTTCTTTGTACCGAAAAGTACTTCATTATTCTTCGCATCGTATCAACTCCTTGAAAAGCAACTTCAGATTTGTAGTGCATAAATTGGGGGCCATAAGAAATTTCTGGCGATTTCGTATGGTTAATATCATTTGTGTCTGACTGCTAAGAAAATGCCTTGTGTGTAGACAAAGCTATATACCGAAGACTGGATCGGCTTGAGGACTTTGGATGAGGCTGGGCGTGTTAAGTTTGTGTCGGTGCCCGGAGGTCACCTCCGCATATCAAGGAGCGACATGAAGAAGTACATAGTGCCTTATTTGACACCGTCATGTGGATCATCCAAGCAGAGTATTCGTCGAATCTTGTCATACCGAGGATAGGTAAACCACGCTTGCGGCTGTAATTGTGCTTGTTCTGGGTCTTTATAAGCCCAACCCATGTCTCTCTGCATTATTACCTTATAAATACATTGGCGAAACAGACTGGAACCATAACGTTGCTGTGTTCGGGGTAAATAGACTAGCGAGGTTGCAGCAATGGTCTCATCTTTCGGTCATCATGGAGTCAGTTTGAGCAAATGTTGTGACTGGTAGTTTGATCCTAGCATGTGGTCCAGCTACCGTGGAAACGGAATATCATAACATCAGTTCTGTACGTAAATAATAACATAAGAAATATATGGTGGAAACATTGTTTTCTGAACCTTTTCTATGCAAATGTCGTTCCTACATCCCCGTCTATTTTTCCAATCTCAAAGGAATCTTAACTCATTTTTAAGGCGGCTGCTACAAATCAGCCGGATGATTTTTCTAGAAAATCATCCGGGTAGCTAGCCGTCCGATCTGGGGCTGGTTGTCGTTTGATTTCACCAGCAGCTCGAGTCTTCCTCTCTTGTCATCCGGTTCAATTTGACACCCCCGCATGGGCCGCGTCTCTGACATTCCGTTGCGGCAACGAGGCCGTGCTACTGCATGTGCACTCGCTGAGACGCGAGCAAGAGCATCTCCCTCAACTCCGGTGGCCGCCACTGACGTGCTGCGTTGCAACATCACTAGTGATTGAGCAGCTCCATGGCAGCCCCACGCAGTAGCTTCATGGCAGCGTTGTGCAGCACCCGGCGCCGCTCCATTACAACACCGCCGCCCGACGCTGCTCCATTGCAGCGCCGGCGAAGCTTCAATGGCCCACGCTGTGCTTCATTGAAACTTCGATGGGCTTCAATGCAACTCCGGCGGCGCTTCCTTGCAGCCACGCATGCTTCACTGCAACTCCGACGGTCCCGCCGATACTTCATCGCAACTCCGGCGAGCCCCCATGTGCTTCACCAGTTGTTGCAACCCGTCGGCTAGCCTGTAGCAGCACACCGTCGGGGCCGCCACGCTTCACTGCAGCTCCGGCGGCCCTCTCGCTGCTTCATTGCAACGCCGGCGAGCCCCCCTGCTTCATCCGCTACACGCAGCTCCCGCCGGCCATGGCAGCAGCTTCGCCCTAGCCTAGCCTACAGCGGCGCGAGGTGAGCGGAGACAGCCATATGCAGCCGCGGTGCAACGACAGTAGGTGACGGCGGTTTGTAGCAGCGGTGCAGCAACGCGAGGTGATGGCGGCGCCGGTCTACAGCGACAGCGCTGGCGCTGGTGTGTGGTGCCGTGTGCTGGAGGAAGAAGAAAAAGGAAGAAAGGAATGAGCGGCTCAACGCAACTGAGGAAGAGATAAGGTAGGGAGAGAAATAAGCGGCGTGTGGGGCTCATCGGACGCGTGGCGCACGTTGGAGACGGCTTACGCAGGGAAAAAATCATCCGGTTTATTTAGATATTTTCCCATTTTTAAAGTTGTAGAGATAGAGATAGAGGTATATCTCTCTCTCAAAAAAAAGAGAGAGATAGAGATAGAGCTAGAATTAACACGTGATGATTAGGTAATGTCAGTTTGCTAATGACGGTTGGTTGTGAGATACTACGTCGGCTGATTCCTAACAGTACCGTCCGGAAAACAGACAGGAACGGTCGTGCTGGATCGAGAGACTTGTTGGGGACAGATAGGTATTGGATTTCCGTCCGAACGATCGGGCAGAGTTAGATCTGGTTTCCTTTTTTTTTAATGATCGCCAGGCTTAGTATATATATACTCCTGTGTACAGACGCTGGTATTACGTAGTACTCCTGTAACCGATTGCAGATCACGGAAGACCATGGCCAGCCGCTCGTCCCCGACGGAATCCATCACGGAGCTGTTCGCGATCCCCGGCTACTCGAAGCTGGCGCTGATGCCCCCCGGAACCCGGTCCACTTTGGTCCGGACCTTTCGCTTCCGCAGCCGCGTCTGGCACGTCACGGTTAGTCCGTCTGTTTTCAACAAGGGAGTGCCCATGTACGTCGATGTCATCGTTTTAGCGGTCACCGGAGACTCTCCCTCGGGCATCACCGTCTCCATAGAAATCCTAGACGACAGCTGGGAGCGCACCGTGTTCCACGAGGAGGAGACACTTAGCGGTGGCAACTGGTTCATGCACTTGGGGGTCAAGATGACTGCGCTAGAGGAGGCGTCTTGCATCCACAATGACAACATCCCTGTGAGGTGCACCCTCACGTACGCGAAGAAGCAAAAGAGAGGGCAGCGGCAAACAACAACTAGTTCCAAATGGTGGCACCGGCTTAGAAACATCATCTTTTGCGGCAGCAAACAGCAAGTGGGTCCAAATGGTGGCACCAGCTTAGAAAAAGGTTGTCTATAAATTCAGTAGCGCAAATGAGCAACTTTGACCTTAAGACGAGCTTCTCCTCTATTAACATGGGCGCCTTTTTTTTTTTGTGGGGCATTTACATGGGCGACTCTTTTTTTTTTTTTTCAAATTTGTGTTGATAGCTTACCAAGATGACCACTTCGTATTTACATGGGCGACTCAATGGCTTAAATCCGTAATCAAGTTTATGGGCAGCACTCTGCGCCGGCGCACCGGCCGAAAGTTTCGGCCGGTCTGGCCAGATCCGTACGATCTACACGGGCAACCGTTAGATCTCTCTCTCCCGTCTTCTCCAGCACCCATCGTCAACCTCCCGCACAGGGGAAAAGGAGAAGGAAGGAGAGCGCCGCCCCCGCACCCGACAGCGAGCTGCACCACTAGCCTTCCCGCGCTGTGCTTGCAACCTCGTCGCCGTCCGTCGTGTTCTTTGCAGCTCCTCGCCATGGCGGGTCGCCGCTTCGACATCACGTCTATGTAGCACTGGCCAACAACGGTTGCACCTCGCCACCCCCATGGTTGCAACACCAGGTGCGCGCCCAGGCGCCCTCGCCGACAGGCGCATGCCGGTCGCATCAGCGCTGTATCCCTGGTCGCCACTTCCATCTATCGCCATTGAAGCAAAAAAACTCACCAGTGGAAGCTTTGCAGGTTGCCGGTTGCAACAAAATCAGAGCTACGGGGGTTGGTTGAAGCAAAATCGACAAACGCTTCCAGCAAAATTGAACACCTGTTCCAGCTTTTGTTTGGTCGGTTGTAACATTTTACAGCGTCGTCGGCGAGGGTGTCAAGAGCTCCGGTAGGCGGTTGAAACAAAATCGAAAAACGCTTCCAGCAAACATGAATGCCCGTTCCAGCTTTTGTTTTCGCTGGTTGCAACATTTTACACTTGAAAACATCTTGTTGTAGCAAAAGTCAGGCGCCATCGCCGCTGGCGACGCTCGCCGTCGTCCTGGTTGCAACAAAATCGAGCGTCGGTGCTAGCTTCCTCAAGACCAGTTGCAGCAAAAATGCAGCATCGTTGTCGGCGGAGGAGCGGGGTGGGGGGGGGGGGACGGAGCGCGGGGAGGCGGCGGTGGAGGAACGCAGCTTGGCAGCGGCGAACAGAGGGTGAGCTCGCGGCATTGAGGTGAAAAGGGGGAGATTAGATCGGGGGAGGAGGAAGGATGGTTACATGGGCCCACAAAAAAGAAGGTGCGGCCCACTATGCTCGCGCTGGGCGCGTGATGAGGCGTGCGACCGGCCGAAGCTTCGGCCGGTGCACCGTTTGGAAACGTTTCCCCAAATTTATGCGGGTGAATGAATGAAAATCTCGTTGCTATCTAATTATGACTTCTTTACTGAAATATTAGAAGTATTTCATCTTATAAAGATTGATACCATAGAGAAGATATCTCCAAAGTATTTTATTATAAGTTTTAGTTACAAGAATTACTATGTAATTTTTTGGATCCTACTAGATTCAAAGCGTTAAACTTTTATCTTCTGAAAAAAAGAGATCAAAGAGCATCTCATATCTGGTACTTCCTTTGTAACTAAATACTACTCCCTTCGTTTCATAATATAAGAACGTTTTTGACACTACACTAGTGTAAAAAAACGTTCTTATATTATGGGACATAGGGAGTATATAAGATATTTTTTACCTAAAAATATAAGATACTTTTGCAGTTTAATTTTTAATAGTACTTTCTACTTTTAGTGATCAAAACGCTTTTATATTTTTCAATTTTACTAAAGCACATCTAGATATGCCATAAGTATTGCACATCTAAGTCATATGTCATTGATCTTATATTGAGATTCGTGTGAATATTTTTTTCTTTTTCTCTTTATATTTGATTCACTCACTTAGATGTGCAATAACTAAAGCATATCTAGATGTATTCTAGACACATCCTATATATTTTTACAGAGGAGGTATCTACTGAGAGAAATAGTAGAAACAGTTCAAACGAAGGACAACAAAACATATAAGCAACCTATAAAAGTAAGAATGAGGATCCGGTAGCTGTCGGGCACGTTGCCCCATTATTTAGGTTATTTCTGATTTTCTTTTTGGAACAAGGTTATTTCTGATGCTCATTATGCTACGATGGTGGGCTAAGCTCTTCGTTTGATAAGATCTCAACATTAGTATAAGCAACGCTAATTACCAAGAGCCGGCGCCGGTGTGTGAGCGCCAGGGAACGGCTGCCTGTTCCAGCGGCTCTTCTTGTTATTCAGCATTATTTCTGTTAGGAAACTTGGGTCTTAGATGGAACAAGTCATTGGTCCATTATAGACCAAGTCTCTTCACTTAACTTTAAAGTGGGCATTTAGAGGATTACTAATAGAACCCTCAAACCCTTAATTTCTTAAAGCAGTTTTAAGGGTTAAGAAGTGTTACTTTTTGACACTTTTAAGTGTTAAAAACAAGGGCAAATATTAGAACCCTCAAACCCAACCCTTAAACTGCTTTAAGGATTGGATTTGAGGGTTCTAGTCTTTGCCTCAACCCCAACCTTTAAATCTATCATTTGACATCTCACAATTTATGACAACAAAAACACAATCAACTTCCAAACAAACTACCAAATGACAATCATTGATGCATCGTTTAATAGTTTACATCACAAAATCATCATCTTCCTCCTCTCATCGGCACCATCACCAAAAAGTTGCACCTCGGCGCCATCTCCTTGACCACATGCGGGCTCCATCAAGCATCTCCATGGGCACCGGTGGAGTCGTACACACCGCCATCGCCACAACTACTCATCGGAGTGTCACCTCGAAAAGTAGAGGACGCAACACGGAATATCCTCTTCCTCTCCGCGATGTCCTCCTTGTAGTCCTTCCACCATTGCAATTGGTCTTGATCCATGTCCTTCTTGGACATCATCATGTGCTCTTTCTCTTCCACCATGAGTTCTTTCCATACCTTTGCCTCTTTGAGCTTGATCATCCTCTCCTCCAACTCAGCCTTGTGCTTTGCTTCTTCACGCTTTGCTTCAACTTGTGCAAGCTTGACCTCTTTCTTCTTCTCGGTGATAAGAAGCTTCGTCTCCAATGTCTTCGTTGTCAATTCCTATCTTGCCTTCATCATGTGGTCCATCTTCTCCCTTACGCTTGACGCCTCTTCTTTCATCTTCACCCTTAGCTTGCCCTTCTTGGTTCCCTCGGGCTTGCCCAAGTTCATCTCCTCCTCATCTTCACTATCATCCATCCTAAGCATTGCCGACTTCTTGGGTGCGGTCTCTTGATCCCTCAACTTCCACTTGTCAAAGGTTTGAAGAATTGTCCAAGCATGCTTAAATGGGAATGGCTTGCCCTTGGAAGTGGCCATCTCCTTGTACCTCATGCCGGCAATTGTCTCCTATCAACCACACATAAATCACATAAGAACCCACCAATAGCATAGTACACACACATAATCAAAATAGTGAAGAAATATGTACTCACATAGTCACTCTCCATGGTTCCACTAGGTGGTGCATCCCTCACTTGGTCCATGGCCACACTCCAACGAGGACAAGCGGGCTTCATCAACTCCCACCGGCCTTGAAGCGACCGGTAAGTGGAGAGATGAACCCACTATTCTTCGGCTTGATCCTACAATAGGTGTCCTCGATCCTTTGCCAATACCGTTTACCGGTTTGATTGGTGCCGGTGGTTGCATCCATTCCCACAGCTGCCCAAGCACGAACCAAGAGGATATCTTCCGCCTCGGTGTAGTTTGTCGACCGCACGTGTGGGCGGGAAGCGGCGCTGAATGCCTCCTCCCCTATCTCGGCCACCTCGTCCTCGTCATCACCTTCATCCTCCTCATCTTCCTCTAAGTCGTCACCAACCCTAAAGGGTTCGAGAGGCGGAGCCCCGAGGTCCACCTCCACGTTTTGGAGGAGGTCCATGAACGAGGATGGGGTTGCCATTTTCTCGAACACCTCGTGCGCGGCGGGAGGAGGTTCGGCCACGGCGACGAAAGGAGGTTCGGCGATGGAGGCGGGCGGGGGCGCGGGCTTCTTCCGCACCGCGGACTTCTTCCGCGGCATCTTCACGGCCAGGGCGACCTTGGATGGCGCCTTCGGCCGGCTCTTCTTGGTGGCCGGGGCGGGAGTCGGGGAGGCGGCGGGGGCAGGCGCCGGGGCGGTGAAGGTGGCCGGGGCGGGAGCCGGGGAGGCGGGAGGAGGAGGTGCGAGGCCCGCCCGCCGCCGCTTGGCCCCGACGTGGGTCGCCCCCACCACGTCGGCCACGGTCGGGCGGGCGAGGCGGGCGGGGCGGGCGCGGCGAGCGCGACGGGCGGGGGCGCGGCAGCGGCGGGGCCCTACATGGCCGGCGCGGCAGGAGGCGACGGGAGGAGGAGGAAGTTTCCTCCCGCGCGAGGAAGGAGGAGGAGTGCGGGTTGGGGGGAGATTTCCCACTCAACCCCTACTTCTACAGGTTGCAAACTGGTTTGAGGGTTGGACCTCTAAATTTTTTTACGGGTTTGAGGGTTTAGAGGTTCTAGTCTACGGCTTTTTTCCGGCGAAAACTGTAAAAAATCGGTTATTTTTAGGGGTTTGAGGGTTTGAGGGCTCTACTAGACTTGCTCTTATCCCTCCACCCCCTAGTTATATAAAGAGGAGAGCACCCTGTGTATGTATAGTTGATGATGATTAATAAATAAAGACTCCCCTCTACATCTCTGTGTCCATTTACTTTCTGTACCTGTGTGTGATCGACTACGACGCTCGCTCCCGCTCCGCAACCTTGGACCAGACTCGCCGACAGGAGTTGCGGAACACGTTATCAGCACGCTTCGCTCCTCCAACTCTCCATCAAGCCTGCGTCTCGAGCAGGCTTTCGTCGATCTCGCGGAGGTATGGATCCGAAATTTGTTCGCAAAAATGGATTCCTCTCGTTACTGCTATTCCGTTTTTGCGATTAGTTTATTTTTCGGATAAATTTACCTATGGTGTGGATTTTTCTCCCAAGAACCGGGCTGACGAATACGTCGCCGACCAATGTCGATGTTCTTGGATCAAGAGAAACTTGTTGACTGCACTATAGGGAGCCGGTACAAATCGTGACCCGGATGGTCACGGTACCGCCGCAAAAGCACCAGATGTGCCATGCGCCGTCGGAGTTCCGGATGAACGCTGTGAAGATCCACATCCCGAGGCCGGTGTCCAGATGACGCCATGCCAAGCCGTCGACGGCTTCGTCCTGGCCATGCTGGCCGTGACCCCACTGGTCGCGCGCGTCGCGCCGTATCCTGCTGACGCCGCGACCGTCCCGGTGGCCGGCTCGTCGCCGCCGCGCCCTGCTGGCGCGTGCTTGCGTGCAGCCCGCCTCGATGGCCGCCGCCCGCGCATCGCTGCCGACGCCGCGTTGTGTGGCCGTGGCCGCCCCAGTCGCGGTCGTCGCCGTCGCGTGGCGTGGCCGCCGCAGCCGCGCTGGTACGCCCGCCTGCCACGATTCGCGCCATCCACGGCCAGCTGCCGTCGCCGGGGCTCGAGCCGCCGCACGCGCCGCCCTTGCCGGCCACCGCAGCCACCAGGACGTCGCTGCACATGCGCGTCCGCCCTCCTGATGCAGCTCGCTACCACAAACGCACCGCCGTCGCCACGCCTGGCCTTGCCGGCTGCAGGTCGCCGCCACCGCGAGTGCGCGCACTGGCCGCTCCGGGCCGCGCCCGGTATGCGCACTGGCCGCACCAGGCCCGGCATGCGTGCCTGCGTGCGAGCCGCCGCCGCTCGGGCGCTAGGAAACCCTAGCGACGCCCCACTGCTGGGCAGTGCCGTGAGCAGGCCGGCCCAGTGGGCTGCCGTGGCCCAGGCCGCGTCAGCGTGGGACTGGGTTCCTCCATAAAAAGAGAGAGAGAGAGAGGAAGGGGCCGGCTGCTGCGCACTATACGGGCCAACGACCCATTGTTTTTGGCCTGTAGCCGAACCGGACCGAGTCGGACTGCACGCCTGCGCGGGGTTCTTTGCATTTTAGCCCCTGCAGTTTTCTATTTTTATGCGCATTATATTCCTGCTGTAATATTTCGCGTAGAAGCCCCTCGAACTGTCTGTTTTCGCTGAAAAATGTGTATTTGGGCTTAAAAATGTCTCGGGAATTCGACTTTTGTGCTAGTTTTCACAGGCTAGATGTGCTTAACACGCTATCTTTTGTAACATGATATTATTGTATGATGTCACTGCTGTAGATTGATTGTTTAGCACTCTTAATCATTTAGTAAGTCATATAATAGCATGTTTTAAATATCGGAATGTCATTTTGATGAATAAAATGTATCATCATCGCTTTTATGTCGTGGATTACCTGATGTAACCACTTGCTTATTGTTGATGACCGGAATCAATAAACCGAGAGATCATCAAGTTGGCCCATAAGGGATTCTACTACCCCACCGAGCATTCGACGTGGAGATCATCCTCGGGTCCGCGTGACCCTAGAGGGCGATAGGCTCATGGACCGAGATGGTCTTTGCCACTCCTAGGGTGAATGCGCGGACAATGTATGGGCTAGGGTACCCCACCTTGTCATTCAACGTGGAGGTTGTCCTCGAGTCTGTATGACTTAGGGCGATAGACTTGGAGACCCAGATGGTCGCCGCCACTCCTAGGGTGAATGCCCGGTTGCTGCACTTTCTTCAACTCCACCTCCGTGGCACCCTACAAAATGTGTACATGACAGACTGAAGTGCCCTAGTCTTTTAGATCACTCTCAAAAGGGTGGTTCGAGAGGCTGGAGCACATTGTTTGTCCCCATGGAGAGGAATAGAACCATTGTTGCGCAACCGCTTGGGGGTGTCTACATTGTCTAGGGGGAGCACCATAGGCTCCTACGACAACGCCTTATAGGTGCCCACAGTAGAGCCATTGGCGTCCCCCTTCCATGACACACGAACTTGATGGTGATGTTATCCTGGCAAAAGCTCTCCTATGTGGAGATGCTTAGCCGCCTCGACATCTCGACTAGAGAAAATGGCCCCCTCATTTACTCTCTTGGTCTCCCATTTGTTTATAATTCCCTAGATTAAACTGATACATTTATCTCCGGTGGGTTGTACTCTATCAGAGCAAAAACCTTATTCATCATTTGGCGTTTGGATGATGTTGCATTCATCCATTTATTCCTTCATTTAATTATGATAGCTTGTTATGTTCTGAAATATGTGCACTTATTATTTAGGTAGCTTCTTCCTCGCTACATTATATTGGTTTGATGTCATATTTTAGAACACGTGTGGCACCTGAGTAGAGGAAATGTGCCTAGTTGATTGCAGTACAATTAATACCATTTTACGAGTAACTCGGTGTTATGAGTCTATTAAAAATCTCTGGGAATATTTGTGACAATCGCCTGCTGCGGTTCAAACATATTCAGCTCCAGATGAGCCACCTTCATACTTCCTAAGGGGACAACTGTGTTCATTAATGATGCATTGTTGTACTCGGAGTTGACTCATAATCTTTTGAGCTTTAAAGATATCCGCGCTAATTGTTTCACATTGAGACCGACGATGACTATGACCAAGTGTGTATACTCATCATCGAGCGGGATGAAAATGGTAAACATGATATCGAAAGGCTTCCTCCATTTGACACAGGGCTATACTACACTAAGATAGTAGCACCGCCCGTGTACACTACCCTTAAGACCGTCTTTAGAAGCTCTGAACTCTTCTGCCTCTGGCACGATAGGTTAGGCCACCCCGGACTTAGGATGAGAAATATAATCACCAACTCGCATGGCCATAATGTTAATGTGAAGAACTTCCCGAATCCCAATGATTTCATGTGCTCCGCATGCGCTAAGGGGAAGTTAGTCATTAGGCCATCGCCCCTCAAGGTGAGGGATGAAATCCCCGCGTTCTTGGAGCGTATCCAAGGGGACATATGCGGTCCAATTCAGCCCCTCACGGGGCCGTTTCGGTACTTCAGGGTGCTCATTGATGCTTACTCTAAATGGTCCAATGTTTGCCTGCTGTCAACACGGAACCACGCCTTTGCAAAGCTGATCTCTCAGATCATACAAATGAGGAATAATTTCCCTAATTATCGTATAAAGTCTATTTGAATGGACAACGCCGGAGAATTTACTTCAAAGGCGTTCAATGATTATTGCATGGTAATGGGAATCAAAGTTGAGCACTCGGTACCGCATGTTCATACACAAAATGGACTTGCCGAGGCATTAATTAAAAGAATTAAATTCATTGCTCGACCGCTCCTTTAGGGTTGTAATTTACCAACTACATGTTGGGGCACGCAGTATTACACGCGGCCAATCTCATCAACTTTCGACCGTCGGCCTACAACATCCACTCTCATGTTCAGCTTGCGCAAGGGTCGGCACCGAAAATTTCCCACCTTCATAGGTTCGGTTGCCAGGTATATGTACCAATACCACCACCTTAGCGATCGGCGATGGGCCCGCTCCGTAAGTCGGGGATATACGTTGGTTATGAGACTATGTCCATAATCAGGTATCTAGACCCCATGATAGGTGACTGTCACACGGCTCGTTTTGCTGATTGCATTTTTGACGAGGATTTTTTTCCTGACTTTAGGGGGAGAGAATCAACCCCTTGATGCTAAAAGTCGAGAAATCACATGGCATGCCACGGGAATCCACGCTCATGACCCACGCACTGCTGAGACTGAGAGAGAAGTCCAAAAGATAATAGATTTGCAGTCTTTAGCAAATCAACTACCTCACCACTTTAGTGACTTAAAGACTGTGACAAAATCACATGTGCATGCGCGCAATGCACCGGAAAAGGTTGAAATACCGAAGAAAAATGATGGTATACCCGCTCCCGTCCAAAGGCCTAAAAGGACGAGAGATCCGGCTTCTCAAATCCCAAGTACTCGAGGACGCCCGACGAAAAAGGATAAGAGAGATTTATTACAGCCTGTCGCCAAAGTACCCCAAAGTGAAACGGGGAGCCAGTCGAGACCTGGCACAAGTACAGAAAATTCAGTGCACGAAATTCCGGACTTAAACTTTCCCATAGGGGAAACACCCAGCGGAGATGTGTGCGCACACGTCGGCGCGGGAAATCTAAAGGACCTTGCTCCCATAATGGGAAATTTGGTAGAGCAAGTGTTTGCACCAGATGCGCTCCATGACAAAATGGCCATAAATTATATTTATACGGGGGAGTCCCTGAACCGAGCAACAGTGATTGTCGACATTAACTTTGCTACGAAAATTGCCTCAATCATAGATCTTGAACCTGAGCCTAACACGCTCGCCGATTGCAAGAAAAGGTCGGATTGGAAAGATTGGTAGAAGGCAAGTACTGCCGAATTATTATCTCTCAACAAAAGGAAGGTGTTCGGACCAGTTTGTCAAACTCCTCCCCACATTCGCCCTGTTGGCCATAGGTGGGTTTTTGTTCGAAAGAGAGATGAAAATAATAAGGTAGTACGGTACAAAGCAAGGCTCGTCGCTCAAGGGTTCACTCAACGACCAGGTGTCGATTTTGAGGAGACTTATTCCCCGGTCATGGATGGAGTTACCTTTAGATACTTGATCTCGATGGCAGTAAACATGGTCTTGAAAATGAAACTAATGGATGGTGTCACTGCTTACCTGTATGGTAACTTGGATTCGAACATATACATGAAGGTTCCATAAGGTATCCCTGTTCCGAACCATGATAGAGCAAACAGGGGTCTATACATTGTTCAACTTCAAAAGGCACTGTACGGACTCAGACAGTCTGGTAGAATACGGTACAATCGCTTAAGTGATTTCCTTCATGAGAAGGGCTACACGAGCAATAAAGATTGCCCATGTGTTTTTATACGGTGATCCCAAGATGGATTCTATATAATCTCGGTGTACGTGGACGATTTAAACATAATCGGTATGCCTGAGGATATTGAGGAAGCGAGTTCCTACCTGATGTTGGAATTCGAGATGAAGGATTTGGGTAAAACCAAGTTCTGTCTAGGTCTGCAACTTGAACATTCCCTTGATGGGATTCTAGTGCACCAGTCGGCCTACACCCAGAAGGTGTTGGAGAGATTTGGATTTGATAAGGCATATCCTTCTAAGACCCCGATGGTCGGAAGATCTTTACAGCCAGACAAGGACCCGTTCAGGCCAAAGAAAGAGGGGGAGGAAACTCTGGGACCAGAGGTTCCTTACCTGAGTGCAGCTGGAGCACTCATGTACCTCGCAAATTGTACACGGCCAGACATTGCGTTCACCGTCAGTTTTCTTGCTCGGTACAGTTCTGAACCTACCAAGAGGCATTGGAAATGTGTTAAGGACGTCTTCCATTACCTGCAAGGGACCAAAGATCTTGGCCTGTTTTATAAAAGAAATCAAGACCTATCTATTATAGGCTATGCCGATGCTGGGTACCTATCGGACCCGCATGATTGCAAATCGCAGACTGGATATGTTTTTCTTTGTGATGGAACTGCGTTTTCCTAGAAATCGTCCAAGCAAACACTTGTGTCGACTTCCATGAACCACTCGGAAATCAGGCACTATTCGAAGCGTCAAAAGAGTGTGTATCGCTTCGGCGGATGATCGGCCACATTCAGCAAACGTGTGGGCTGAACACCGTACAAACCCCTAGATAATGCTCCTTGTGTTGCACAAGTCCAGATGTGTTATGTGAAGAGTAATCCCATGAATAATATTAACCCTAAGTTCTTCTATGCACATGAGCTGCAGAAGATGAACGAGGTGAGAATCTTGCATACTAAGTCCTGTGACAATCTTGCTGATTTGTTCACTAAATCATTACCAATGCCATCCTTCGAGAGATGTGCATGTGAAATCGGTATGATGAGACTTAGGGAGATGCAAGGTTCAGGGGGAGAAACTTCACAAACTCATCGTTAAAATCTCGGTCCCGATGATCGAGTACTCAACTCGACGGTTGAGTGGATTGTACTCTTTTCCCTCGAGTGAGTTTTCCTGATGTTTCTCACACGAGGTTTTTGACGAGGCAATTCGTGCAATGCAACAATGTATACTTGTGATAGCCTGGCTTATTAGGGATGATAGACTACTCATATCAATAAGGAATTCCTTTTTTTCCGGAAGCCCATTCTGAAATAACTCCAAAGTTAAGAGTGCTCAGCTTGGAGTAGTTTCAGAATGGGTGACCGACCGGGAAGTTGCTCCCAGGTGCGCACGAGTGTAACACCCTCGATGCGACTATAGCTCCCACGTGTCGAGGCACGACTTAGAGACATAATCGCATTGAAGGCATATGTCACAAGTTAGGAAATCTTCACAACATCCCATGTAATATAGATAATAAAAGGGGAGGTAACATAGTTGGCTTACACTCGCCACATCAATCAAGTACATAAATAACATTACATCATCCAAACACTCATGGCCCGACTACGGTGCCAAAATAAAAGATAACCCAACATGCGACACGGTCCCGATCACCCCCAACTGGGCACCACTACTGATCATCAGGAAAGGAAACATAGTATCGTTGTGAGTCCTCGTCGAACTCCCACTTGAGCTCGAGCGCGTCACCTGGAGCGGAATCATCAGGCCCTGCATCTGGTGAAATAGTAATCTGTGAGCCATAGGGACTCAGCAATCTCGCACCCTCGCGATCAAGACTATTTAAGCTTAATAGGTATGGCAAGGTAAATATGTTTGGAGGTGCAGCAAGCGACTAGCATATATGGTGTCTAATCCTGTTCGCAAAAGAGAGCGAGAAGAGGAGGCAAAGCGCGAACGCATAACTACAGAGGGCAAACCTGCGGCACGCATTACTCCAACACCGTGTCCACTTCCCGGACTCCGCCGAGAAGAGGCCATCACGGTAACTCACACTGTTGATTCATTTTAATTAAGTTAAGGTTCAAGTTATCTACAACCGGACATTAACAAATTCCCATCTGCCCATAACCGCGGGCACGGCTTTCGAAAGTTCAAATCCCTGCAGGGGAGTCCCAACTTAGCCCATGACAAGCTCTCACGGTCAACGAAGGAATATACCTCCTCCCGAGACATTCCGATCAGACTCGGTACCTCGGTTCTTCAAGACACTTCGACAGGTTAAAACTAATCCAGCAACACCGCCCGAATGTGCCGACAAATCCTGATAGGATCTGCACATATCTCTTTCTCAGGGCACACTCAGATTGTCCTAGGTACGGGTAGGCCAGCCCAGAGTTGCCCCTGGTGGCCACCGGCAGCTGACAGGTGGACCAACACTCAGAGGAGCACTGGCCCGGGGAGGGGGGGGGGGTTTAAAATAAGATGACCCTCGGGCTCCGGAAACCCAAGGGAAAAAGAGGCTAGGTGGCAAATGGTAAAACCAAGGTTGGGCATTGCTGGAAAAGCTTTAATCAAGGCGAACTATCAAGGGGTTCCCATTATAACCCAACCGCGTAAGGAACGCAAAAATCCGGGAACATAACACCGATATGACGGAAACTAGGGCGGCAAGAGTGGAACAAAACACTAGGCGAGAGGCCGAGCCTTCCACCCTTTACCAAGTGTATAGATGCATTAAGATAACAAGATAATATAATGATATCCCAACAAGTAAATAAATGTTGCAACAAGGAACGGTCTCCAATCTTCACCTGCAACTAGCAACGCTATAAGAGGGGCTGAGCAAAGCGGTAACGTAGCCAAACAACGGTTTGCTAGGACATGGTGGGTTAGAGGTTTGACATGGCAATTTGGGAGGCTTGAAAGCAAGTGTAGGCATCGTAGCATGGCATAGCAAAAGAGCGAGCATCTAGCAAAGCAAAGATAGTAGTGATTTCGAGGGTATGATCATCTTGCCTGCAAAGTTGTCAGAGTTGACTGGATCCTCGAAAGCAAACTCAACGGGCTCCTCGTTAGCGAACTCGTCTCCCGGCTCTACCCAAACAAGACAAACAAGCAAACGGAACACAATCAACCACGTGCAAAGCTCAAACAATATGGTGCAAAGATGGTATGCTATGCGGGATGCGATGCGGGATGCATATGCAAGATTTGACAAGGGATGCAAGAACGTGGCCTCAACTTAGAAATACAAGTGTTCCACTAGAAAGATGAGATGAAATCGCTTGAAAACGATATAAAGAACGCCGGAATCGGAGTTACGGTTTGGAAATGGCAAGCGATTCAAATATGACACCGGTCTGCGATTTACAGCAAGTAGCCATCTAAATGCAATGAGCTAAACATGCTACAGCACTCAAACATGGCATAAAAATACATGGCAGGGATGCATTCAAGATACTTAACAAAAGTCTAGCACTGAGCTACGGCCAAATCATCTATTAACAGGTTCAAACAAGCATGGGGAAAATGCATATGGTAAACAGATTTCAGACTTAGTGAAATTAACACTTGTCTGGAATTTCAGATCAGATAGCACTCTTCGGAGCAACAAAACTACCTGCTACAGGACCTGAACATGGCAAAGTAAAGCATGTCATGGAGCTACTCAAAGAGCTTAACAAAAGTCCCTTAGTAACCTTGAGCCAAAAGGGATTAGAAAATACAATTGCAAGCATGTGAACATGTCAAAAACATAATCAGTTCTCAGACTTAGTGAAAACTGGAACATGCTGAAAACATATATCAAGTAGGCATGTTTACGAGCTCGATGCACTCACCAGAGAGCAATTCATGACCATCTAAGCATACACCCATCAAGAATACACAAAATGCAAGCTAGACATGGCAAGAACAATAGCATAGCATGCACGGATCAACTACAACATCCTCGGCAAAATCGCTAACAAGTAGACAATCTGCCCAGATTCACGAAGTAGCAAAAGTAAAGCTTGATTGACTCAAGCTAGGGTGCTCCATAATTGCAAACAAAGACATGGATGGATAGAGCACTACAAGATTAACAAAACATCCTTACTGATCATCCTCAAAAGAGGCACGGATCACTAGGAAACAACATGAACATATGGCCATATGAGATAAACAGCTCAAGGACTTAGTGGAAATGCTAAGTCCCTGAAATCAGCTTTACCAAGTGCCTCACTTTGCAAGCTTGTGCTAGTCACCACACACATCACAAAAATACATGGGTTGCACCTCTGGAAAGAAGGCAAAACCCTTAACAAAACATATGCAGAGCTCATGGGCATATCATGCACACAAAAAATCATGGCAAAAAATGACAAATATCTAAATGGAGTAGCAGATCTGACAATTATCTCAAGTAGCACTCTTCTAATAGCATTTCGGGCATCAATATGAACTCAAATGAAAATGATGCAATGGAATGAAATGATGTACTCTCTGAGACGAACATTTTGATATGCTATATGCCAAAAACGGAGCTACGGATGCAGCGATATAGCATGATGAAAAATGCAAATTATTAGGGTTTCGGGGACGGAAAGTCAACCGAGACGGGATCCGGATCCAGATCTGGGTCGGGAACGCGGTTACTGTAGCAGCTCGAGGTCTCACCGAAAATGGAGGTCCGCCGGAATCCTGTTCGCCGGAGGGAGGGGTTCGCCGGAGAGGGGACTTGCCGGGGCACCGATGGGTGGCAGGGAGACGTGCGCGGGCCCGGGCGCGGCGCCGGCGTTGGGCGGCGGGTCGCCGGAGCCGGAGCGACAAGGAGGCGCGGCGGGCTTGCTCCGGCCGGCGACGAAGGCTGCGACCGGCGCGGATCCCACGGCGGCGCGGCGTGCCGGAGTGGAGGAGGACGAAGGCGGGCGGCGGCGATCCGGATGGGCCTCGGGGGCCAGATGCGGGCCTCCTGGGCCGGAGCGGCGGCAGCGAGGTATGGTGACACGTGTCACTCACCGATTGGTGCGGGCGCGGCGGCGCGACTTCGGACGTGTCCGGCCGGACAGAAAAATGTCCGCCGGCGCGCGAGGTAGGTGGATCTAGGGTTAGGGACGAGGTGAACCGCGAATTTCGGGAGGGTGGTGTATATATAGGCATAGAGGGAGCTAGGAGAGTCCAAATGAGGTGCGGTTTTCGGCCACGCGATCGTGAACGAACGCTCTAGATGATGGAGAGGGTTTTGGTGGGTTTTGGGCCAAAATGGAGGGGTGTTGGGCTGCAACACACACGAGGCCTTTTCGGTCCCTCGGTTAACCGTTGGAGTATCAAACGAAGTCCAAATGATACGAAACTTGACAGGCGGTCTACCGGTAGTAAACCAAGGCCGCTTGGCAAGCCTCGGTCCAATCCGGAAATTTTTAATCCCCACACATGAAAGAAAGGTAGAAATGACCACCGGAGGAGAACGAAGCGCCGGAATGCAAAACGGACAACGGGGAAAATGCTCGAATGCATGAGATGAACACGTATGCAATTGCAATGCACATGATGACATGATATGAGATGCATGACAACGATAACAACACATGGAGACAAAGACCTGAACCCGAGAAAATAAAATAACTTAAGGCCGGAAACGGCAAGAGTTGGAGTACAAATTGGGTAAATCATATCCGGGGTGTTACAACACTCCACCACTACGAAAGGATCTTGTCCCGAGATCTAGGACTGAAAGAACGCCGGGTACTCAGAACGGAGGTGATCCTCGCGTTCCCAGGTAGCTTCACGGTCGGAATGGTGTGACCACTTGACTTTGAGGAATTTGATTGACTTGTTGCGAGTCTTGCGTTCAGTCTCTTCAAGAATAGCCACAGGGTGCTCACGATAGGAGAGATCTTCTTGGAGCTCAATGTCCTCGAAGTTGACGGTGCGGTCAGGAGTCTTGAAGCATTTTCGGAGCTGAGAGACATGAAACATGTCATGAACATTTGCAAAGTTTGAAGGAAGCTCGAGCGGATAGGCGAGATCGCCTCTCTTGCTGACAATCTTGAAAGGTCCCACGTATCTAGGGGCAAGCTTCCCTTTGATACCGAAGCGACGAGTACCTTTCATAGGAGAGACGCGGAGGTAAACATGATCTCCGATCTCGAAAGCCAAATCACGGTGCTTACTATCATAGTAGCTCTTCTGGCGGGATTGGGCTGCTTTGAGGTTATCTCGAATGACTTTGCACATTTCCTCTGCCTCTGTGATTAAGTCATTACCCAAAAGCTGACGTTCACCGGTTTCAGACCAGTTGAGAGGGGTATGGCACTTCCTGCCATACAGAATTTCAAATGGGGCCTTGCCCAAACTTGCTTGAAAACTGTTGTTGTAGGAGAATTCAGCATAAGGAAGACAATCCTCCCACTTCATGCCAAAGGAGATCACACAAGCCCTGAGCATATCTTCAAGAATCTGGTTGACACGCTCGACTTGACCGCTAGTTTGAGGATGGAAAGCTGTGCTGAAGCGGATGTTGGTGCCCATGGCCTTCTAAAAAGAATCCCAAAACTTGGAGGTAAAGATGCTTCCACGGTCTGAAGAGATCACTTGTGGAATACCGTGCAGAGAGACAATTCGAGAGGTATAGAGTTCTGCCAATTGAGCTGCAGTGATTGACTCTTTGATAGGCAGAAAGTGAGCCACTTTGGTGAGTTTGTCGATGACAACGAATATAGCATCATTGCCACGCTTGGACTTTGGAAACCCAGTCACGAAGTCCATTTCAATGTGGTCAAACTTCCATTCTGGAATGGTAAGAGGTTGGAGGAGACCAGCTGGCCTTTGGTATTCTGCCTTCACTCTTCTGCAGACATCACATTCATTCACGAATTGAGAAATCTCGCGCTTCATTCGAGTCCACCAATAAGCCTGCTTGAGGTCCTGATACATCTTCGTGCTCCCAGGGTGGATGGAGAGGAGAGAATTGTGAGCCTCGTTAATGATCACTTTATGAGGTTCACCTTTGGGCACAACAATACGATCCTCGAAGAAAAGAGTATCCTTGTCATCAAGGCGGTAGCACTTGTACTTGGGTTGACTCTTGGCAATCCCAATCTTCACCTTTTTCACCATAGCATCAAGAAGCTGAGCTTGGCGAATCTGGTCTTCCAAGGTAGGAGAGACTTGAAGGTTGGCGAGGAAACCTTGAGGAACAACTTGCAGATTAAGTTTGCGGAAAGCTTCACAAAGCTCGGGTTGATAAGGCTTGAGAATCAGACTGTTGCAATAAGCCTTCCTGCTCAATGCGTCAGCAATCACATTGGCCTTGCCTGGAGTATACTCGATACTCGGATTATACTCTTGAATCATTTTGACCCATCGAGTTTGCCTGAGGTTGAGATTAGGCTGAGTGAAGATGTACTTGAGACTCTTGTGATCAGTGAAAATGTCCATTTTTCTTCCCAATAAGAGATGTCTCCAAGTCAAAAGAGCATGCACAACTGCCGCCAACTCGAGATCATGAGTGGGGTAGTTCTTCTCATTGCGCTTCAACTGGCGAGAGGTATAAGCAACAACTTTCTTCTCTTGCATCAACACTGCGCCAAGACCTTGGAGAGAGGCATTACAAAAGACCTCGTACGGCTTGGATTCATCAGGCAGAGTGAGAACTGGAGCAGTGATCAACTTCTCTTTCAAAGTGTTGAAAGCAATGTCACACTCCGGAGACCAAACGTACTTGACGTGCTTCTGGAGAAGATTTGAGAGAGGCTTCGCGATCTTAGAAAAGTTTTCAACGAATCTTCGACAATAGCTTGCGAGACCGAGGAAGCTACGGAGTTGCTTCACGTTCTGAGGAGGTTCCCAATTCACAATTGCAGACACCTTCTCAGGATTCACGGCAATGCCCTTGGCAGAGATGATATGACCAAGATAAAGAACCTCATCGAGCCAAACTTTGCACTTGGAGAACTTGGCGTAGAACTGGTGTTCCCTCAGCTTGTCGAGTACCAAACGCAAGTGCTTGGCATGATCTTCCTTGTTCTTCGAGAAAACCAGAATGTCGTCGAGATAGACCAAAACGAAGTCATTGGTGTAGGCGTTGAAGATGAAGTTCATCATGCGAGAGAAAGTTGGAGGAGCGTTGACGATGCCAAAAGACATGACAGTGTACTCATATGACCCATAGCTTGTCCTGAAAGCCGTCTTGGAAATATCTTGCTCACGGATTCGAATCTGATGATAACCCATACGGAGATCAAGCTTGGAGAATACTTGAGCACCTTTGAGTTGTTCGAACAGCTCATTGATGTTGGGAAGTGGGTATTTGTTCTTGATGGTCTTCTTGTTCAATGGACGGTAATAAACACAAAGTTGGTCCGTTCCATCCTTCTTCTTCACAAAAAGAACACCACAACCCCACGGAGAAGAACTAGGTCGGATGAGACCCATACGCTCTTGAATATCGAGTTGCTTCTTCAGCTCCTTCAACTCTTTAGGTCCGAGCTTGTAAGGACGCTTGCACACAGGTTTCGTGCCGGGCTCAAGATCAATAACGAATTCAACTGGCCGGTGCGGAGGCATTCCTGGAAGCTCTTCTGGAAAGACGTCTTGATATTCGCAAACGACTGGAATCTGCGAGATAGCATCCAGTTCACCCTTCTCATTGAGAGAAAACAGACGGATGGTATCATCACGAACGGCATAGACAATTACATCCTCAGACGAATGAGTCAATTGAATCTGCCTGGCAGCACAATCAAGATGCGCCTTGTGCTTAGAAAGCCAATCCATCCCGAGAATAAGATCAATATCCGAGTCACCAAGAACCGTTGGAGAAGCCAGAAACTTGTAGTCACCCAAGGTGATAGTAACATCCGGCACGATGGAGTTAGCATGCATGCATCTACCGGGAGAGACAACTGCTAACGGACTAGGCAAAACTTGCGAAACCAATTCATGCCTAGATGTAAACGGTCTCGAGATGAAACAATGCGATGCACCAGTGTCAAAAAGAACTTTAGCTGGAATATCATTAATAGGAAGGTTACCCATGATGACATCTGACGAATCCTCTGCCTGAGCTGCGTTCATCAAGTTGACCTTGGCGTGCTTGGGGTTATGCTTGACCACAACTGTACTTGCCGATCTGACAGGAGGAGGAGGAGGAAGACGCCTCTGGTTGAGACACTTGTTGGCATAGTGACCCTTCTGTTGGCACTTGTTGCACGTGACCTCTGAAAGCGGACGGTGATACGGAGCACTCGATCTTGGAGCTTGAGACGAAGTCTTGTTCTGAAAGCCAGGGTTGGGTGGGTGGGAAGATCCACTGCCACCTTTGCTCTTCTGCTGATACGGCTAACGGAACGGAGGAGGAGGAAGCCAATACTTTTGCTACTTGGCCACTTGAGTAGAGGAAGAAGGAGTAGTGTCTCTGACTCGCTTCTTGGAAGCATCACACCTCAGTTGAGCGGCCTCTTGCTTCAATGCCATGTTGTAGAACTCATCGTATCTCAAGGGCTCAAAGAGAACAAGAGCTAGCTGGATTTCTTCTCTGAGACCACCCCTGAACTGGTATATCATGCTCTTCTCATCAGGTACGTCCTGCTTGGCAAAGCGGGCGAGCTTCTGGAACAACTTGTTGTAGTCATAGACAGACAAAGAGCCTTGCTTCAGGTTGCGGAATTCCTCACGCTTGCTTTCAACCACGCTCTGAGGGATATGGTGAGCTCCGAAATCTTGACGGAATTCATCCCAGGTAATAACACATCCACCTCTGGAATCCTTGTACTGCTGGAACCATTCTGCAGCTTGATCTTTGAGTTGGAAGGAAGCGAACTTGACAAAGTCCTCAGGCCTGATGTTACTGCACTCGAAATGCTTGCACAGATCCACGAGCCAATCGTCAGCATCGGTTGCCTCAACACAATTGCTGAAAGTCTTTGGCCCGTTAGCAAGGAACTGGTTGAGTGTAGCAAAGTGATTCTGATTGTTGCCTTGGTTGCCTTGATTGCGCTCTTGGAGAATTTGCATGATCAACTGTGTGTTTGCATTGGTTGCAGCCATCACAGCTTGCCATGCCTCTGGAGGAGGTGGAGGTGGTGGCGGATCTTGATTCTGATTCTGATTGGTGCTCTTATCGGGAGCCATCCTGAAGAGGTTGACCACCGTTAGCACATGGACAGATAAATGAAGCTGAATCCAACGGAATGAAAATTGCAACATAAAGTCTTCACATCCGAACAAAATGAACGAATGCATTCCTCTTGAAATGGTCACATATCCATAAATTGAGAAGCCACGTAGAATTTAGGTAGAGAAATAAATCAATAAGGTACGGATCAAGAACGAATACTCGGTAAGAAATCCCAATCTCAAACCAAATATCCGTGGAAGAAGAACTAGAGCTACGAGAATTCCCACCTATGAAACTCCCGAACCTTTCCGGTTATGCAATCAGGTGTTGGGGATACAGGGGAAGCATAGTATCTCACCCAAATCTAGCAAATCCTACATCCAGCTGTATCCATCCTTCAACACATAACCGAGAAAAACTTCGGAAACCATCTACCTCAACCTTTGAAAAGCATCCGTTATACAAGTTATGGCGATACTCCCGAACTCCCGCCCCAGTACTGGGTGGCGTCGAGGTTATCTCACCAACGAACTGCATAAAAGAGATTTTTGATGTCGGCGTACTAAACTCAGGTATTCCAGAACTGCAACGATAAAATTATGACGACAACACCTCAGAGCTCAACTCCCCGGGACACTTCCACAAAACCCGTGACAGGAGGCACCAAGACAATGTTCTCGTCATAAAACCATCAGAACGATTCCAAGATACCCGCGTGATCCTAAAAAAAATTAGTGAAATTTAAGAAGAGAAGAGTCAAAACTCTACGTCAGGATGCCTTACCAGAGCGATGAGGAGACTGGGAAGTAAAAAGAATTCCAAAACTCTCCGATATATAATTCCTAAATGACTCAAAACATTTTTCTAGACACAACTCGGCCGCTAAAAACGATCAAGCAATGGGGCTCCTAAGGTCGGGGAAGGCTCTGATTACCAACTTGTAACACCCTCGATGCGACTATAGCGCCCACGTGTCGAGGCATGACATAATCGCATTGAAGGCATATGTCGCAAGTTAGGAAATCTTCACAACATCCCATGTAATATAGAAATAAAAGGGGAGGTAACATAGTTGGCTTACACTCGCCACGTCAATCAAGTACATAAATAACATTACATCATCCAAACACTCATGGCCCGACTACGGCGCCAAAATAAAAGATAACCCAACATGCGACACGGTCCCGATCACCCCCAACTGGGCACCACTACTAATCATCAGGAAAGGAAACATAGTATCGTTGTGAGTCCTCGTCGAACTCCCACTTGAGCTCGAGCGCGTCACCTGGAGCGGAATCATCAGGCCCTGCATCTGGTGAAATAGTAATCTGTGAGCCACAGGGACTCAGCAATCTCGCACCCTCGCGATCAAGACTATTTAAGCTTAATAGGTATGGCAAGGCAAATATGTGTGGAGCTGCAGCAAGCGACTAGCATATATGGTGTCTAATCCTGTTCGCAAAAGAGAGCGAGAAGAGGAGGCAAAGCGCGAACGCATAACTAAAGAGGGCAAACCTGCGACAAGCATTACTCCAACACCGTGTCCACTTCCCGGACTCCACCAAGAAGAGGCCATCACGGTAACTCACACTGTTGATTCATTTTAATTAAGTTAAGGTTCAAGTTATCTACAACCGGACATTAACAAATTCCCATATGCCCATAACTGCGGGCACGGCTTCCGAAAGTTCAAATCCCTACAGGGGAGTCCCAACTTAGCCCATGACAAGCTCTCACGGTCAACGAAGGAATAGACCTCCTCCTGAGACGTTCCAATCAGACTCGGTACCTCGGTTCTTCAAGACACTTCGACAGGTTAAAACTAATCCAGCAACACCGCCCGAATGTGCCGACAAATCCCGATAGGAGCTGCACATATCTCTATCTCAGGGCACACTCAGATTGTCCTAGGTACGGGTAGGCCAGCCCAGAGTTGCCCCTGGTGGCCACCGACAGCTGACAGGTGGACCAACACTAAGAGACGCGGCGTGCCGGAGTGGAGGAGGATGAAGGCGGGCGGCGGCGATCCGGATGGGCCTCGGGGGCCAGATGCGGGCCTCCCGGGCCGGAGCGGCGGCAGCGAGGTACGGTGACACGTGTCACTCGCCGATTGGTGCGGGCGCGGCGGCGCGACTTCGGATGTGTCCGGACGGACAGAAAAATGTCCGCCGGCGCGCGAGGTAGGTGGATCTAGGGTTAGGGACGAGGTGAACCGCGAATTTCGGGAGGGTGGTATATATATAGGCATAGAGGGAGCTAGGAGAGTCCAAATGAGGTGCGGTTTTCGGCCACGCGATCGTGAACGAACGCTATAGATGATGGAGAGGGTTTTGGTGGGTTTTGGGCCAAAATGGAGGGGTGTTGGGCTGCAACACACACGAGGCCTTTTCGGTCCCTCGGTTAACCGTTGGAGTATCAAACGAAGTCCAAATGATACGAAACTTGACAGGCGGTCTACCGGTAGTAAACCAAGGCCGCTTGGCAAGCCTCGGTCCAATCCGGAAATGTTTAATCCCCACACACGAAAGAAAGGTAGAAATGACTACCGGAGGAGAACGAAGCGCCGGAATGCAAAACGGACAACGGGGAAAATGCTCGAATGCATGAGATGAACACGTATGCAATTGCAATGCACATGATGACATGATATGAGATGCATGACAATGATAACAACACACGGAGAGAAAGACCCGAACCCGAGAAAATAAAATAATTTAAGGCCGGAAACGACAAGAGTTGGAGTACAAATTGGGTAAATCATATCCGTAGTGTTACAACGAGTGAGGACAAAGTGCGCAGAATAGAGTAGTATTGATCTATGGGGCCAGTCTAGATCCCGCCGAGAGTAACGACCACCGGCGGGTGTGTCCGGGGCGTTACAAGTTGGTATCAGAGCCGACCCTCGCGGTTACACGGATGTTTGCGGACAGGTGCGCGGTCATGTTGTTCATGAAGTTTGTGACTCGTCGTGGCACACGACATGACACATGTACCGGACTGGATGCACAGACGTTTATGCCAAGAGGGAACGTTCCTGTGGCCCGACGAGGACGTCGGTTTCTCTGAGTGGGGGTGTATGTGATAGCCTGGCTTATTAGGGATGATAGACTACTCATATCAATAAGGAATTCTTTCTTTCCGGAAGCCCATTCGAACATAACTCCAAAGTTAAGCGTGCTCACCTTGGAGTAGTTTCAGGATGGGTGACCGACCGGGAAGTTGCTCCCGGATGCGCACGAGTGAGGACAAAGTGCGCATAATAGACTAGTATTGATCTGTGGGGCCAGTCTATATCCTGCCAGGAGTAACGACCACCGGTGGGTGTGTCTGGGGCGTTACAATACTATGCGCTCTTTCTCCATATTTTTTCCCACTGGGTTTTTTCAGAGTTTTGAGGCATGGATATATGGATAACTGCCCAAGGGGGAGTGTTGGGAAACTTGGGCCTTAGATGGAACAAGTCATTGGCCCATTATAGACCAAGTCCCTCCAGTAAACGTTAAAGTGGGCACTTATCCCTCCGCCCCTAGTTATATAAAGAGGAGAGCACCATGTGTATGTACAGTTGATGATGATTAATAAAGAAAGACTCCCCTCTACATCTCTGTGTCCATTTACTTTCTGTACCTATGTGTGATCGACTACGATGCTCGCTTGCGCTCCGTAATCTTGAACCGGACTCGCCGGCAGGAGTTGCGGAACAATTTCTCTTCAACTTCTTTTTCTTCTTCCAAAGAACAGGAGCCAGATAGCAACAATATTCTTTTTTTTCATGCGAACAGGAGCTAGCTGGGATTGTTATAACATCTAGCCCTCCGTAAAGAAATATAAGAGCGTATCTAAACGCTCTTATATTTCTCTGTAGAGGAAGTAGATGATACCCCATGCATTGCTGTAAGAATTGGTTGTAATATATTTTATAAAATTTGATTGAGTGAAATATAAATATTTAAGTTAATAATATATGAACCAAAATTTAGAACACATATACTTTATCATATTTGATTATGTATACTTGTAAAGTATTTATTAAATATATGAAAAAACTAACGCTCACACGTATAGCATCTTGCACATCGCCCACACGTCTCCGTCACCACTCATTTTGTCACGGACTGGGATCAGGTGACATTGCTTCACACAGTCACATCGTAACATACGGCTGTGCATCTACCATTAAAGCAAAATCTAACGTCTCATAATGACGCAACTGGAAAACCGATTCGGGCTTGCTTTTTCAGTCATTCGACAATAGCAAAACAACGATCGGTTTGTCTATCTGTATACATTCATTTCAAAAAACAAATATGTATACAATGAAATCAAGAACCGACATCGACCAAGCATGCATCAACCAATTCATCAATGCGTCCATCCATCATCCACCCATTAAAGGTATGAATTTTTTTTTCATACTTAGAGCATCTACAGCCGAGCGTCTCAAACCCGCCTCAAACGCCTGGGCGGACATCCCGGTCACTGGCTGGTCAAAAAAACCTCACCCATCTGGACGTCTCAAACTAGGCTCAAACGTTCGGGCCGACTGGCACCCATCATATTCAGCCCATATATAGGGTGGATATGGGCGCGTCCGGACGTGTCCGCCACTTCGGACTGACGTTGCGGTCCCATGCGAAATCGTTCGGAAACCCAACAGTCCGACGACATCTTCTTCAAGTGGCATGAACACCGCGTTGTGCCGCTCCGGCTCGCCGCCCTTGGGCTAAGTCTCGCTTTTTAAGCCGAATGGCGACTGTGACGCCCCAAGACCGGAGCTTCAGACGCCTTCCATGTTTTCTGAGTTTTCGTCGTGTGAGTTGTTGGTTTGTTGCATTCATCTTTGCATCATGTGCATTGCATCATGTCATCATGCCATCATATCATTAATTTTTGCAACTCAACTAAATAAACCGTATGGATCTTCGATCCGTTTAAATTGAGGGAACTCACATGGTGGTTTCTCTTTAAAACATACCCTCCCGATATTTAGGGAGATATTATAAAATATTCCATTTTTGGAATTCACCTAAAACACACTTGCAAAATTTCCCCATGCCTTTGTTATCTCACTTCTTGACCTCGAACTTTGTCCGTAAATTCTTTCGTCGTTTTCCGGAGCTCCATCAAAAATCCGAACATTTTTGGACCTTCCCAACCCTCACTTCCTATTCAAATCATTTGAATTTAAACAAAATGAGTTTGAATTTAAATATCTCAATCTTGGTCTTTTCTATTTTCTCGGAACAAGCACATTTTGCGAGTCTGGGAATATAGTCCGCGTGCCCAAGTCCTTCCTCTAACCCTTTCTTTTCTCTCCTTCCTTTCTTTGCTTTTATTTTTCTGCTATAAAAAAATTAAGGGAGAGAGAGCCCAGTCAAGCCTCTGTCCACCCGGGCCTCCCAACCACCTCCGGCCCATTTGACCGTTTAGGCCCAGCCCGCCCTGCCTTCTCAACCCTAGCCGCACGCATCCAACTAGCGCTGTGATACGTCTCCAACGTATCTATAACTTTTGATTGCTCCATGCTATATTATCTACTGTTTTAGACATTATTGGGCTTTATTATCCACTTTTATATTATTTTTGGGACTAACCTATTAACCGGAGGCCCAGCCCAGAATTGCTGTTTTTTGCCTGTTTTAGGGTTTCGAAGAAAAGGAATATCAAATGGAGTCCAAACGGAATGAAACCTTCAGAAACGTGATTTTCTCATCAGATAAGATCCAGGAGACTTGGACCCTCCGTCAAGAAAGCCATGAGGTGGTCACGAGGGTAGGGGGCCCCCCTAGGGCGCGCCCCTGCCTCGTGGGCCCTTCGAAGCTCCACCGACGTACTTCTTCCTCCTATATATATCCACGTACCCCCAAACGACCGGGGACGGAGCCAAAAACCTAATTCCACTGCCGTAACTTTCTGTATCCACGAGATCCCATCTTGGGGCCTGTTCCAGAGCTCCGCCGGAGGAGGCATCGATCACGGAGGGCTTCTACATCATCATCCAAGCCCCTCCGATGAAGTGTGAGTAGTTTACTTCAGACCTACGGGTCCATAGCTAGTAGCTAGATGGCTTCTTCTCTCTTTTTGAATCTCAATACAATGTTCTCCCCCTCTCTCGTGGAGATCTATTCGATGTATTCTTCTTTTTACGGTGTGTTTGTTGAGACCGATGAATTGTGGGTTTATGATCAAGTTTATCTATGAATAATATTTGAATCTTTGCTGAATTCTTTTATGTATGATTGGTTATTTTTGCAAGTCTCTTTGAATTATCAGTTTCGTTTGGCCTACTAGATTGGTTGTTCTTGCCATGGGAGAAGTGCTTAGCTTTGGGTTCAATCTTGCGGTGTCCTTTCCCAGTGACAGAAGGGGCAGCAAGGCACGTATTGTATCGTTGCCATCGAGGATAACAAGATGGTTTTTTTATCATATTTCATGAAACTATCCCTCTACATCATGTCATCTTGCTTAAGGCGTTACTCTGTTTTTAACTTAATACTCTAGATGCATGCTGGATAGCGGTCGGTGAGTGGAGTAATAGTAGTAGATGCAGAATCATTTCGGTCTACTTGTCTCGGACGTGATGCCTATATACATGATCATACCTAGATATTCTCATAACTATGCTCAATTCTGTCAATTGCTCAAAAGTAATTTGTTCACCCACCGTAGAATACTTGTGCTCTTGAGAGAAGCCACCAGTGAAACCTATGGCCCCCGGGTCTCTTTCTCATCATATCAATCTCCATTACTTTATTATTGCATTGCTTTTACTTTATTTACTTTGCATCTTTATACCAAAAATACCAAAAATATTATTTATCATCTCTATCGGATCTCACTTTTGTAAGTGACCGTGAAGGGATTGACAACCCCTAAGCGCGTTGGTTGCGTTGAGCTATTGTTTTTGTGCAGGTATGAGGGACTCGAGCGTAGCCTCCTACTGGATTGATACCTTGGTTCTCAAAAACTGAGGGAAATACTTACGCTACTTTGCTGCATCATCCCTTCCTCTTCGAGAAAATCCAACACAGTGCTCAAGAGGTAGCAAGAAGAATTTCTGGCGCCGTTGCCGGGGAGTCTGGGCAAAAGTCAACATACCAAGTACCCATCACAATCCCTATCTCCCGCATTACATTATTTGCCATTTGCCTCTCGTTTTCATCTCCCCCACTTCACCCTTGCCGTTTTATTCGCCCTCTCTCTCTATCCTCCCTCTCTTTCTCCATTTGCCTGTTTTGTCGTTTGCTTTTTGTTTGCTCGTGTGTTAGTTTGCTTGCTTGTCGTTATGGCTAGTTCTTTACCTTCTGCCTCTATGTCTGAAATTGGGGATACTATTGTCGATAATAATTTTGATGCTCCTACGAAAGAACCCACTATCTCACATATAAAAAGATTTTGTGTTGGTAGCGGTAATATTATTGGAAAAGGAGTTATTCAAGATTTCTTTACTTTTGTCGTTGCTTTACCTTCTATGGGTAGTTCTATTCTTCATAGAACTAGTAGTCTTGTGGACGCTATTGCCATGCTTGTTGTTGAACTTGAGAGGCAATTCATGCATTTACATCCTTCTATATAAATGATTTTCCTAGAATTTTCTAATATTGAGCATTCTTCTGTTAAGCGTGTCGTTACTATCTTTTTGGCTCATGATTTTCGATTCATAATTAAAGAGGCCAAAGAAATATTTGCGCATTATAAGGTGGATGCTTGCCGTCCTCCCATAGAGACTATCCTCTTTGATTAAGAAGAAATAATGCATTTTCAATCTCTAGACTATGTTGCTTTCAATGAAAATCTTAGAAGAAGGGTTCCTACTAATGCTTTAGTTGATAGAATTTCTGAACTTAATGATGATTTAGCTATTCAAGATAATGAATTGGGATATTCTCTTGAATATAGGCTCACAAAGTTATGTCAAAAGAATGCTTATAATGATGAATTGGTTGTGCAATATGAAGGACCAAAGGAGGAACCTATACCTCCCAAGGTTGATCTTAGAGACTTTTGTCCCAACAAATTTAGCCCTTTTGATTACTTTTGCTTGCCTCGAAGAAAACTTGCTGCTGAACGTAGAGAATATGAAATGAGTTTTAACAATCTATCTTATTACTATGGCAATACCTAGATCTATTCTTGCTTGTTATGCCTAGCTAGGGGCGTTAAACGATAGCGCTTGTTGGGAGGCAACCCAATTTTATTTTTATTCCTTGCCTTTTGCTCCTGTTTAGTAATAAATAAATTATTTAGCCTATGTTTTTGTTGTGTTTTTTGTGTTTAATTAGTGTTTGTGCCAAGTAGAACCGTTGGGAAGACTCGGGGAAAGTCTTGTTGAACTTGCTGTAAAAAACAGAAACTTTAGCGCTCACGAGAACTGATGTCATTTTTATTTGGAAAGTGATATTTAGTTAATTATTTTTGCAGATGATTAATAGATAAATTCCTCACGTCCAGAAAATTATTTTAGAATTTTTGGGGTTCCAGATCTTGCGCTAGCTACAGATTACTACAGACTGTTCTGTTTTTGACAGATTCTGTTTTTCGTGTGTTGTTTGCTTATTTTGATGAATCTATGGCTAGTAAAATAGTTTATAATCCATATAGAAGTTGGAATACAGTAGGTTTAACACCCATATAAATAAATAAATAATGATTTCATTACATTACCTTGAAGTGGTCTTTTATTTTCTTTCGCTAACGGAGCTCACGAGTTTTCTACTTTAAGTTTTGTGTTGTGAAGTTTTCAAGTTTTGAGTAAAGATTTGATGGATTATGGAACAAGGAGTGGCAAGAGCCTAAGCTTTGGGATGCCCATGGCACCCCCAAGATAATCTAAGTACACCTAAAAGCCAAAGCTTGGGGATGCCCTGGAAGGCATCCCCTCTTTCGTCTACTTCTATCGGTAACTTTACTTGGAGCTATATTTTTATTCACCACATGATATGTGTTTTGCTTGGAGCGTCTTTTATGATTTGATTCTTTGCTTATTAGTTTACCACAATCATACTTGCTGTACACACCTTTTTAGAGAGCCATACATGATTTAGAATTTGATAGAAACTCTATGTGCTTCACTTATATCTTTTGAGCTCTATAATTTTGCTCTAGTGCTTCACTTATATCTTTTAGAGCACAGTGGTGGATTTGTTTTGTAGAAACTATTGATCTCTCATGCTTCACTTAGATTATTTTGAGAGTCTTAATAGCATGGTAATATGCTTAAAATCCTAATATGCTTGGTATGCAAGATTAATAGTAAAACTTTCGTATGAGTGTGTTGAATACTAAGAAGAAATTGATGCTTGATAATTGTTTTGAGATATGAGGATGGTGATATTAGAGTCATGCTAGTTGAGTAGTTGTGAATTTGAGAAATGCTTGTGTTAAAGTTTGTGATTCCCGTAGCATGTACGTATGGTGAACCGTTATGTGATGAAGTCGGAGTATGATTTATTTATTGATTGTCTTCCTTATGAGTGGCGGTCGGGGACGAGCGATGGTCTTTTCCTACCAATATATCCCCCTAGGAGCATGCGCATAATACTTTGCTTTGATAACTTCCATATTTTTGCAATAAGTATATGAGTTCTTTATGACTAATGTTGAGTCCATGGATTATATGCACTTTCCTTCCTTCCACCATTGCTAACCTCTCTAATACCGCACACTTTTTGCCGGTATCATACACCCACCAAATACCTTCCTCAAAACAGCCACCATACCTACCTATCATGGCATTTCCATAGCCATTCCGAGATATATTGCCATGCAACTTTCCATCATTCCATTCATTATGACACACTCCATCATTGTCATATTGCTAGCATGATCATGTAGTTGACATCGTATTTGTGGCAAAGCCACCGTTCATAAGTCTTTCATACATGTCACTCATGATTCATTGCATATCCCGGTACACCGCCGGAGGCATTCATATAGAGTCATATTTTGTTCTAAGTATCGAGTTGTAATTGTTGAGTTGTAAAAAAATAAAAAGTGTGATGATCATCATTTTTAGAGCATTGTCCCAAGTGAGGAAAGGATGATGGAGACTATGATTCCCCCACAATTCGGGATGAGACTCCGGATGAAAAATAAATAAAAGAGGCCAAAGAAGCGCAAATAAAAAAAGAGGCCATAAAAAAAGAGAAAAGGCCCAAATAAAAAAAATTAGAAAAAAATGAGAGAAAAAGAGAGAAGGGACAATGTTACTATCCTTTTACCACACTTGTGCTTCAAAGTAGCACCATGATCTTCATGATAGAGAGTCTCTCATTATGTCACTTTCATATACTAGTGGGAATTTTTCATTATAGAACTTGGCTTGTATATTCCAATGATGGGCTTCCTCAAAATGCCCTAGGTCTTCATGAGCAAGCGAGTTGGATGCACACCCACTTAGTTTCTTTTGAGCTTTCATATACTTATAGCTCTAGTGCATCCGTTGCATGGCAATCCCTACTCACTCACATTGATATCTATTGATGGGTATCTCCATAGCCCGTTGATACGCCTAGTTGATGTGAGACTATCTTCTCCCTTTTTGTCTTCTCCACAACCACCATTCTATTCCACCTATAGTGCTATATCCATGGCTCATGCTCATGTATTGCGTGAAGATCGAAAAAGTTTTGAAAATGTCAAAAGTATGAAACAATTGCTTGGCTTGTCATCGGGGTTGTGCATGATTTAAATACTTTTTGTGGTGAAGATAGAGCATAGCCAGACTATATGATTTTGTAGGGATAACTTTATTTGGCCATGATATTTTGAGAAGACATAATTGCTTTGTTAGTCTGCTTGAAGTATTATTATTTTTATATCAATATGAACTTTTGTCTTGAATCTTTCGAATCTGAATATTCATACCACAATTAAGAAGATTTACATTGAAATTATGCCAAGTAGCACTCCGCATCAAAAATTTTGTTTTTATCATTTACCTACTCGAGGATGAGCAGGAATTAAGCTTGGGGATGCTTGAACGTCTCCAACGTATCTATAATTTTTGATTGCTCCATGCTATATTATCTACTGTTTTAGACATTATTGGGCTTTATTATCCACTTTTATATTATTTTTGGGACTAACCTATTAACCGGAGGCCCAGCCCAAAATTGCTGTTTTTTTGCCTGTTTTAGGGTTTCGAAGAAAAGGAATATCAAACGGAGTCCAAACGCAATGAAACCTTTGGAAACGTGATTTTCTCATCAGATAAGATCCAGGAGACTTGGACCCTCCGTCAAGAAAGCCACGAGGTGGTCACGAGGGTAGGGGGCATGCCCCCCTAGGGTGCACCCCCCTGCCTCATGGGCCCCTCGAAGCTCCACCGATGTACTTCTTCCTCCTATATATATCCATGTACCCCCAAACAATCGGGGACGGAGCCAAAAACCTAATTCCACCGCCGTAACTTTCTGTATCCATGAGATCCCATCTTGGGGCCTGTTCCGAAGCTCCGTCGGAGGAGGCATCGATTACGGAGGGCTTCTACATCTTCATCCAAGCCCTTCCGATGAAGTGTGAGTAGTTTACTTCAGACCTACGGGTCCATAGCTAGTAGCTAGATGGCTTCTACTCTCTTTTTAAATCTCAATACAATGTTCTCCCCCCCTCTCTCGTGGAGATCTATTCGATGAAATCTTCTTTTTGCAGTGTGTTTGTTGAGACAGATGAATTGTGGGTTTATGATCAAGTCTATCTATGGATAATATTTGAATCTTTGCTGAATTCTTTTATGTATGATTGGTTATCTTTGCAAGTCTCTTCGAATTATCAGTTTGGTTTGGCCTACTAGATTGGTTGTTCTTGCCATGGGAGAAGTGCTTAGCTTTGGGTTCGATCTTGCGGTGTCCTTTCCCAGTGACAGAAGGGGCAGCAAGGCACGTATTGTATCGTTGCCATCGAGGATAACAAGATGGTTTTTTTTATCATATTGCATAAAACTATCCGTCTACATCATGTCATCTTGCTTAAGACGTTACTCTGTTTTTAACTTAATACTCTAGATGCATGCTGGATAGCGGTCGATGAGTGGAGTAATAGTAGTAGATGCAGAATCGTTTCAGTCTACTTGTCTTGGACATTATGCCTATATACATGATCATACCTAGATATTCTCATAACTATGCTCAATTTTGTCAATTGCTCAACAGTAATTTGTTCACCCACCGTAGAATACTTATGCTCTTGAGAGAAGCCACTAGTGAAACCTATGGCCCCCGGGTCTCTTTCTCATCATATCAATCTCCATTACTTTATTATAGCATTTCTTTTACTTTGCTTTTACTTTATTTACTTTGCATCTTTATACCAAAAATATCAAAAATATTATTTATCATCTCTATCAGATCTCACTTTCGTAAGTACCGTGAAGGGATTGACAACCCCTAAGCGTGTTGGTTGCGTTGAGCTATTGTTTTTGTGTAGGTACGAGGGACTCGAGCGTAGCCTCCTACTGGATTGATACCTTGGTTCTCAAAAACTGCGGGAAATACTTACGCTACTTGGCTGCATCATCCCTTCCTCTTCGGGAAATCCAACGCAGTGCTCAAGAGGTAGCACGTTGCTCGCTCGATCCCATCTCCCTCCCGCAGCGCCGCCTCCCTCCTCTCGCTCTCTCTCCCTTCGTCCTCCTCCTACGCCTCACCCACAGACAGAGAGGAGCGAGATCTCCTTCTGCCGCGCGCCACCCCGAGCCGTGAAGCCTCGTCCCCGACCTCCTCCCTCGTGCGGTTCCTTCCCTGCCTCCTGATCGAGGAGACGACCAGCCAGCGCCTACCGTCGCCAAGATCGAGAGTACCTCTTGATGTCTACTACACAATCTTCTTCTTGTAGACGTTGTTGGGCCTCCAAGTGCAGAGGTTTGTAGGACAGTAGCAAATTTCCCTCAAGTGGATGACCTAAGGTTTATCAATCCGTAGGAGGAGTAGGATGAAGATGGTCTCTCTCAAGCAACCCTGCAACCAAATAACAAAGAGTCTCTTGTGTCCCCAACACACCCAATACAATGGTAAATTGTATAGGTGCACTAGTTCGGCGAAGAGATGGTGATACAAGTGGTATATGGATAGTAGATAAAGGTATTTGTAATCTGAAATAATAAAAACAGCAAGGTAACGAATGATAAAAGTGAGCGTAAACGGTATTGCAATGTGTGTAAATAAGGCCTAGGGTTCATACTTCCACTAGTGCAAGTCCTCTCAACAATACTAACATAATTGGATCATAAAACTATCCCTCAACATGCAACAAAGAGTCACTCCAAAGTCACTAATAGCGGAGAACGAACGAAGAGATTATGGTAGGGTAGAAACCACCTCAAAGTTATTCCTTCCAATCAATCCGTTGGGCTATTCCTATAAGTGTCACAAACAGCCCTAGAGATCGTACTAGAATAACACCTTAAGACACAAATCAATCAAAACCCTAATGTCACCTAGATACTCCAATGTCACCTCAAGTATCCGTGGGCATGATTATACGATATGCATCACACAATCTCAGATTCATCTATTCAACCAACACAAAGGACCTCAAAGAGTGCCCCAAAGATCTACCGGAGAATCACGACGAAAACGTGTGCCAACCCCTATGCATAGGTTCATGAACCCGCAAGTTGGTCACCTTAACATACATCAAGTGGCACGCGGTATCCCATTGTCACCACAGATATCCACGGCAAGACATACATCAAGTGTTGTCAAATCTTTAAAGACTCAATCCGATAAGATAACTCCAAAGGGGAAACTCAATTCATTACAAGAGAGTAGAGGGGGGAAGAAACATCATAGGATCCAAATATAATAGCAAAGCTCGCGATACATCAAGATCATGCCAAATCAAGAACACGAGAGAGAGAGATCAAACACATAGCTACTGGTACATACCCTCAGCCCCGAGGGAGAACTACTCCCTCCTCGTCATGGAGAGCACCGGGATGATGAAGATGGCCACCGGTGAGGGTTCCCCCCTCCGGAACAGGGTCCCGATTGGTTTTTGGTGGCTACAGAGGCTTCTGGCGGCGGTACTCCCGATCTATGCTGTGTTCCGGAAGTTTTAGGTCACGTAGGTATATATGGGTGTAGGAGGTACGTCAAGGGAGCCACGGAGGCCCCACGAGGCAGGGGGGAACGCCCTAGGGGGGTGGGCGCGCCCCCACCCTCGTGGGTAGCTCTTGTATCTTCTGACGTGGGGTCCAAGTCCATCAGGTGTGTTTCCTTCCAAAAATAACTTCTCCAGTTGATTTCGTTCCGTTTCGACTCCGTCTGATATTCCTTTTCTTCAAAACACTAAAATAGGCATAAAACAGCAAATCTGGGTTGGGCCTCCGGTTAATAGGTTAGTCCCAAAAATAATATAAAAGTGGAAAATAAAGCCCAATATTGCCCAAAACAGTAGATAATATAGCATGGAGCAATCAAAAATTATAGATACGTTGGAGACGTATCAAGCATCCCCAAGCTTAATTCTTGCTCGTCCTCGAGTATGTAAATGATAAAAAAGATAATTTTTGATGTGGAATGCTAGTTGGCATAATTTCAATGTAATTCTTCTTACTTGTGATATGAATACTGAGATCCATAAGATTTAAGACAAAAGTTCATATTGACATAAAAATAATAATACTTCAAGCATACTAACTAAGCAATCATGTCTTCTCAAAATAACATGGCCAAAGAAAGTTATCCCTACAAAATCATATAGTCTGGCTATGCTCCATCTTCACCACACAAAATATTTAAATCACGCACAACCCCGATGACAAGCCAAGCAATTGTTTCATACTTTTGATGTTCTCAAACTTTTTCAATCTTCACGCAATATATGAGCGTGAGCCATGGACATAGCACTATAGGTGGAATAGAATGGTGGTTGTGGAGAAGACAAAAAGGGAGAAGATAGTCTCACATCAACTAGGCATATCAACAGGCTATGGAGATGCCCATCAATAGATATCAATGTGAGTGAGTAGGGATTGCCATGCAACAGATGCACTAGAGCTGTAAATGTATGAAAGCTCAACAAAAGAAACTAGTGGGTGTGCATCCAACTTGCTTGCTCACGAAGACCTAGGGAAATTTGAGGAAGCCCATCATTGGAATATACAAGCCAAGTTCTATAATGTAAAATTCCCACTAGTATATGAAAGTGACAATATATGAGACTCTCTATATGAAGAACGTGGTGCTACTTTGAAGCACAATATATGAGACTCACTATATCATGGTGCTACTTTGAAGCACAAGTGTGGAAAAAAGGATAGTAGCATTGCCACTTTTTATTTATTTTCTTTTTTTATTTGGCCTTTCCTTTTTTTTATTTGGCCTTTCCCCCTTTTTTGGGACAATGCTCTATTGAATGATGATCATCACACTTCTATTTATTTACAACTCAATGATACAACTCGATACTAGAACAAAGATGACTCTATATGAATGCCTTCGGCGGTGTACCGGGATTGCGATGAATCAAGTGTGACATGTATGAAAAATTATGAATGGTGGCTTTGCCACAAATACAATGTCAACTACATGATCATGCAAAGCAATTTGACAATGATGAAGCGTGTCATAATAACGGAACGGTGGAAAGTTGCATGGCAATATATCTCAGAATGGCTATGGAAATGCCATAATAGGTAGGTATGGTGGCTGTTTTGAGGAATGTATATGGTGGGTTTATGGTTTCGGCGAAGGTTGCGCGGTACTAGAGAGGCTAGCAAAGGTGGAAGGGTGAGAGTGTGTATAATCCATGGACTCAACATTAGTCATAAAGATCTCACATACTTATTGCAAAAATCTAGAAGTTATCAAAACAAAGTACTACGCGCATGCTCCTAGGGGGATAGATTGGTAGGAAAAGACCATCGCTCGTCCCCGACCGCCACTCATAAGGAAGACAATCAATAAACACCTCATGCTCCGACTTTGTTACATAACGGTTCACCATACGTGCATGCTACGGGAATCACAAACTTCAACACAAGTATCTCTCAAATTCACAACTACTCAACTAGCACGACTTTGATATTATTACCTCTATATCTAAAAACAATCATCAAGCATCAAACTTCTCTTAGTATTCAACACACTCATAAGAGAATTTTTATTATTCTTGAATACCTAGCATATTAGGATTTTAATCAAATTACCATGCTATTTAAGACTCTCAAAATAATATAAGTGAAGCATGAGAGTTCATCTATTTCTTCAAAATAAAACTACCACCATGCTCTAAAAGATATAAGTGAAGCACTAGAGCAAATGACCAACTACTCCGAAAGATATAAGTGAAGATCAATGAGTAGTCGAATAATTATGCAACTATGTGAAGAATCTCTAACATTTAATAATTTCAGATCTTGGTACTTTATTCAAACATCAAGCAAAGCAAAATAAAATGACATCTATGAATAGCAAACATCATGTGAAGAAGCAAAACTTAGGATCAACCGAAACTAACCGATAGTTGTTGAAGAAGAAAGGTGGGATGCCAACCGGGGCATCCCCAAGCTTAGATGCTTGAGAATTCTTGAAATATTATCTTGGGGTGCCTTGGGCATCCCCAATCTTGAGCTTTTGTGTCTCCTTAATTCCTCTCATATCAAGGTCTCCCTAAATCTCAAAAGCTTCATCCACACAAAACTCAACAAGGACTCGTGAGATAAGTTAGTATAAACCATTGCAAAAACCTTATCATACTCTACTGTAGCAAATCACTAAAATTATTATTCAACGTTTCATACTAAATGCCTCTGCATATTTAATAGTCCTATCCTCGAATAGAATCATTAAAGAAGCAAACATATGCAAACAATGCAAACATAACAGCAATCTGCCTAAACAGGATAGTCTGTAAAGAAATCAGCAACATCCATACTTCCCTAGATCCAAAAATTATGAAAGAAAATTCCCACTGTATTAAATTTATCAGAGCTTAATATGCAAAAGGTTTCAACATTTTATCACATTCTGACTTTTCTAGGGAATTATTGCAACAGCGGTAAACTTTCTGTTTTCAAACAACAACATGTATACTTGTAACATAGGCATAGTAAAGGCTATCAATGCCACTTTTATTGAAATAAAAGATGCAAAACATTGTTCTAAATAACAGTAAGCAAATCCTAACAAAATAAATTGACGCTCCAAGCAAAACACATATCATGTGGCGAATAAAAATATAGCTCCAAGTAAAGTTACCAATGAACGAAGACGAAAGAGGGGATGCCTTCCGGGGCATCCCAAAGCTTAGGCTCTTGGCTATCCTTGAATATTACCTCGGGGTGACTTGGGCATACCCAAGCTTAGGCTCTTGCCACTGCTTATTCCATAGTCCATCGAATCCTTACCCAAAACTTGAAAACTTCACAACACAAAACTTAAGAGAAAACTCGTAAGCTCCGTTAGTATAAGAAAATAAATCACCACTTCAAGGTACTGTAATGAACTCATTCTTTATTTATATTGGTGTTAAACCTACTGTATTCCAACTTCTCTATGGTTTATAAACTATTTTACTAGCCATAGATTCATCAAAATAAGTAAACAACACATGAAAAACAGAATCTGTCAAAAACAGAACAGTCTGTAGTAATCTGGATCAAACGTATACTTATGGAACTCATAGAATTATCAAATAAATTTCTGGACCTGAGGAATTTATATATTAATCATCTTCAAAAAGAATTAGCTAAATATCACTCTCCAAATAAAAATGGCAGCAATTCTCGTGAGCGCTAAAGTCTCTGTTTTTGACAGCATGATCAACAAGACTTTCCCCAAGTGTTCCCAAAGGTTCTACTTGGCACAAACACTAATTAAAAGCATAAAAACACATCTAAGCAGAGGCTAGATCAATTATTTATTACTAAACAGGAGCGAAAAGCAAGGAATAAAAATAAAATTGTCTTGCCTCCCAACAAGCGCTATCGTTTAACGCCCCTAACTAGGCATGATGATTTCAATGATGCTCATATAAAAGATAAGAATTGAAACATAAAGAGAGCATCATAAAGAATATGACTAGCACATTTAAGTCTAACATACTTCCTATGCATAGGAATTTTGTGAACAAACAACTTATGGGAGCAATAATCAACTTGCATAGGAAGGTAAAACAAGCATAACTTCAAAACTTTAAGCACATAGAGAGGAAACTTGATATTATTGCAACTCCTACAAGCATATATTCCTCCCTCATAATAATTTTCAGCAGCATCATGAATGAATTCAACAATATAACCAGCACCTAAAGCATTCTTTTCATGATCTACAAGCATACAAAATTTACTACTCTCCACACAAGCAAAATTCTTCTCATGAATAATAGTGGGAGCAAACTCAACAAAATAACTATCATGTGATTGAAAATTAAGATCAAGATGACAAGTTTCATGGCTATCATTATTCTTTAAAGAATACGTGTCATCACAATAATCATCATAGATAGGAGGCATGCTTTCATCATAATAAATTTTCTCATCAAAACTTGGGGGACAAAAAATATCATGTTCATCAAACATAGCTTCCCCAAGCTTGTGGCTTTGCATATCATTAGCACCATGGATATTCAAGGAATTCATACTAACAACATTGCAATCATGCTCATCATACAAATATTTTAGTGCCAAACATTTTATAGATTTCTTCTTGTAGCACTTGAGCACAATTATCCTTTCCATCATACTCACGAAAGATATTAAAAAGATGAAGCGTATGAGACAAACTCAATTCCATTTTTTGTAGTTTTCTTTTATAAACTAAACTAGTGATAAAATAAGAAACTAAAAGACTCAATTGCAAGATCTAAAGATATACCTTCAAGCGCTCACCTCCCCGGTAACGGCGCCAGAAAAGAGCTTGATGTCTACTACACAACCTTCTTCTTGTAGACGTTGTTGGGCCTCCAAGTGCAGAGGTTTGTAGGATAGTAGCAAATTTCCCTCAAGTGGATGACCTAAGGTTTATCAATCCGTAGGAGGCGTAGGATGAAGATGGTCTCTCTCAAGCAACCCTGCAACCAAATAACAAAGAGTCTCTTGTGTCCCCAACACACCCAATACAATGGTAAATTGTATAGGTGCACTAGTTCGGCGAAGAGATGGTGATACAAGTGGTATATGGATAGTAGATAAAGGTATTTGTAATCTGAAATAATAAAAATAGTAAGGTAACGAATGATAAAAGTGAGCGTAAACGGTATTGCAATGTGTGTAAATAAGGCCTAGGGTTCATACTTTCACTAGTGCAAGTCCTCTCAACAATACTAACATAATTGGATCATAAAACTATCCCTCAACATGCAACAAAGAGTCACTCCAAAGTCACTAATAGCGGAGAACGAACGAAGAGATTATGGTAGGGTATGAAACCACCTCAAAGTTATTCCTTCCAATCAATCCGTTGGGCTATTCCTATAAGTGTCACAAACAGCCCTAGAGATCGTACTAGAATAACACCTTAAGACACAAATCAATCAAAACCCTAATGTCACCTAGATACTCCAATGTCACCTCAAGTATCCGTGGGCATGATTATACGATATGCATCACACAATCTCAGATTCATCTATTCAACCAACACAAAGGACCTCAAAGAGTGCCCCAAAGATCTACCGGAGAATCGCGACGAAAACGTGTGCCAACCCCTATGCATAGGTTCATGAACCCGCAAGTTGGTCACCTTAACATACATCAAGTGGCACGCGGTATCCCATTGTCACCACAGATATCCACGGCAAGACATACATCAAGTGTTGTCAAATCTTTAAAGACTCAATCCGATAAGATAACTCCAAAGGGGAAACTCAATTCATTACAAGAGAGTAGAGGGGGGAAGAAACATCATAGGATCCAAATATAATAGCAAAGCTCGCGATACATCAAGATCGTGCCAAATCAAGAACACGAGAGAGAGAGAGAGAGATCAAACACATAGCTACTGGTACATAGCCTCAGCCCCGAGGGAGAACTACTCCCTCCTCGTCATGGAGAGCACCGGGATGATGAAGATGGCCACCGGTGAGGGTTCCCCCCTCCGGCAGGGTGCCGGAACAGGGTCCCGATTGGTTTTTGGTGGCTACGGAGGCTTCTGGCGGCGGAACTCCCGATCTATGTTGCGTTCCGGAAGTTTTAGGTCACGTAGGTATATATGGGTGCAAGAGGTACGCCAGGGAGCCACGGAGGCCCCACGAGGCAGGGGGGCGCGCCCCCCACCCTCGTGGGCAGCTCTCGTATCTTCTGACGTGGGGTCCAAGTCCATCAGGTGTGTTTCCTTCCAAAAATAACTTCTCCAGTTGATTTCGTTCCATTTCGACTCCGTCTGATATTCCTTTTCTTCAAAACACTAAAATAGGCATAAAACAGCAAATCTGGGTTGGGCCTCCGGTTAATAGGTTAGTCCCAAAAATAATATAAAAGTGGAAAATAAAGCCCAATATTGCCCAAAACAGTAGATAATATAGCATGGAGCAATCAAAAATTATAGATACATTGGAGACGTATCACGTCTACGAAAACGCCAAGTACCCCCTTCATGTCAGCAAGACCACTGCTGCATCTGTACACCGCGTTGTTGCTCGTGGCATGTCAAGACCGTCTCCATGGATTTACGCCAAGTACCACTACCACCAAGTACCTCTTCGCAAGACCAAGTACCTCTCCGAACGAACGTGAACGACTGCCGTCGCAAGAACGGGACCGGAAAGTCCGAAGACCCCAAGTACCATGACACCAATGACACGAACATCTATGGAAACTCGTGCTATGATAAACATGGGTACAACTACCGCCGCCGTGATTTTTGACAAGACGTCGTGTACCTCTACCTCCACTACCGTCCCGTTGATCACCGATGACCAATAGTACCACTACTTCCCTCGACGACCCATGAATGACTACTTCCTCTATGAATTCGTTCCGCCCGAAACGCACGCTTCGAAGGTATAACCGCCGAGAACGACCGCACGTGGACCGTATGCATGAGATTGTATGAGATGCATGTTGGTTGTTGTATTCGCCCGTGAAAGTTAGTTGTTCCTCCTCGTTGCCATGCCGTCGACACGTGGGAACCCGGTAACCAGGAGCACCCCATCGTTCATCGCATGGCACGCTCCCGTCACACTTGTTCTTTTCCACCGGCATCTCAATCGAGTTTTCGGAACCGGAACGTTGCCGTGGCACCGTTTTCGTTATCGGTGTCGTGGTACCCTTTCTTTCCGCCACAATGACAAATTCTCCATATTATGCTCTCATCACGCTCATGTCAACTTTTAATAAAAAATGCATAAACTTGCACATGTCATCCGCATCATGATAACAACATTTAAAATGTTTAAAATTGTTGTTGCATTAAATTGCTAATGCATATGGGGATTTACCGGATTTGTTGTTTGTTATATCCGGCCCCATTTAAATTATTAGATGGTATAGTTTTGTTATGTTTCACTCTCTTGCCATGTTTAACAACATTTAATATTGTTGGGTACATAAACGAGATCGAACTAAATAACTTGTTGTGGTGTTCCGTCAATATGCAACTCGTTGCATATTGAGCTCCACTTAACTTGTAGTTCTGTTTGTGCCCTTTGCCATGCCATGCATATTTAAAATGGACATGCATCATACTTGTTTGCGCATCATGCCTTGTGTAGGCGATGGTTGTTTACTTTGTTGTTTGCTTATTTCCGGTGTTGCTTCTTTGGGTTAGTTCCGATATCGCCGCGTTTGTGAGGATTCGTTCGACTACGTCCGTTTGTCTTCTTCATGGACTCGTTCTTCTTCCTTGTGGGATCTCAGGCAAGATGACCATACCCTCGAAATCACTTCTATCTTTGCTTGCTAGTTGCTCGCTCTTTTGCTATGCCGCGATACCTACCACTTGCTATATCATGCCTCCCATATTGCCATGTCAAACCTCTAACCCACCTTTCCTAGCAAATCGTTGTTTGGCTATGTTACCGCTTTGCTTAGCCCCTCTTATAGCGTTGCTAGTTGCAGGTGAAGATGGAGTTTGTTCCATGTTGGAACATGGATATGCTGGGATATCACAATATCTCTTATTTAATTAATGCATCTATATACTTGGTAAAGGGTGGAAGGCTCGGCCTTATGCCTGGTGTTTTGTTCCACTCTTGCCGCCCTAGTTTCCGTCATACCGGTGTTATGTTCCTTGATTTTGCGTTCCATGCGCGGTTGGGTTATAATGGGAACCCCTTGACAGTTCGCTTTGAATAAAACTCTTCCAGCAAGGCCCAACCTTGGTTTTACCATTTGCCACCTAGCCTTTTTCCCTTGGGTTCTGCAGACTCAAGGGCCATCTTTATTTTAAACCCCCGGGCCAGTGCTCCTCTGAGTGTTGTTCCAACCTGTCAGCAGCCGGTGGCCACCAGGGGCAACTCTAGGTTGGCTTACCGGAATCTTGGACAATCCGGTGTGCCCTGAGAACGAGATATGTGTAGCTCCTATCGGGATTTGTCGGCACATTAGGGCGGCTTTGCTGGTCTTGTTTTACCATTGTCGAAATGTCTTGTAACCGGGATTCCGAGCCTGATCGGGTCTTCCTGGGAGAAGGAATATCCTTCGTTGACCGTGAGAGCTTGTGATGGGCTAAGTTGGGACACCCCTGCAGGGTTTTGAATTTTTGAAAGCCATGCCCGCGGTTATGGGTAGATGGGAATTTGTTAATGTCCGGTTGTAGAGAACTTAACACTTGACTTAATTAAAATGCATCAACCGCGTGTGTAGCCGTGATGGTCTCTTTCCGGCGGAGTCCGGGAAGTGAACACGGTTCTTGTGTTATGCTTGAATGTAAGTAGTTTCAGGATCACTTCTTGATCACTTCTAGTTCACAACTGTGCTTTGCTTCTCTTCTCGCTCTCATTTGTGTAAGTTAGCCACCATATATGCTAGTGCTTGCTGCAGCTCCACCTCACTACCTTTTTCCTACCCATAAGCTTAAATAGTCTTGATCTCACGGGTGTGAGATTGTTGAGTCCCCGTGACTCACAGATTACTTCAAACAGTTGCAGGTGCCGATGATAACAGTGTAGATGACGCAGCTGAGCTCAAGTGGGAGCTCGCTGGAGATCATGTTCGTTGGGTTGTTTCATTTCCTTTCGATCAGTAGTGGAGCCCAGTTGGGGCGATCGGGGATCTAGCATTTGGGGTTGTCTTTCTTTATTTGGTTCCGTAGTCGGACCTTGATTGTATTCTGGATGATGTAATGCTATATTTATGTATTGTGTGAAGTGGCGATTGTAAGCCAACTCTTTATCCCTTTTTTATTCAGTACATGGGATGTGTAAAGATTACCCCTCTTGTGACATGCCTACTATGCGGTTATGCCTCTAAGTCGTGCTCCGACACGTGGGAGATATAGCCGCATCGTGGGTGTTACAGCGACCCCCAGCCCTTGATACTCCACTTATCTCCCTTTCCGCCTCCCTCTTCGCGCTGACAGTCGGCCCCGCACCTCCCCCTTCGCTCGCTGCTCACGACAGCCATGGCCGGGCAGTGGGTGACCACGTAGGCAATGCGGACGCCGGAGCGGCGCCTCGAGCTACTCAAGGAGATTAGGGCTCTGCTTGGAGCCAGGATCATAGCCAGACTGCTTCCAAAAATCGCCAGACCGGGACAAGGAGGAGGAAGAGGCCGACGCAGAGGTGGTGGTGGAGCAGCAGCAGGAGGAGGAGGCCGACACGACCATGGTGGACGCAGCGGAGGAGAACACCGATGCGGCCATGGCGGATGACGCGGCGGAGGAGGACGTGGATTGGATGCGACATAGGACGCGCCCAGACACGCTCGGGCCGCCCCAGATATGGGTTGGATATGAGATGTGCCGGTCAGCCAGAGCGTCTGAGACTGGTTTGAGGTGTCCGGATGGGTCGGGTTTTTTTTGACCGGGCCATCCACCCGGATGTTTCATAGGGTTTGAGGCCCCCGACTATAGATGCTCTAAGTATGATTTATTTTTTCAGTTTCTAATGGGTGGATGCGTTGATGAATTGGCTGATGCAAGTTTGATCCGTCCAAGTTCTCAATTTCAATGTATAAATATTTTATTTCCCAAATGTAAGTCTTTTTAAAGATTCTAATATGGACTAGATACAGAGCAGAATAAGTGAATCTACACTCTAAACTACGTCTACATACATCCGCATGTAGTCCATATTGAAATATCTAAAAAAAGTTATATTTAGGAACTGAGGGAGTAGATTTGTTTTTGGATTAGTTTGAATTGCTAACCACATATATCACGTGGTAACTGAGGGAGTAGATTGGTACAACGTGTACGAATGTACTTCCTCTATTCCTAAATATTTGTCTTTCTAGATATTTCAACAAATGACTACATACGGAGTAAACTAAGTGAATCTACACTCTAAAATATGTCTACATATATTCGTATGTGGTAGTCTGTTTGAAATGTCTAGAAAGACAAATATTTAGGAACGAAGGAAGTAGTTTCTACTATTGGGCAAACCGATCGCTGTTTTGCTACTGTCGAATGACTGAAAAAGCAAGTCTGAATCATTTTTTCAGTTGGGTCAATGTGAGACGTTAGATTTTGCTTCAATGGTAGATGCACAGCCGCATGTTACAGTGTGACTGTGTGAAGCAATGTCATCTGATCTCAGTCCTTTTTCCATGTATGAACAGATGACATCAGCAGGAATCTTTCTGGTTTTCGGCTTAAAAATGTTTTATCTTCTAATTAAAAAATCGAATTAAAAATTCGTTTTCACCATTAAATCCGTCTCGGCGAGATCTTCAAAACCAGACCCCATGTTGATATGTTTCAACGAAATTCTTTTTGCCCAAAAATTGCCATGTCGTTTACACTGTAGTTGCCATAGTGCTTAAACTAAAGTTGCCATATGGCAATTTTAGTTTGTTAGCATGACAATTTTAGTTTTTTTATGATGGCAGTTCCAGTACTTTGATCATAAAAATTATTTTTTGTATGAACCATGGCAATTTTAAGTGCATGTATCATGACAATTTTAGTTTATGGTTCATGGCAAGTCTAGTTTCTTAATTTCCTGTTTTATAATATATCAAAATTTACTTTTAGATGTAGAAGAAAATAGCTGAAACATATCATGGCAACTTTAGTGTAAACATCATGGCAATTCATATGCAATAGACATGACAACTTTTATCCCAAAAAAAATTCGTTGAAATATATTGATATGAGATCTAGTTTCGAAGATCTCGTCGCTAGGGATTTAATGATGAAAACGGATCTTCAATCGGATTTTTCATTTAAGAGATAAAACATTTTAAAAACTAAAAATTCAAAAAGATCACCACATGCATGCATATGGTGATGTGGCGCGGTCTGTGTGTTATAGGGCGTGTGGGCGGGTTTGGCTCCCACCACAAATATGGGCATTAGCGTTGCCCTAAATATAAATAGAATAATTGAATGAAAAATATTTTCAATGCATGGTTGCTTGTGGTGATGGGTCTTTTTCCATGCATGATTGCATGTTGATGTGGGTCTTATCTCATCCATAATTGTGTGATGACATGACATGCTTGTATTTGTATCGATATCTATATCTTATCTCTCTACTAATAAAACAAGGTGCGTTTCGTCAATTTTTTCATTCGTTCATCATCGAAAATATTTTTTCTCTATCTGAGGTGGTATTAAATTTTTATGTGTTCGTCTGCTAAAAAAAGGCTTTTTCAGAATTTCATACATGGTCGCACGCTGTGGCCCAGCGAGCCAACAGACTTATTTTTCTGTGCACGCAGTTGGAAAAATTATCTTTCCCTTACAGAGCGACAAATAGTTGGAGCTTCACACAGGACAACCAATAATGGGCCGGCCCATTTTTCTTTGTTTCTGTGTTTTACTTCTATTTTTATCCTTCTTCCCCTATCTGTTTTCCCTACCAAGTTTATTTTTCTTATAGAATTTATTTCATAAATTCAAAATTCTCAAAAAATGCCAGTATTTAAAATAAAAATCAAATTATAGAAAATATTCAGAATTTCAAAATTTTGTTGCTATTTTGAAGAATATTCAGAACTTGAAAAAAGTTTCCCATTTTTCAAAAACTTTTTATTGTTTTCCAAAATGGTTCGAGATGTTTAAAAGGAAAATGGAATTTTAAAATTTCAAAAAATGTGAAAATATTCTTGTTTTAGTGAAATTTTCATAATTCAAAATAATGTTAAAAGATACACATTTTCAAAAAAAGTTATGAATTTTCAACACATGTTCCCATTCTAAAAAAATGTGCACAAATTTCAATAATATTCATGTTTTTATTAAAAAATGTTGATGTTTTCAAAAAATGTTTGTGAATTTTAAAAGATGATTTTGTTTCTAATTGTGTTCGTGTTTTCTATAGGTGTGCATAATTTTGAAAAATCTGTTCAGGATTTAAAAAATGGTTCATCTTTCCTACAATATTCAGAAACTTCATATATTAAAATCTCCTCGATTGAAAGGAAAAGTAGATTGAATAATTCGTGTGCCTTCTCTGGCGAACGATGACGTAACAAAAGTCTTAAATGCCTTCGATCAATGAATGGAAAAATAACGGATTGATTACTTTACACCCGGCAAAACCGAGAAGCTAGATTTTCCATTTTCATATGTCTACAAGGTTTTGTTTGCACATATAATTCTCACTAACTTTAAATGCATATTATTTTTTCCTGTTGCAATGCACGAGCATATGTGCTAGTATTAAAATAAATAAATTAGTAAGAATAAATCTCTTAGGTATATAGAACAGGGAAACACTTCAAGCAAAAAGTCTCATCCACGAAACTGATCAGACCACTGGCCGATGCTCATTATGCATCCAACGTTAAAGCCCACGTACTCATTTCCATCTAAACCTAACTACTCCCTCTGTACCAGTGTATTAGACACATTATGAAATTCAATTAATCCCAAAAATCTTTGGCACGGTGTATTAACACTATATAGCTAGGGCGACAGAACATGAACTCCGCGTCTTCATCAGCTTCACCGTCTTCACCATCGTCTTCTGTCTTCACCGCTGGCATCTTCATTCCACGTGCTCCTCCTCGCCTAGATAATAGGGGAGACTTTGCATGCGGTCTTGGGTGGGGAAGATGCTCTCGACATCGGTGAAGATGTTGTAGGTCATGAATGCGATGAACTCGCAGCCACACCAAAACACCTTGTCGAGGAGGTAGTAGGCACTGGAGCGTTTGTTGAAGTGGGCGAGGAGTGCAATCGGCGACAAGCTGGCGTTGGGACGCATCTCCTCGAGGCAGAACATGATCGGTGAGCCCGCTGGGAGGTGGGAAAAGCCAGCACGGAGGAACCGCTCAGCCAACTCCCTGGCACCCTGCCACCTCGAGATCGCCCACACGCGAAGTGTGGTCTCCACCATGATGTCGGTGGGGTAACGCTGCTCCGGCACGGTGGGTGGCATGCGGAAAGTGGGTCCGTAGTATTGCATCTTTGATTGGATCTTGCTCTGGCTAATTTGATGAAGAAGAGAAGAGGGGCAGCGCAGATGGAAGAGTGTGTTGGAAGAGATACTACCTCCGTCTCGGTGAATAAGTCATTCGCGTAGTTCTAGAACGACGATTTAACTATCTAAATATGTATTATATGTAACAACAAATATATATTTAAAAACTACACCCGTGTAGAAATCTAATGATATACTTTTCATGACATATAATACATATTTAATTCCTCAAATCGATGACATAAAACTACACGAATGACTCATTCACCTAAACGGAGATAGTACATAGGGCTGGCTGGTTTAAATAGCAATGTTGCTACACTGAAACAAGGCGCTCAGGCTGTAGGTGGGACTGTAGTTGGGAGTCCCACCATAATCCCACTTAGTCCCACCGCTGCTTGCCGGGAAGTAGTGGACATCCCAGAAAATGTTTCGTGGATTAAGTGGGCATAAGAGCATCTCCAACAGGCGCCGGTCGCGCCGCGCGTAAAAAACACATATGTCGCGCGCGCAGCGGCTGGTTTGGCGCGGCGCGCTGCGCCCGCTCCAGCAGCCGTGGTAAAATGCAGCGCGCGCCGCTCCACCAGGGCGCAAAAAAAGCAGTACACGCGCTCATTTTAGGCTAAATGTAGGCATTGGAAAATAGATAGATTGCATAGATTTTAAAACGATACAAAGGTATTTTACATCCGAAACATAGATTGCATAATAATTAAAAACGACAAACAATAAAAAATGAGATAGATTGCATAAAAGAACTTCTCTAAGTCGCTATCATCACTATCATCACCATTATCCTCCTCGGCGGTGTCGTCCGAGGTATCCAGCCAGATGTCCAACCACCGATCATCGTTCGGCGTGAAGAACGACTGCCCACCTACTGCAACGAGATCGGACTGCGCGTTCGCCAATGCCTTGCGCCGACGCCTGTCCAACCGCGCCTCGCGGCGCCTTCGCGTGTCCTCCTCACGACGCCTTGCCTAGTAGGCCTGCTCGTAGGCGACGTCCTCCCGGTGGCGGTGGCGCCACTCCGCCATGACCCGCTCGTCCTCCTGGGCGACGAGGAGGCGGCGCTGCCACTCAGCGTGCTCCGCACGGTCTTGTGCCGTGTTCAGACGCGGCGGCGGGGCACGGTCGAGCGCTTGCTGGAGCGTGTAGACATCCTGGAAGTTCATCTGGCCGCGCGACCGACCTAGGCGCCACGCCGCCGCGTCGTACGCGCGGCCGGCCTCGCGCGCCGTCCCGTACGTGCCGAGGCCGAGCCGGAGATCGCCGAAGCGTATCTTCGCGTAGTAGCCGCCGTTGGGGCGCAGGCGGACGCCGCGGTAGCCGGACGCTCCTCGGCGGCGCGGCGGCATGGCGGCGCATCGGTGGCGGGGCGCTGGGGCAGCGGAGGCGCGTCGGTGGCGGGGCGCTGGAGCGGCGCGTGGCAGAGAGAGAGAGAGGAAGAGGAGAAGAGGAGGCGTGGAGAGGCGCGTGGCGCGCGCCGCACTTTATAGGCGCGCCGGAAGTAGTGCGCAAAAAATGGCGCGCGAGCTGATGCCTTTTCGCACGCGCGCGCAAGCGGTTCCCGCGCGCGTGGTTTTCCCGCCGCCGCTAGAGCGCGGCAAAACGCCCCGCGCGTGCTAAAGGTTGTGTTTACCACACGCGCGTCATTTCGCGCGGCCGTTGGAGATGCTCTAAATAGATTGTAGAAGACTTGAAACGATATGTACTATGTGCAGGTTTTGGCTCTCGTGGCGATCATAAACCTCAATGCCTCGTCATCTTTTGCTATTCAGTGTTGCTCCTGCACGTGTGACAGAGCCACGACTCGGACGGCGGCTTCACCTGCAGCTGCCGCATTCGCTCGGACGTCGAGTGCAGCGGCGAGGAGGGTGCCTTGCCGCTCCTCCTCTCCCTGCTCATCCTCGGGCTGCCGCCGCCACCGCCATCCGCGGCCGAACGGGCCATCCTACTCAGGGCCTTTCTGGCGTCGGTGCGGTACCTCCTGCTCGTGCCAAGGATCGACATGCCCAGCCCGGGGCCGCCGGGACTCGACCGCTCATTTGCCACTGCCGCTCATCTTGTCCTCGTGCCAGTGCGACGGCTCGCCGCTCCGTAGCCCCGAGCTCCCTCACTAGGACGTCGCCCATCGTGGTGCTCCGGCGAGGAGGGGAGGTGCGCATGGCCCACGGGCACGCCGGGCTCCACGGAACCCGCACAGCACCGGCTTGACGCAGCAAGGAAAGAGCACTGTGAACCCGCACGACCTCGGAGGTGTCTCGTCGCCTCGCGCCTCCTCCTCGTGGCGCCACGCTATCTCCTGCGGCGGCATGCCATTCCAGCTCTCATCCTCCTGCTGGAGAGTGGGGACGTGGCGCTTGCGGCGTGGCATGTGCATCTCGAGCCTGGCCGTTGCCGGTGCCTCGTCGTCGTCGTGCTCAGAGCGACGCGCGGCGCGGCGCGGGGATTTATTGGCGCGATTCTCCGTGGACGGCCTGGCGATGGAGTTAGCCGCAGGGAGGAAGCGGTCCATGATGAAGCTGGACACGCGCCTCGGCGCGGCCGTCGATGGAGCTCAACCGGGCGAGAGCGCGGCGAGCCGGTCGGACGACGAGATCCTGTCGAGCGCGTCGGAGAAGGTGTCGTCGTTGTTAGTCGCTGCTCGTCGCGTCGGTGGTGGTGTTGCCGCCGTGGTATGCCCGGCCGCCGCCGCCGCCGCGCCCCGGCGGCGGCCTCGGGGGTGGCGCTCAGCCGGCTTGCTCTATCCAGTCTTGTCACAAGTGGGTTACGGTGGGTTCCCAATGGGCTAATAGGGCTAGCCCACCAATTGACGGGAAGCCAATGTCCAGTTCGAGCATTTGTGAGGGTTTCAAACAAGAGAGTGGTGAAAAATAAGCAAAAGTATATAGTATGGCTGGAAAAAAGCTCGAAGCTCGTGAGCTAAATGTGTAGCTCGTGACTCGGCTCGAATTGATTCAAACTCAAAGAATAACGAGTTGAGTCGAGCTTTAGTTTAAAATCTTTTATGAACTGAGTTAAACGAGCCAATCTCACAGGTACTCGTGTAACTCACTAGGCTCGGTGCAAAAGACCAGCCACTCCCAATCCAAAAATATCAGCCACTCAACACCCTGCTTCCAGGCGTACAACACAACGCCCAGTCGTTCAAGGCCCACCCAGGAAATTAGAATTGTTTGGTGATGTATATGTTTATATATACATAATCATTTTGATCACATTTGAGGTTTTGTGTTCATATCTTCGACGAGCTTAACAAGCTAAACAAGCCAGCTCGCGAGTTATACGAGTCGAGCCAATCTTGAGTTTAAGCTCAGTATAGTAATGAGTGGAGTCGAGCTAGCTCATTAGCGAAACGAGCTCTAGCGAGTTGAGCTAGCTTGTTAGCGAAACGAGCTCTAGCGAGTTAAGCCGAGCAGGCTCGACTCATCTTGAATTCTAGCCCTAGTATAGATCATGGACAAAACCGAGCACAACTGAGGAACCAGGGGAACAAAAATAGAAGACCCATGAATTTATGGATAATACAGAAAGATTTCCTGTCATCGTTAATGCTATCCTTTCAGGAAAAGAAAAGGCGACGCTATTGGTGGTGCTAAGCAAGCATCACAAGGCTTTAGGCTACTCAATGAAGGATGTAAAGGGGATACATCCATCCATTTATTCTCATGCTATCCGTATTGAGGAAGAAGCTAAACTCGTAATTGAAAACCAATGGAGACTTCATCCAGCTTCCAAAAACGTGGTAAAAAAAGAGGTAATACGTCTCCTTGACGCAGGGGTAATCTACCCAATATCTGATAGTAAGTGAGTAAGTACGGTCCATTGCATTCCTAAGAAAGGAGGAGTTTCTTTAGTAACTAATGAAATGACCTAGTCCATACTAGGGCTGTTATTGGATATGGAATGTGTTTTGATTTCAGGAAATTAAATAAGTGGACTAAGAAGGATCACTACCCGTTGCCATTCATAAATGAAATACTGCAGAGGTTGGCTAATAACTCTTATTTTTGCTATCTTGATGGATATTCTGGGTTTTCACAAATACCTATCCAACTTGAAGACCAAGAAAAGACTTCACCTGCCATACGCATATGGTAGAATGCCACTTGGTATAAGTAATGGACCAGCTAGCTAGCGCTTTTATTATCAATTATCTATGTATTGTGTTAGATCGTGTGTGTGTACGCGTGAACTTTAATCTATCCTTAATCTATATATGTCCCGTGTTATACACGCCCCCACACACATACATATATATGTCCTATATGTTATGAGTGTATTATTAAGGTCTTATATTAATGTTGTGTGTTATATATATTTGTATTTTATTTGTCCCAAGTTTTGGCATGACTAATTTTATTTGGAATTAATTTCGGCTATATCATCAAAAAAATTTAGAAAAGAAGAGCCGCTCGCAATATTGAATTTATGCACCGCCGTACCCCGAAAAGTAGGGCTAATAGATGCATATAGGGTTATATGCATGTTGTTACCTCAATCCGTTATGTGTGTCCATTTGAAGTCTCACTATTATTGGGCCAAATATATTGAGCCAAATATATTTAAAAATCATTGAATTGAATAAAGTGTGTGTGTCCATTTAAAGGTCTCTATTTATTGAATTAATCTTCACATTTTTACGTGAAGATTACTCAATCCAATAGTGTACTCATGCTTGCCAAATCAAAAATTAATTTGATGGGAGCCCTATATGTTGATAATTCAACACAAATATCACTGCCAAATATGAAAGCAACTCCCATAATTCAACACATAATGATGAAAGCACAATCATAAATAATCCATTACATAAATGAAGAAACACTAATATAGTTCAACACATAAATGATCTTTGCCCAATAAGATGAAGCAAATAATACAAAGATTCTACTCATCACAGGTATATTTTATTTTCTTGATCTTTGTCGTGAACCCTTCTTTCTATTTAAGCAGATCTTCAATCATGTACTCCTGCCTCTTCTTATCTTCCTTGAACTGATCCATTTCCTTCTCTGCCTTCACCAACAAAAACGTGTGCATGCTGGTAGTTGATGCATCAAGCTTCTTCTTCTCCTCCAAATCAGCTCTTGCATCAGCCAGAGCTTCTTCGGCTTTGGCCTTGAGGGCTAGTGTCACCTACTTTTCCTCAACCATTTGCTTAAGCTTATCTTGGGCATTCCTCAGGTCATGGTGAAGCTTCTCAATCTCATCTGTGAACTTAAACCTTGTTTCAACATTGTTTAAGGCATCACGAACTCTACCATCTCTCACTTCAATGTACATTTCTCATAGTTTCGATGGGGATTTAATCAGTGGACTCAGCCACACAGGATCAACCCATTGCACAAAGTCAAATTTTTGTCCAAACTACAATATATATGTCAGAGAAGAATCTACTAGGAAGTTACACAGCAAAAACTCCATTTGAATGACTGTAAATAAGTTCTTTTTTTCACAGACCTCCCCTGAATAGGCCAAGAACCTCCTGCCAGTCCAACATCCTTCAAATGCAACAAATTTGGAGGCACTAAATTGCATTTACAATCGATAGGCTAATCTCCATCATCGGCTAATCTGCTATAATCAGATTCGTACATTGTATTTGGACCATAACAATACAAATATCCATAGTAAATAAATAGATATCAGTACTGAAATCCAAAATCCCCAAATCGATATGAATCCTAACCCTAACCGATATGAACCCTAACCCTAGATTGACGAGAATCCTAATCCAAAATCCCCAAAATCAGTGCTAAGGGAGTTCGGGTCGGTGGAAGATTCCTTGCCATCGCCCCATGAAACCATGTCGTCCTTGAGCGGCTATGGGAGATCCACGACGCTGCGGCAACAGGAGGTGACGTGCAAAATGGCAGGGGACAGGAGGGGGACATGAGCGAGAGAAGAGGAGGGGGAGGACATTGTCTGATATGTGCCCCACATCTCATTGTGATCACCGGCCCCACACACGGCCCACTCATCAGCCTCTCGCGGATTGGCTAGTCATACGTCGCCAATCATGTCATAGAGACCAGCCTCTCGTGGATCGCCTCGACAGTCCTTCTAGAAAACCGCATCTGACTGCTCTACTTTGGTGCTAGGGTACGGTCGAACGGCTGTAGTTTGGTGCTAGGGTTTGGAGGGGTTGGGGGAGGGGTTTGGAGATGGTCAATGGGGTTTTGTATGGTTTGACCAACATTCAAATGAGCATAACTGATAAAAAATTGAAAAATACAAAACTGGCGCACATAGTCGCTTTAAGTGATATACTTTCGATAAAGAAAATATAAACTTCGTCTATGGTTAGTTTTATGAGAAAACCTTCACAAAACTGAGCTACCTCGAACGAAGTTGCAGAGAGTTCAAGGCGCAAGTGAGAGGGGTTTAGGATTTTGAATTCAAAACAATTACAAATGCTTCATTATGGAGTGACTAAGAATGATCTGAACTTACCTTTTCATTTTCATATATAAAATGTGTTTTCTAATGGTTTTCTAGTAAAGCATAAGTAATTAAAAATCGAAAAAACGAACATTAATTAAACAAATAGTGAGACTTCAAATGGACATTATATAGATTGAATAGGTCTTAATAATAAATATTTGGCTCATTTAGACAAGGTAAAAAAACTTGATTACAAATGGGGTTGTTTACCCTAGCTTCGGAGCTCATTTTGAGCATTTGGAGCTTCGGAGCTCATTTGGGGCTTAAGAAAACATTGCAACATCACACACAGAGAAATGGACTTCAAATGTTGGTTCAAATTCAAAATTTGCCTTAAATTCAAATTTTGCATCAAATATGAATTCTACACAAATTTGACATAAGAGTACAAGTAGCATTTAACATTATGGAGAAGTGAACAAAATGCTGGTTTCTACCACCTTCGGGTTGAAAACTCCAGAGATCATATGCGGTTTAGTACCACACGGCATGCTAGTTTCCATTCTAACCGCGAGCCGAAAAGCAAGTGCATGATCAATCCTATTCAATTGAAATAAAGGGCGAAAAATTCAGCAACCCAAATTGTTGGGGATATAACCCCACGGTATGACCCGGCCAGATTATGGCCTGGTTATCTAGTGGTGACTTGGAGAGCAGATTCGTTATATGGACGAAAATAACTATGAAGCTCAAGGCCCAGGATGTGACTCATAAGAGCGGGCCAGCTTATGGCCCAGCGCCTGGGACACCGGCTCGAGGAAGAGACTAAAAGGAAACTCCCATACTTGGGAGGTAAGATAGGTAGGAATCAAACTAGGACACGGGTTGTAATACAACCCGGATTCTGTTGTAAACCCAGGGCCTTGACATGTGTATAAAGGGGAGCCCCTAAGGTAGAAAGATTAAGTTACAAGCTCTTGAGTACTAGGCTAGCCATGTCGCACCCTTGTAATCGAGGTCTCAAGCAATAATCAATCAAGTAGGAAGTAGGCTATTACCTCCGCCGTGAGGGGCCGAACCTGGGTAAACCCGTGTCTCTCGATTCAAATCAACCCTGTTCAAGCTACTACCTAATTGCGATGGCCTCATGACTAAGTCCTTTTTCAAGGACATCTGCCATGACAAAACCACGACATAAATAGGTATGATTTAAGCGACTAGAGGTCAAATACTGCCTAATTTATGCGTTTGCTCATCAATTCGAGGGGAAACGACAGATACCCAGATGGAATCCATGAATTATCCACCTCTTATTCGACACAATCATCTCCACGATCGATGGGCCGGAGGGCGTCCTCCCCCAACATCGCTTCTTAATCCTAGATTAGGGGTTGATGTGACAGAGGCATGGCGTAGCCGATGAACAGAATAGGGTTAGAGGATGGAGGGCACGACGCCGGCGCCGGCGGAGGAGGCGGGCGGGAGTGGCTCGGTCTGTTTTAGACAAGGCGCTCCGATGTGTCTCCCTGCAGCCCCACTCATCAGCACGTGATGGTCAAAGGAGGACCCGACCCTAAGCAACCCCACTCGTCAACACTTAAAGGTCAAGCCATTGACCCGACGACATACATCCAGTTTGACCATTTGTGAGAGTTTTAGAAAAGAGGGTGGGGGGAAGTGAGAAATTTTAGAGCGCGGTGACAAATGAGCACAACTAAGGAAACCGGGTCACTATCATAAAAAAACCTAAATTCATACCTCAACCCCTTGGGTAGGGGTTTCAAAGTATGAGGAGGTAGTTCCTCATCTCCTTTTCTCTCAAGTACCTCATAAACTTTATTTAGGCGCATGCAAACCATTGTAGTAGCATCCATTATCATTTCAGTTTTCTATTTATCTTCATCCTAGAATAATGATTTAGGCCTTACTAGCAAAAAGCCCGTGCGTTGCAACGGGAGAAAAAATAGCACACGCTCTTAATTTACGAGATATGGTCTATAATCTGAGAATTTGTAACTATGGCCTAAACAAAGATGGTCTTAGCCCACAAAAGCGCAGTTCAAGATTCCATGGGTATTTTATTTCAACACGGCTTGCATATAGATTTACTTCATACAAAGAAACAGGCAAGTGATCATGCATTTATTCAGACAAAAACAGACGATGACACATTAGACACTACGGAGACATGTGTGCATCAAGGGCGGTTTTTAGTTTAAGCATCACCAACTTAGGGTAACTTTTGAACACTTTTTTCACATGCATATTTCTTAAATACATGAAGATGATGTCCCATCTTTATTGGTCCTTCTTTTATTTTTTGTCATGCATGTCCTTATTTATTGGGTGTCTCTATCAAATTTATGTTCAATTTCGTGTCCAATCCTGATTTTGCTTAGGTGTTCATCCCCAATCCGAATCACTACCGGTATGAAAGAAAGACGGATAATGCATTATTAATTAAGATTGCACCCTAGATAGTATTTTTTAAATTGTTAATAGGTAAAATAACATCATATTCAGATTCTACATATTTTTCTAATCAAAATTCATATATAACATATTAAATTTAGAGTTACCGTTTAGAAGATATGAGTATTTTAAAAAAACATTTGAATTTGATATCTACTGCGGGTTTAATGTCAGAAAAATCAGATGTTTTTTTTTATAAAATAGCATGACGGACTAAGAATACCTATTTCTTTTATTAGTAGGTATAGACTAATACCCACTCAACCTCATCTTCCGGTGTTTGGAGATGAATTTCAGCCAGTTGATTCAATTTCCGCTCTTCTTTATCTTGAGCTTCTTCTTCATATGGTTTGCTTAATACATAAGAAAATGGGAATTTGATCATCTCATCTCACCACTTCATTGAGATAGACTTTATCTTGATGTATGCCCCTGCAACATTCAAAAAAGAAGTTCCAAAAACAATAGGGGCAATCTTTATCCTCCGAAATCATCAGTACATAAATATCAATAGGATAAATGAGTGAGCCTATTATAATATTGACATCTTTAAGAATGCCACAAGGCTTCATGTCTATTTTATCTGCAAGCTTAATAACAACATTGGTGGGCACCAGAGTACAAGGAGAAATCTCACTATAAATTTTTGTATAAAGACTGTAGTGAATAATATTGATTGGGGAACCAGGGTCACACAACCCAAAATAGGACTCGCACCTGAAGGAACATGACAAAATTTGTTTACCTACATTCTTACTTTTGGTGCACCCTTTAAGATAAGAAGTTGTGTCTTTGTTTAGGTGGACTTCTTTGTTCACAACTGGTATAGGTGTAGCAAGTTCTTTTACTATATCAACATAAGGTGGCATCCCGGTTCTAACTTGACATTCTTCTTCCCCTTAGCCGAAGGTGTTCCCTCTGGCTTCTTATTATTTGGCTTATGATAAGGTTCTTTCGGTCTCTGATAACCCACAAGTATAGGGGATCAATTGTAGCCTCTTTCGATAAGTAAGAGTGTTGAACCCAACGAGGAGCTAAAAGGTAGAACAAATATTCCCTCAAGTTCTATCGACCACCGATACAACTCTACGCACGCTTGATGTTCGCTTTACCTAGAACAAGTATGAAACTAGAAGTACTTTGTAGGTGTTGTTGGATAGGTTTGCAAGATAATAAAGATTACGTAAATAAAAAGTAGGGGCTGTTTAGGTAAAGACACAACTAAGTTAGTTTTAGTAAAGAGCTTTTTGTTACGAGAAAGTTATTTGTCCCTAGGCAATCGATAACTAGACCGGTAATCATTATTGCAATTTTATTTGAGGGAGAGGCATAAGCTAACATACTTTCTCTACTTGGATCATATGCACTTATGATTGGAACTCTAGCAAGCATCCGCAACTACTAAAGATCATTAAGGTAAAACCCAACCATAGCATTAAAGTATCAAGTCCTCTTTATCCCATAAGCAACAACCCCCTTACTCGGGTTTGTGTTTAGTCACTCACGCAACCCAATATAAGTGAATTGTCGGTGTCAAAACCGGCGGATCTTGGGTAGGGGTTCCCGAACTGTGCGTCTAAGGTGGATGGTAACAGGAGGCAGGGGACATGATGTTTTACCCAGGTTTGGGCCCTCTTGATGGAGGTAAAACCCTACGTCCTGCTTGATTAATATTGATGATATGGGTAGTACAAGAGTAGATCTACCACGAGATCGGAGAGGCTAAACCCTAGAGGCTAGCCTATGGTATGAGTGTATGTATTTATTATCTATCGACTAGCCTGGCCCTAGTTTATATAATGCACCAGAGGCCTAGGTTAACAAGAATCCTAGCCGAATACGCCGGTGGGGAGAAGTCCTTGTCTTGATCGCCAAGTCTTGTGGAATCTTCCTTGTACGCGACAGTTGTCCGAACTGGCCCATGAGTATACAGCCACGGGGGTCCTCGGCCCAATCTATCAGATCGGGAGATGATGTGTTGAGTACCCCCTAGTCCAGGACACCGTCAGTAGCCCCCTGAACCGGTCTTCAAGTTAGGGACGCTCCTCGATTCTTCCGAACTGTTCTTCATCTTTTGTCGTCGGTCTTGAAAACTGGTTCAACAAATCTTCTCATCTTCGATCTTGAGGATCGCCGAAATGAATTCGACAAGTTTATACATCGGGTATCCGAGGAGCCCCTTTAAGTTTCCGTCCTTTATCAATGCCTTGTTATTTTTATGCCACACCTCGGGTTTGAAATTGTTCCCGGGCGGCAGCGTCCTCTTGCGTCCGAGCTCCAACGCCGGACTGCATTCGAGGTATCTTTTGCAGCCGAGCACCAACGCCGGAACGCTTCCCAGCTCTAACGCCGGAATGTATCCAAGCTCCAACGCCGGACTATGTATCCGAGCTCCAACGCCGGACTGTATCCGAGGTGTCGTAAATCACCTTGGTTAAAAGAAGTTTGAAGGAGTTGAGCCAAGCTTAATGCCGGAAATGCCCTCTATGGAGCCAGCCACTAACGCCCGAGCTTTATGCCGGACTGCTTCCGAGGTGGTGCAACACCCCGAATGTGGGCCGATTTTTGTTAATATTTTTTATTGGTGCAATTTATTCTCTGCCGAGATATATAGCCAGTAGCCCTCAAGGTGTGTATCGATTTAAAACCCGAGATGCACCTGAAGGATGACGTAAGACCGCTGATCCCAGTAGCCGCTGAGACTCAGGTTGATTTGCTAAATCGGCCTGAGGATCAAATCCAAGCTCGTCAGAATACTTCGGGACACTAAAAGCGGCATGCTCAGTCCTCGAGACTCAGGTTGGGTGCGGCCGACCAACCTAAGGATCAAAATCTCCTCGGAAACTATATTGCACATAAAATTTTCTGCATTGGACAAGCAATGCAGTAGCCCCCGAGACACTGGTCGGGTGGTAACACCAGATCAGGGGATCAATGTACCCCTTTAATATTTGTAAATAATAAGCCCGAAGCCCAGTAGCCCCCGAGCGTTAATGCGTGCACGGGTGGCCGAATTAAGGATCAATATCCATAGTAAAATCACAAATTATGTGTAATGACTCTATGTATCCAAGTACTTTACGTCATTAATGCTCGGATCCGCATTGTACAAAACTTTGTTGACCGACCATCGGCTTCCACCTCCTCGGCTAGTAGCCGAGGAGTGTTTGTCCTACTTTATAAAGCCTTTATGAGGGCAAAGATTTACGACAAACAAGGCAATCTGGCCATACGGTTTTATGAACAAAGGTACGCAGAGAGATATGTTATATTACTGTTTAACATAAGAAAATGTCTTCCAAAGAAAATTGTCCCGCTATCGGTTCCTTTCTTTGGGTTGTCATGCCAACCATGATCATTAAACCTCAGCTCTAATGTAAGAGCAAAATATTGAGGATTTAGTTTGGGAGGCCAGTTAATAGCCCCCGATAGTGTTCGGCGACAGTCGGGGTCAAGCCGTAAACACTTTGGCCAATGTTATGAACGGCCCATCATTTAACATAGTCATCGGATCGCTGACCAGTTTATGCTTATTGTGAAAGTCAGTTTTCGGCTTTCTTCACTGAGGTGCTTAACCATGTGAGCTGGAAGCACAATCGCAGTGGTTCTCCCTTTGCACGCCTAGCCGAACAAAACAGAACGTAGGAAGCAAGTGCAGGAGCCGGACAACCCAACTATTGACCGAAGACACAATTCGAAACCGATGCATATATAGCAATATCTGAGAATGTTTTTGCCGAATCCCTAAAGGTGTCCGGCGTTGCACTGCGAGACTAATTCTGGAAAAGCACAAATAGTTTAAAAGTGCCAAAAAGCTTGGAAAACCAAGAAACGTCAATAAAAACATGACATCCGAACAATATCAATTGTTCGGTGCCAATCCGAAAGTTGGTCTTAGAAAAAAGAAGTGCTTCTGTCGTGCTTTAACATGATACATCCTATCTCAAGACTACGAGCGGGTCAGCCTACGGCTTCAACCTCCTATCCCGAGGGCGGAGTACTTCTCATCAGGCCAGTTTAGCAAACTAAACTCTAGCGACTTTGAGAGAGAAATTAGGCTCCCCGGCTAGTGACCGCACACTCGTGCTGAAAAAGGAGTGATAAATAATAATAATAATAAAACTTTGCAATGATTAAGAAGAAGAACACTTATTGTAAAACGTCTCGAATAAACTTAAGAGCCCCCAAGTGACTTGGGTAAAAGAATGATTGCATGTACCGAAGTACTTATATCATATCTATGTTCAACCGAACTTTAAACGCGTATTAACCGACCGTCGGCTTCTCCCTCTTCGGTCAAGGACCGAAAAGTGTTATGTACTCCATCTGTCGAGAATATCGACGGTGTTTCCAATAACCAGGCAATCAGGCCATAAGGCTGTAACAGACAAAGCGCGCTCAGGGAACTTATGCTATATTACTGCGAAGTGTAAGAAGCATCTTCGAAGAAAATAGTACCCCCACCGATACCTTTCTTCGGTGCTCATTGTTATTATGAGACTTGTGCAATAGATTTTTTGTACTCATGAGTTCCGTTGTGTGCCGACCATCATTGAAAACTATAAGAGCGCTAGCTTTCGGCTTCACCCAGTCTGAGGTCCGGCTCGGGCGACCCGATCGTGACAATCGCAGAGGTGCTCCCTTTACTCCCTAGCCGAACAATCGGGAACGTAGGGGTAAACACAGGAGCGAGGCAACCCAGCTTGCAAATTGCTTAAGTCAATATGGTGCATATTGTGGCGTAATACACAAACAAGGAACGAAGCCGTACAAGTATAATCATATGCAAGTGGAAAAGCTTCATGAAGGAAGCCCCCAAATGAAGGTATTTGCATTTATGCTTCACAAACAAAGTTTGGACAAGGAAATTTTTTACGAGCAACTTTTTTCCAAAAAAGTATAATGCTTGATCGAACCAAACGCAAGTTAGAAATTAAAGCTTTGAGCATGAAAGCGACTTAGCTGGTTAATGTGTTCGGTATTGATGACGCGGTCCGAGCTTGATGCGGGGCAAGGTTCCATCCCCCAAGCTGGTCCCGAGGTGGCGGAGCGGAGAGCTCGACATGCCAAAGTGGTGACATAGCACGGTCAATGCAGACCGACAGAGTGACGCCGAAGTCCCCGGATCATTTTCCTGTGCACAAAAAATAGTGCAAACCGGAGATAATAGTAATAATGATAAAAAATGTTGCATAATAAATAATTTATGCAAAGTGAGGAATAGAAGAAATATGGCCTGACGCCGAAGTCAATGTCGATGCAGGGCGTCGGCGTGATGTAGTAAAGGCATGGCAAAGCCTGAATTCACAGGTCGGTCCGAGCTAAGGATGCGGCGTTCGCCGGACTATGTACGGAAACTGATCGAATCACCACGCGACCGTCGTTAATGCGGTCACCATTTGATAGACCTGTGTACATATCATGGACAAACCAGAGTAATAATCCTCGGGAAAAATGAACCCAAACAAGAAAAAAATACTCGGATTAATAGCACCTGGTTTATTTGTTGTAGCAATCCGAAGGAAGGTGATTCCCAAAACTGGGACTCGCTCCGCACACCCATTGCCTGATGGGCGATAAAACAACGGCATGGCAATGCTGGTAAAGGTTGACTCATCGAGGCAAAGCCCTCGGCCCAGCTAACGTGACGGAGCTGGTTGGCTAGTGACGCTGAAGTGTCCGGAGTAGGTTGATGAAGAGATGGCGAAGCCCCCGGTCCAGCCGAGATGTCGAAGCCTCGACGTCAGCCGATGAGTCGAAGTAGGTCGGCGTGATGGACACCAGCTTGAAGAAGCAATAGTGCGGCCCTGTCGATGCAGGTCGTGACGTGGTCGATGCCGGCTTGATGAAGCGACCGTGCGGCGATGCCGGTATGCCCGCTCCGTGTAATCTGTGGGGCGGCGATGTTGATGATGATTTATCCTTCGCGATGACGGATTCTTGTTCGGCTTGCCGAGATGATGATCCGAAAAAGTTGAGCTCGGCTAAAGTGACGACGTGTCTAGCGCAGGTCGGCAGCCGTGGAGTAATATTGCCGGACTGGTTTGACACCAGCATGATGTTGAAGATCATGTTCAAAAGATCTTAAAGTTAGTGGGATGTGTTCGGGAACAAAACACAATACCCCATACAAAACTTCCTTCAAAAGGGATGTCCGAAATCCCGTTCATAAAAAAGATGAACTCGGGTCGGATTCGTTTTCGCACAGAAAACAGATCCGAAAAATGATGCACTAATCGGAAGGTTCCCGGAGTTTGGACGATCGGATCGAGATGAAATTTTGAGACGTGATAGATATAGGAATTCCGCAGCCGATGAACGGTTGGATCTTCCAAAGGACATCCGAGCTAGAAGCTGGACACCACGCCCTAAACTCATCCAAATTCCAATCTAGATTCGACAGGGCTCCGGTATATCATGGATTGCCAGAGATTCCTCCATCGGAACTCGACGAAATTTTCCAAGATTGTTATAGACTCAATTCCGCACAGTTCCACCAAAGCGATCGTCAAAGCGATACTCGAGGAGGTGGTGGTGGCAGATACAAGTTCGCTGTCCAAAAAAAACAGCACGATCGCTTGAGGGCAATGTTGAAGTTGAGCCCTCGAGCTCCATAGATGATTCCTCCGTGATCTTGATAGAGATCGGAGTTGATGTTTGATGAAGGCCCTCGTCCGAACATGGTGATCCGAACACGGGGCGCAATTCTTGGTCGAACCAAGGTGACCAGTCGAACTGGTGATGAAGACGCCGAAGTCGCAGTTGATCTGCAGGCGAGCCATCGATCCTTTTTGTCGATCACACAGCGGAACTCTCAATGAAAGCACCAATGTCGGTGTCAAAACCGGCGGATCTCGGGTAGGGGGTCCCGAACTATGCGTCTAAGGTGGATGGTAACAGGAGGCAGGGGACATGATGTTTTACCCAGGTTCGGGCCCTCTTGATGGAGGTAAAACCCTACGTCCTGCTTGATTAATATTGATGATATGAGTAGTACAAGAGTAGATCTACCACGAGATAGGAGAGGCTAAACCCTAGAGGCTAGCCTATGGTATGAGTGTATGTATATATTATCTATCGACTAGCCTGGCCCTGGTTTATATAATGCACCAGAGGCCTAGGTTAACAAGAATCCTAGCCGAATACGCCGGTGGGGAGAAGTCCTTGTCTTGATCGCCAAGTCTTGTGGAATCTTCCTTGTACGCGACAGTTGTCCGAACTGGCCCATGAGTATACGGCCCCGGGGGTCCTCGGCCCAATCTATCAGATCGGGAGATGACGTGTTGAGTACCCCCTAGTCCAGGACACCGTCACGAATCATAAACGTATTGAAACACCCTGCAGCGAGAATCCCTCACGCTTGCGCGACATGGAGAGCACCATAGGACAGCACCAATAATAAAACATGCAACTCAAACCAATCACGATCATCAAATAACCCATAGGACAAAACGGATCTACTCAAACATCATAGGATAGCCATACATCATTGGCAAATAATATATAGAGTTGAGCACCATGTTTAAGTAGAAATTACAGCGGGTAAGAGAGAGGTTACACCTCTGTATAGAGGGGGGAAGAGTTGGTGATGATGGCGGTGAAGTTGTTGGTGAAGATTGCGGTGATGATGATGGCCCCCGGTGGCACTCCGGTGCCACTGGAAGCGAGGGTGACAGAGCCTCCCTCCTTCTTCTTCCTTGACCTCCTCCCTAGATGGGAGAAGAGTTTTCCCTCTGGTCCTTGGTCTCCATGGCATGGGAGGGGCGAGAGCCCCTCCGAGATTGGATCTGTCTCTCTGTCTCTCTCTGTTTCTGCATTCTCAGATTCTTCCCTTTCACCGTTTCTTATATTCCCGGAGATCCGTAACTCCGATTGGGCTGAAATTTTAACACGATCTCTATCCGGATATTAGCTTTCTTGCGGCAAAAGAAGGGCATCAACCGCCTTACGGGGTGGCCACGAGGGTCAGGGGCGCGCCCCCTTCCTCGTGGCCCCCTCGGGCATCGTCTCGCGTGGATTTTTCTTCCCAAGAATCACATATATTCCAAAAAAAAAATCTTCATCCATTTTTATCCCGTTTGGACTCCGTTTGATATGGATATTCTGTGAAACAAAAAACATGCAATAAACAGGAACTGGCACTGGGCACTGGATCAATATGTTAGTCCCAAAAATAGTATAAAAAGTTGCCAAAAGTATATGAAAGTTGTAGAATATTGGCATGGAACAATAAAAAATTATAGATATAATGGAGACGTATCAGCATCCCCAAGCTTAATTTATGCTCGTCCTCGAGTAAGTAAATGATAAAAAAGATAATTTTTGATGTGGAATGCTACCTAACATAATCCTGATCATGTATCTAATCATGGCATGAATATTAAGACACGAGTGATTCAAAGAAATAGTCTATCATTTGACATAAAAACAATAATACTTCAAGCCTACTAATAAAGCAATCATGTCTTTTCAAAATAACATGGCCAAAGAAAGTTATCGCTACAAAATCATATGGTCTGGTTATGCTCCATCTTCACCACACAAAATATTCAAATCATGCACAACCCCGATGACAAGCCAACCAATTGTTTCATACTTTTTATGTTCTCAAACCTTTTCAACTTTCACGCAATACATGAGTGTGAGCCATGGATATAGCACTATAGGTGGAATAGAATGGTTATTGTGGAGAAGACAAAAAGGAGAAGGTAGTCTCACATCAACTAGGCGTATCAACGGGCTATGGAGATGCCCATAAATAGATATCAATGTGAGTGAGTAGGGATTGCGATGCAACGGATGCACTAAGAGCTATAAGTGTATGAAAGCTCAGACTGAAAACTAAGTGGGTGTGCATCCAACTTGCTTGCTCATGAAGACCTCGGGCATTTGAGGAAGCCCATCATCGGAATATACAAGCCAAGTTCTATAATGAAAATTCCCACTAGTATATGAAAGTGATAACTCAAGAGACTCTCTATATGAAGAACATGGTGCTACTCTGAAGCACAAGTGTGGAAAAAGGATAGTAGCATTGTCCCTTCTCTCTTTTTCTCTCATTTTTTTGTTTTTTATTTATTTATTTTTTCTCTTTTTTGGTGGGCTTTTTTGGCCTCTTTTTTTATTTGGGCTCCTTTGGCCTCCTTTATTTATTTTTAAAGTCCGGAGTCTCATCCCGACTTGTGGGGGAATCATAGTCTCCATCATCCTTTCCTCACTTGGACAATGCTCTAATAATGATGATCATCACACTTTTATTTACTTACAACTCAATATTACAACTCGATACTAGAACAAAGATATGACTCTATATGAATGCCTCTGGCGGTGTATCGGGATGTGCAATGATCTAGCATAGCAATGACATCAAAAAACGGACAAGCCATGAAAACATCATGCTAGCTATCTTACGATCATGCAAAGCAATATGACAATGAATGCTCAAGTCATGTATATGATGATGATGGAAGTTGCATGGCAATATATCTCGGAATGGCTATGGGAATGCCATAATAGGTAGGTATGGTGGCTGTTTTGAGGAAGGTATATAGTGGGTTTATGGTACCGGCGAAAGTTGTGCGGTACTAGAGAGGCTAGCAATGTGTCAGGACCCCGATTCCAAGTCACGTCGATCTAGCCGGTAACACCTCATATCACATTGCGGCCTCACGCACGGTATCCCCACGGATGTCGCCTTACCATGGCCCGGGACCGTTTGCGCCTTTTGGTTCACGTATATGATAGTGTCGCTAGCATCCATATGACAGAGAACCCAGGCCGACATAGCTAGTCGTGAACCCAAAGCGGCACAGACCTATGGAGACAGGCATACATGAATCACATCGAGCATGTCGGTCATCAGCGAGTGAATCCGGGCTGTAGCACTGGGCTGACAGGACTCTGGGGAACCCGGGCTATAGCAGGCTAGGCAGGACTCCGGAAGTCACCGCGTGACATTTCTCCGAAGGGACAGACATAGGAACGAAGTGAAACACATGCCGGCCAGTCAAGTATCCTGAGCAGTAGTGCTAGGCTAGCAGGACTCTGGTGAACCGGGCTGTAGCGGACTACTATGGCTCAAGGAGCACTAGACTACATTTCCCCATAAGAGAGGCTGCCAAGGATAAACAACCAGATTGTCGGATCCCACACATACCAAGCATTTCAATCATACACACAATATGCTCGATATGTGCAAATACAGCATGGCATCACAACAAAACTCTACAACTCAAGTACTTTATTTAAAGGCTCCAGAGAGCCATACATAACATGTTCATACAGGTAGGGGTCACATGACCCGACACTCAAGTCCATACAAGCACATGCGGAAGCAAATAGTCTGAGTACAGACACTAGAAAGAAAGAAGGCTTGTCGAAGCCTGTCTATCTACATAGGGCCCTTCATGGCCAGGATCACCACCTGTGTGGCAAGTTACTCATCGGCGTCGAGGTCTACATAAAACCCATCGGAGGGGGAGGTGTTGTCGTCTAAAAACAGTAATTAAAGCAAACAGGAGTACAAAGGTACTCAGCAAGTCTTACAACAGAACCTACTATACATGCTCATTCTCAAGAAGGTGGTGGAGTTATTGCAACAAGCCAGCTTTGACTCTTGGCTAAGCTATCCTATGAGACACCACTAGTAAAATATTTTTCGCACACGAGTCCACTAATCACCAACACAATACTCCACCGGGGATCCTCCCTCGTCATCCTACGAGAGGGCCATCCTCGGTACTCACACTTATCTTGAGTCTTTTAGTAGTAACCATTAACTTGTCTATGAACTGTATAGGCAACCAAGTAGTCCTTTACCGCGGAGACGGCTATTCGAATAGATGATGTTAACCCTGCAGGGGTGTACTTCTTCATACATGCTCTCACCACTTACCGTCGTTTACACGACATGTACTCGGCAAACTTCAAGCGGAAGCCCAACGAGGGTGTCGGCCATGGCCTACCTAAACACTCAAGTCTGTATTCCAGGTTTATCGCCTATCTAGGTTCCATCCGCAGGGAGTCCGGCCGAGGTTTCCACATACGGCCCTGAACGATGTGAACAGGGTTCCTGAGACACCAAACGGGTGACTCGGTACACCATGCCACGGTGTATCTACCGCATCATAGCCCACCCCTAGGGTCAGCGCTACGCACGGCCGCCAACACATAACCTACAAACACCAGAAACTAGTTGCAACTCCTAGACAGAGTACTAGGGTGATTAAGAAGCCGAGAGGGTCCATTGGTTTCGGGCCCAATGTATGGTAGTAACTGAATCTTAAATCACACATACAGATCTCAGTTCTTAGTGACGGCCTCAATGAAACAACCCACCATGTACTCCTACATGGCCTCTCATCGATACCTTTACCAAATCATGTTCAACACATCCCTCACATTACCGACATAATCATTTCACTCTAGCCCATCACCCAGATGAACCAGACCTGACACAACTCTAAGCATAGCAGGCATAGCAAGGTAGGAAACACATAGATGGCTTAATCAATTCCTACACATGCTAGTGGGTTTAATCTAGTTACTGTGGCAATGACAGGTCATGCAGAGGATAGGGGTTCAACTACCGCATCACACAACAGTTTGAATCGTTGTTGTCTTAATGCAGTAAGTGAGAGCAGAAGCGAGAACATGGGATTGTATCGATACGATCAACGGGGCTGCTTGCCTGATGGAGTGGTAGTAGGGTACTGCCCTTCAGTTGGATACTCGGAGATATCCTCGGAGGCAGAACCTACCACGAAAGACAGCACAGAATATAATCAACACATGGCAATATGCAACAATATGATGCATGCTATGACATGGCAAAATGATGTGTCCTGCCTAATGCAATGTGAAACAAGTTGAAATGGGTCCATTTGAATCAAAGATTCAAATGGAAGCTTAAGTTCTTATGCATAATAAGTGTATTAGCTTGTTTCATCTAAACAGCAAGTTTATAGTGTTTTTTCATGCATGAAACCATTAGAGATGGAAAGATTGAATTTTTTTGATCATTTTTCATATATAATTTGTTTGATTTGGAGCTATGGTTGATTTTCTATGATTTTTAGAAGTTTTGGCTAATTTTTGGAATTTCCTATATAAAAATAAATCCAAAAAATAAATAACTGCGTCGGCACTACGTCACTGTGACGTCAGCGAGTCAAAGGCGCCATCCCAGGTCAAACCTGGCGGCTGGGACCCACACGTCAGTGAAACATCTAATTAACAGGGTTAAGTTAACGCTAACTAAACTATCAGTGGGGCCTGGGCCCGCATGTCAGTGACCTATTGTGTTAACTAAAAGTTAATTAGCGCTAAACTAAAATTAGCAGGGCTCTGGGCCCACCTGTCATTGACCCAGGGGAGTTAAACCCCAGGTCAAATGAGGTCAACTCGCTGGCGGCTTGACGCCGGCGACGACAGACGCGGCAGAGGGCTTCGGAAAACGCCCACAGGCGACCATTTGCGCGTCGGAGAGGCTCTACGCGTTGCTGGGAGCAAGCCGCAGCGTTTGGTGGCAGTAGTTGGGCTCGGGGTTGCCGGAAACGACGCCGGCGATGAGTTTGGCGGCGGCCGGAGTCGGGTGAAGATGAACCCGAGGCTACGGGGCACGGCGAGGCATGTGGGGTGGTGCGTTGGGTTCCTGGGGACATGGTCAGTGCGGTGACGCGCTCGGATTCGAGCTTATGCGTTTGTGGCCATGACGACGACATGGCCGGCAGAGCCAAGCTCTTGGCCGTGATGGCCAACGGGGTTAGGGGGCAGCTCGAGTGACGTGGCTAGGGGGAGAAGAGAGAGGAGCTCACGGCGAGTGCAGCGGTGGCCTCGGAGAGCTCGGGGAGGCAGCGAGTCGAGCGCGGGGTCGCCGGCGATCTCGGAGCCCGAAGGTTGAAGAAGAGGTCGAGGAAGACGTTGCAGGGCTTCCGGCGTTGCGTAGCTCAGCGAGGAGGTCGAGGGGGATGCGGCGGAGCTCGTGGACACGGTGGGGCGGCACGGGGATGACAGTGGCTACGGCTATGGCGGCAAGACGGCGGCGGCTACGTCGGCCATGGCTTCGAGGGAGTGAGTGAGAGAGCAGGGGGGAAGAGTGAGGTGTCCAGGGGGTCGAGGGGAGGCCGGGGAGGCGGTTCAGGCGTCGCAGTGGCGAGAGATGCAGGCAGGCAGGGAGGTGGCGTGTCGCCACGGCGCGCGCGTGCGCTATCTCCCTCCTCTGCCTACTGGCAGAGGTAGAGGATGACTGGCATGGGCCCTGGTGGGCTAGGCCACCAACTAGGCCAGCCAGGTGGGCTGCCAGGTGAGGTAAGCCCAGGTGGGTTTCTCTCTCTCTGTTTTCTGTTTTTATTTATTTTCTATTATTTCTGTAACTTTAGGGCTTTATTAAAAATAGTTAGGCACTTACAAAAATCCTGAAAATAATCATAGGCTCTGTTTAGATTATTTCCAACAACCCACACTTATTTCCAGAATTATTTGAGCATTTAAAATATTTTATAGTATTTAAATGCCCAAATTCAAATACTTATGATTTAATTCAAAAAAATCCAGAATGTCCTAGAAAAGAGTGCACCTTTTTTGCCAGGGGTTTTAGCCCAATCCAGAAATGATGAACATTTTGTGAAGGGCATTCTGGGTTCATTGAAACCAATTTTAGTAAACCCTAGTTGGTTTAAGTGGGTGCTGGGGGTTCTGTTACCCCATTTCATCTTTCTGGGAGAATTAAACATGATGCACATGAACTTGCTAGGGTGTGACAACTCACCCCCACTCAAAAGAATCTCGTCCCGAGATTTAGGATCTGTTGGGAAGAAGGTGGGGTACTCGAGTCAAAGACGATCCTCCCTTTCCCAAGTGGCTTCTTTCTCGGAATGGTGTGACCATTGAACCTTGAGAAACTTGATGTTATGGCGTCGAGTGGTACGCTCGGCTTGATCAAGGATACAAACGGGATATTCCCGATATGAGAGATTATCTTGTAGATCAAGCGTTTCATGGTCCACTCCACGGATAGGATCCGCGAAGCAACACCTGAGTTGAGAAACATGGAAGACATCGTGAACTCTGGAAAGATGCGGAGGTAGTTCCAATTGGTAGGCAACTTCTCCTCGTTTGGCAAGAATGCGAAAGGGTCCAATGTAACAAGGGGCCAATTTGCCTTTGATACCGAAACGATGGGTTCCCTTTAATGGAGTAAGGTAAGCCTTCTCGCCGACTTCATAAGTCATGAGCTTATGTTTACGATCATATTGGCTCTTATGACGAGATTGGGCTGTTTTCAATTTCTCACGAATAACGCGAACCTGCTCTTTTGCTTCCTGAATCATATCCGGGCCAAAGAGTTGTCTTTCCCTGGTTTCTGACCAGTTAAGAGGCGTTCGACATTTTCGTCCATAGAGAACTTCAATAGGATCTTTGCCCAAGCTAGCTTGATAACTATTGTTATAAGCAAACTCCGCGAATGGAAGGCATTTCTCCCAACCCATTCCGAATGAGATGACAGAAGCTCAGAGCATATCTTCCAGAATTTGATTGACTCGCTCTACTTGACCACTTGATTGAGGGTGGAAGGCGGTGCTAAAAGAGAGACGAGTTCCCATAGCATTTTGGAAACTTCCCCAAAATTGAGAGGTGAAGAGACTCCCACGGTTTGAGTTAATTTCCAATGGGACACCATGAAGAGACACTATTCGGGAGATGTATAAATCAGCTAGCTGGCTAGCGGTGATACTCTCACGAACAGGTAGAAAGTGGGCCACCTTGGAAAGACAATCGATTACGACGAAGATAGCATTATTCCCTCTCTTGGTCCTAGGAAACCCAGTAATGAAATCCATACTGATTTTATCCCATTTCCACTACGGAATAGCCAAAGGTTGAAGGGTGCCAGCAGGCCGTTGATGCTCTGCTTTAACACGACGACAGACGTCGCAACTAGCAATGTATTGAGCAATTTCTCTCTTCATCCTAGTCCACCAAAACCTCTGGCGTAGGTCTTGATACATTTTAGTACTACCGGGATGAATGGTGAGAGGGGATTCATGAGCTTCCTTAAGAATCAGCTGCCTCAGGTTTCGTGCCTTGGGAACTACTAAGTGGTTTCCAAAGTATACGACACCTTGATCATCAACGGAGAAACAATTCGCGACTCCTTTCTTAATGTTTCTCTTAATACGGGAGATTCCCGGATCCACCTTCTGTGCCTTGATGATCTGATCAGTAAGGGTAGGTTTTGCCACCAGGGTGGATAGGAATCCTTGAGGAACAATGTGAAGATTAAGCTTACGAAATTCCTCGTGGAGAATTGGTTGACTCTGTTGTAACATCAGGTTGTTACAATAAGATTTACAACTTAGCGCATCAGCCATGACATAGGCTTTGCCCGGGGTGTAAGTTATTCCTAAGTCGTAATCCGAGATCAACTCGACCCAATGTCTTTTCCTGAGATTCAAATCCGGTTGGGTGAAGATATATTTCAAACTTTGGTGATCGGTGAAGATCTCGCAACAATTACCGAGAAGGTAATGTCGCCAAGTTTTAAGTGCATGGACTACAGCTGCAAGCTCTAGATCATGTGTGGGGTAATTTTCCTCGTGTGGGTGTAATTGCCATGAAGCATAGGCAATTACCTGACGATCTTGCATGAGTATGCAACCTAGTCCTTGTCGTGAGGCGTCGCAATAGATAATAAAGTCCTTGGAGAAATCTGGTGGTACCAGTACGGGAGCAGATGTCAGGCGTCTTTTCAGTTCCTGAAAGCTGAACTTGCACTGTGGGGTCCACTCGAACTTTTTATCTTTCTTGAGGAGTTCAGTTAAAATTTTAGCAACCTTGGAGAAATTCTCGACGAAGTGGCGGCAATAACTCGCTAAGCCAAGGAAGCTCCGAACTTGCTTGACCGTCTCAGGTGGAGTCCAATCAAGGACGGCTTGAACTCGCTCGGGATTGACAGCAATACCCTTACCGGAGATTACATGGCCTAGATAGGTCACTTCTGGCAACCAAAATTCACACTTGGAGAATTTGGCATAAAGGCGATGCTCTCGAAGTTTCGTTAATACCAGCCTTAGATGTTCGGCATGTTCCTATTCATTCTTGGAGTAGATGAGTATATCATCGAGGTATACCATGACGAATTTATCCAAATACTCCATGAAGACTGAGTTCATTAACCGAGAGAAAGTGGCTAGGGCATTAGTTAAACCGAAGGACATGACGGTGTACTCGTATTGGCCATAACGAGTAACAAAGGCCGTTTTGGGAATGTCCCCGTTTCTGATTTTGATTTGATGGTAGCCCAACCTCAAATCCATCTTGGAAAAGACTGAGAATCCAGCGAGCTGATCATACAGATCGTTGATCCTGGGGAGCGGATACTTGTTCTTGATAGTGACCAAGTTGACAGGTCGGTAATCTACAACCATCCGATCCATTCCGTCCTTCTTCTTGACAAAGAGGACGGGGCAAGCCCAAGGAGAGGAACTAGGACGGATGAAACCCTTTTTCAAGGACTCATCGAGTTGGTTCTTAAGCTCGGCTAGTTCTAAGGGTGCCATCTTATAGGGTCTTCTAGAAATTGGAACGGTTCCTGGAACAAGGTCTATCACAAACTCGACATCCCTGTCAGGTGGAACACCTGGCAGTTCTTCTGGAAAGACATCCGGGAAGTCTCGGACTACTGGAATATCTTTAAGGTCTGAAAGGGGGTTGGCATTTAGGGAGTAAAGCTGGCGCTTGGCCACTCGAGTTAAGACATTGATTGTCTTGCCCGATGGGTGAGTAAGTTGAACGGTTCTAGTGGCACAATCAATCTTAGCATAATGAGCTGACATCCAGTCCATACCCAAGATGATGTTTATGTCCGAGGACTTGAGAGCTATTAAGGATGCAAGGAAGACAAGTCTATTGACAAGAATTTCGTTCCCATGGCTTACTCTAGAAGTTTGCCATTTGGAACCCGGAGTTTGAATTACCATGGAAGTGGGCATGTCACAGAATGTCGTGTTATGCAATCGAGCATAGTTCTCAGATATGAATGAATGAGATGCTCCAGTATCGAAAAGAACAGATTCTAGATGGCAATTAACAAGGAACGTACCAAGGACAACTTTAGGATCATCATGAGCCTCCTCAGCTGAGACATAGTTGACATGGCCACGCGCAGTGGTGGCTGGCTTGGCGTAGAATGTCTTTCCCGCTGGCTTACCACGGCCAACGGACTTTCCAGACTAATTGGGGTTGTTGTTCTGGGGACACTCGACTGTAGTGACCCGGCTCTCCACACTTGAAACATGTCACAACATTGGGGCGTGGAGCAGCATTAGCAGCGGGGCCACCATAGGGCTTAGATGGTGCAAACTGCTGGTTGGGGCGAGGCGCCTCAAAGGATGGCCTCGGAATGAACCTAGGTGGCAGTGCCATGCTTGGAATCCACACCCGGCGCTTCTGAGATCCAGAGCCGGATGAAGAACCAAAATCACGAGTGTGCTTGCATGAAGCTTCATATTCAGACTGGCATGTCTCAGCACTGATGGCTTTATTGACCAACTTCTGAAAGGAGGTGCACTCGTGCAGACGAAGATCGCAGCGAAGCTCAGGGCTAAGTCCCTTGCGGAACCTTGCCTGCTTCTTAGCGTCGGTGGATACCTCTTCAGGAGCATATCGTGCCAGATTCCGAAATTCACGACTATATGCATCCACAGTCAGTCTTCCTTGGGTGAAATTGCAGAACTCTTCCCTCTTGCGATCTATGAGACCCTCCAGGATGTGATGCTCACGGAAAGCCTCACTGAATTTAGCCCAAGTAGTAATTTGGCTGACCGGGCGCATAGCCTCAAAGTTTTCCCACCAAAGGCTAGCAGGGCCTTCGAGGTGATAGGCAGCATAGGTAACCTTATCAGCTTCGGCTACGTTGGCAGAATGTAGCTTGTGTGTGATGCTGCGGAGCCAGTCATCCGCGTCGAGGGGCTCAACAGAATGATTAAACTTTGGTGGGTACAACTTGATGAAGTCATTGATTGACACCAAGTCGTTTCGCTGATGGCGTGTAGTGTTCTGCTCAATCCGCTCCAGCAAGCGGTTAGTCTCACGCTTGTTTCTTTCCGCCTCCAGCATAACTTCGGCCAGAGAAGGCGGGTGAGGCAGATTTTCACCCCTAGCTGCACTGGCTTCCCCCTGCTCCGGGGCAGCAGGGTTGCTGCGGGTGTTGACCATCCTTGGAAAAATAAGACAACGGTTTAGACAAGGATGGCACAAACTTAGCAAGGAAGTGCAGAATGTAATGGATAACATGGAATGCTAAGATGTTCATTGCACGACATGGTAATATAGAAATTGCAATATATATACCATTGGTCATACACACCGTACATAGTTTAGTACAAGCCCATGCTAGAGTACAACTACGGTGAAAGACATTACATTTCATCGGAGGCATTCCAAGCTCCTATACATTATTTTTCTACACCTCCGGAGCGTGATACACACCAAGTCGTATCCCACGGGTCATGCAAGACTGTGGAGAATACAACTATTACAGTACTAGTGAAACTACTACTAGCTCAGACGGCTCCGTAGTAATCCTCATAAAAGTCACCACCAAAGCCTGGAAGTGGAACATGATCATCTGGGAACAGACGGTCCTGCGGAGCCTACGGACCATAGGGACTCGGATGTGGCCTTGGTCCCACAGGAGGTGGCAGACGGGGACCACGAGGAGGGGTGATGCCTCCTACATCACGCCACTCCATACAATCTGGCAATCCAGACCGCACAGGGTACAGGTCCCTCATGTCCATGTATCCTGCCTGCACCGCAGGTGCAAACCGAGTCAAAGTGGCCCAATGATCAGAACGAGTGTGGAAAAGCTCCATACGCAAGGCCCGATTTTAGAGGTCCTTATCCTCGAGCATCTCGGCAGTGGTGCAGAGTAGTGACTCATCATGTGTAGAGTCATAGTACAAAGCCTGATAGTACCCCTGTGCTCCAGGGAGTGAGGCTGGCATGTAACGGAAATTGGTGTTCTGTAACAAGGCAGTCCTGGCTCGAATGATAGTCATCATTGAATAGGCTGCATCCTGCACAGACATCTCAATAGTGACCCCAAGTCCATAGGAACAGTGAAGGGGCTCAGTGGCTCCAGGATAAGAGGGATATATCCTAACGGTACAAAGGTACTGGCTCTGGTTGAAGTCTCTGAACTGCTCCTCGACGGTATATTCCGGATACCACCAATAGCCTGACTCGACCATCACTCGAACCAACATGGCCGTGTGGCCGGGCACATCGAGGCATCGGGTCAGACGAACCACTTGGTTCTGGGAACGGGTGGCCATCTGAAAGCACAGAATAATGCAAAGGCATTAGAATTTTCTAGGGGAAATCGGACAGCATAACGGCTGTAAATGCTCAGAAAAAAATTTGAGACATCCACAACAGTTTGCAATACCACTCAACAACATCATATCAAGATTCTGATTCAACTGACAACATACTAAAAGCAGTAGAAACTGTACTGAGGCTTGTAACAACAATCCTATAAGCTACTACGGATTAGTAACACGTGAACCTGATAGAAAGAAGAGAGCCTAGTCCTTAACCCACGTAGAAAGAGAAGAGAATGACTCAGATCATAGGGCATAAGGTAAAGGAGTAAAAGAGCCTTACATTCCCTCCCACAATAAATTCCCCTACATATAACTAAATCATTTCTAGACTCGACAACGACCAGTTTGGCTCAACGAACCTACAAGCAGTCTGGCTCTGATGCCAACGCTGTTAGGACCCCGATTCCAAGTCACATCGATCTAGCCGGTAACACCTCATATCACATTGCGGCCTCACACACGGTATCCCCACGGGTGTCGCCTTACCATGGCCCGAGACTGTTTGTGCCTTTTGGCTCATGTATATGATAGTGTCGCTAGCATCCATATGACAGAGAACCCGGGCCGACATAGCTAGTCATGAACCCAAAGCGGCACAGACCTATGGAGACAGGCATACATGAATCACATCGAGCATGTCAGTCATCAGTGAGTGAATCCGGGCTGTAGCACTGGGCTAACAGGACTCCGGGGAACCCGGGCTGTAGCAGGCTAGGCAGGACTCCGGAAGTCACCGCGTGACATTTTCCCGAAGGGACAGACATAGGAACGAAGTGAAGCACATGCCGGCCAGTCAAGTGTCCTGAGCAGTAGTGCTGGGCTAGCAGGACTCCAGTGAATCGGGCTGTAGCGGACTACTATGGCTCAAGGAGCACTAGACTACATTTCCCCATAAGAGAGGCCACCAAGGATAAACAACCAGATTGTCGGATCCCACACATACCAAGCATTTCAATCATACACACAATATGCTCGATATGTGCAAATACAACATGGCATCACAACAAAACTCTACAATTCAAGTACTTTATTTAAAGGCTCCAGAGAGCCATACATAACATGTTCATACAGGTAGGGATCACATGACCCGACACTCAAGTCCATACAAGCACATGCGGAAGCAAATAGTCTGAGTACAAACACTAGAAAGAAAGAAGGCTTGTCGAAGCCTGTCTATCTACATAGGGCCCTCCATGGCCAGGATCACCACCTGGGTGGCAAGTTACTCATCGACGTCGAGGTCTACATAAAACCCATCGGAGGGGGCAGTGTTGTCGTCTGAAAACAGTAATTAAAGCAAACATGAGTACAAAGGTACCCAGCAAGTCTTACAACAGAACCTACTATACATGATCATTCTCAAGAAGGTGGTGGAGTTATTGCAGCAAGCCAGCTTTGACTCTTGGCTAAGCTATCCTACGAGACACCACTAGTAAAATAGTTTTCGCACACGAGTCCACTAATCACCAACACAATACTCCACCGGGGATCCTCCCTCGTCATCCTACGAGAGGGCCATCCTCGGTACTCACACTTATCTTGAGTCTTTTAATAGTAACCATTAACTTGTCTATGAACTGTATAGGCAACCAAGTAGTCCTTTACCGCGGAGACGGCTATTCGAATAGATGATGTTAACCCTGCAGGGGTGTACTTCTTCATACATGCTCTCACCACTTACCGTCGTTTACATGACATGTACTCGGCAAACTTCAAGCGGAAGCCCAACAAGGGTGTCGGCCACGGCCTACCTAAACACTCAAGTCTGTATTCCAGGTTTATCGCCTATCTAGGTTCCATCCGCAGGGAGTCCGGCCGAGGTTTCCACATACGGCCCTGAACAATGTGAACAGGGTTCCTGAGACACCAAACGGGTGACTCGGTACACCATGCCACGGTGTATCTACCACATCATAGCCCACCCCTAGGGTCAGCACTACGCACGGCCGCCAACACATAACCTACAAACACCAGAAACTAGTTGCAACTCCTGGATAGAGTACTAGGGTGATTAAGAAGCCGAGAGGGTCCATTGGTTTCGGGCCCAATGTATGGTAGTAACTGAATCTTAAATCACACATACAGATCTCAGTTCTTAGTGACGGCCTCAATGAAACAACCCACCATGTACTCCTACATGGCCTCTCATCGATACCTTTACCAAATCATGTTCAACACATCCCTCACATTACCGACATAATCATTTCACTCTAGCCCATCACCCAGATGAACCAGACCTGACACAACTCTAAGCATAGCAGGCATAGCAAGGTAGGAAACACATAGATGGCTTAATCAATTCCTACACATGCTAGTGGGTTTAATCTAGTTACTATGGCAATGACAGGTCATGCAGAGGATAGGGGTTCAACTACCGCATCACACAGCAGTTTGAATCGTTGTTGTCTTAATGCAGTAAGTGAGAGCAGAAGCGAGAACATGGGATTGTATCGATACGATCAACGGGGCTGCTTGCCTGATGGAGTGGTAGTAGGGTACTGCCCTTCAGTTGGATACTCGGAGATATCCTCGGAGGCAGAACCTACCACGAAAGACACCACAGAATATAATCAACACATGGCAATATGCAACAATATGATGCATGCTATGACATGGCAAAATGATGTGTCCTGCCTAATGCAATGTGAAACAAGTTGAAATGGGTCCATTTGAATCAAAGATTCAAATGGAAGCTTAAGTTCTTATGCATAATAAGTGTATTAGCTTGTTTCACCTAAACATCAAGTTTAAAGTGTTTTGTCATGCATGAAACCATTAGAGATGGAAAGATTGAATTTTTTTGATCATTTTTCATATATAATTTGTTTAATTTGGAGCTATGGTTGATTTTCTATGATTTTTAGAAGTTTTGGCCAATTTCTGGAATTTCCTATATAAAAATAAATCCAGAAAATAAATAACTGTGTCAGCACTGCGTCACTGTGATGTCAGTGAGTCAAAGGTGCTAGCCCAGGTCAAACCTGACGGCTGGGACCCACACGTCAGTGAAACATCTAATTAACAGGGTTAAGTTAACTCTAACTAAACTGTCAGTGGGGCCTGGGCCCGCATGTCAGTGACCTATTGTGTTAACTAAAAGTTAATTAGCGCTAAACTAAAATTAGCAGGGCTCTGGGCCCACCTATCATTGACCCAGGGGAGTTAAACCCCTGGTCAAATGAGGTCAACTCGTCGGCGGCTTGACGCCGGCGACGACAGACGCGGCGGAGGGCTTCGGAAAATGCCCACATGCGACCATTTGCGCGGCGGAGAGGCTCTACGCGTTGCTGGGAGCAAGCCGCAGCGTTTGGTGGCAGTAGTTGGGCTCGGGGTTGCCGGAAACGACGCCGACGACGAGTTTGGCGGCGGCCGGAGTCGGGTGAAGATGAACCTGAGGCCACGGGGCACGGCAAGGCATGTGGGGTGGTGCGTTGGGTTCCTGGGGACGTGGTGAGTGCGGTGACGCGCTCGGATTCGAGCTTACGCGTCTGTGGCCACGACGGCGACATGGCCGGCGGAGCCGAGCTCTCGGCCGTGATTGCCAACGGGGTTAGGGGGCAGCTCGAGTGACCTGGCTAGGGGGAGAAGAGAGAGGAGCTCACAGCGAGTGCAGCGGTGGCCTCGGAGAGCTCGGGGAGGCAGCGAGTCGAGCGCGGGGTCGCCGGTGATCTCGGAGCCTGAAGGTTGAAGAAGAGGTCGAGGAAGACGTTGCAGGGCTTCCGGCGTTGCGTAGCTCAGCGAGGAGGTCGAGGGAGATGCGGCGGAGCTCGTGGACACGGTGGGGCGGCACGGGGATGATGGTGGCTACGGCCACGGCGGCAAGACGGCGGCGGCTGCATCGTCCATGGCTTCGGGGGAGCGAGGGAGAGAGCAGGGGGAAAGAGTGAGGTGTCCAGGGGGTCGAGGGGAGGCCGGGGAGGCAGTTCAGGCGTCGCGGTGGCGAGGGATGCAGGCAGGCAGGGAGGTGGCGTGTCGCCACGGCGCACGCGTGCGCTGTCTCCCTCCTCTGCCTACTGGCAGAGGTAGAGGATGACTGGCATGGGCCCTGTTGGGCTAGGCCACCAGCTGGGCCAGCCAGGTGGGCTGCCAGGTGAGGTAATCCCAGGTGGGTTTCTCTCTCTCTGTTTTCTGTTTTTATTTATTTTCTATTATTTCTGTAACTTTAGGGCTTTATTAAAAATAGTTAGGCACTTACAAAAATCCTGAAAATAATCATAGGCTCTGTTTAGATTATTTCCAAGAGCCCACACTTATTTCCAGAATTATTTGAGCATTTAAAATATTTTATAGTATTTAAATGCCCAAATTCAAATACTTATGATTTAATTCAAAAAAAATCCAGAATGTCCTAGAAAAGAGTGCACCATTTTTGCCAGGGGTTTTAGCCCAATCCAGAAATGATGAACATTTTGTGAAGGGCATTTTGGGTTCATTGAAACCAATTTTAGTAAACCCTAGTTGGTTTAAGGGGGTGCTGGGGCTTCTGTTATCCCCATTTCATCTTTCTGGGAGAATTAAACATGATGCAAAAACTCTAATGCATGAACTTGCTAGGGTGTGACACAATGGTGGAAGGGTGAGAGTGCGTATAATCCATGGACTCAACATTAGTCATAAAGAACTCACATACTTATTGCAAAAATCTATTAGTCATCGAAACAAAGTACTACTCGCATGCTCCTAGGGGGATAGATTGGTAGGAAAATACCATCACTCATCCCCGATCGCCACTCATAAGAAAGACAATAAATAAATAAATCATGCTCCGACTTCATCACATAACGGTTCACCATACGTGCATGCTACGGGAATCACAAACCTCAACACAAGTATTTCTACTAATCCACAACTACCCACTAGCATGACTCTAATATCACCATCTTTATATCGCAAAACTATTGCAAGGAATCAAACATATCATATTCAGTGATTTACAAGTTTTATGTAGGATTTTATGACTAACCATGTGAATGACCAATTCCTGTCAACTCTCTAAATAGATATAAGTGAAGCAAGAGAGTTTAATTCTTTCTACAAAAGATATGCCCATGCTCTAACAAATATAAGTGAAGCAAAAGAGCATTCTACAAATGGCGGTTTTCTATGTAAAGAGAAACAGGCAATCCAAACTTCAAATGATATAAGTGAAGCACATGAAGCATTCTATAAGGCCATACTCAAAAGATATAACTGAAGTGCATAGAGCATTCTATAAATCAACCAAGGACTATCTCATACCAGCATGGTGCACAAAAGAAAAATGAAAACTGAATGCAAAAGACGCTCCAAGATTGCACATATTACATGAATGAAACGAATCCGAAAACATACCGATGCTTGTTGAAGAAAGAGGGGATGCCTTCCGGGGCATCCCCAAGCTTAGATGCTTGAGTCTCCTTGAATATTTACTTGGGGTGCCTCATGCATCCCCAAGCTTGAGCTCTTGCCTCTCTTCCTTCTTCTCACATCGAGACCTTCTCGATCATCAAACACTTCATCCACACAAAACTTCAACAGAAAACTCGGTAAGATCCGTTAGTATAATAAAGCAAATTACTACTCTAAGTACTGTTAAAAACCAATTCATATTTTGTTTTTTCATTATATCTACTGTAGTATAACTTTTCCATGGCTTAATCCACTGATATAAATCGATAGTTTCATCAAAACAAGCAAACTATGCATCAAAAACAGAATCTGTATAAAACAGAACAGTCTGTAATAATATGAACATTCACCATACCTCTGGTAATCCAATAATTCTACAAAAATTAGGAAAAATAAAATATTTGTATATACAGACAGTGCAAAAAGAATCAGAACCGTTTGATGTTCGAGTAAAAAATGTAAAATCGCGCACTACAGCCAAAGTTTCTGTCCTGCACCGTACAAACCAACAAGCAAAGTAAACATCCTAAAGGCAAACCTTGGCACATTATTTTTATAATACAATGGAATTGTACAAGGGGATAATTATTTTTTTAAAAAAGTTTCTGTAATCAAGATTCACAAAGTTTCCTTGAGCATGAACAAAGTTCAAGGCTAGCTCCCACTTCAACAATGCTCGTCTTTCTCACTTTCGCTTTCCTTTTTGAAAATTTTTTGGGTTCCCCTATTTATTTATTTTGTTTTTAAACTATATAAAAGCACTCAATAGAAATAAATGACTCTCTAAAACTTCCGGGTTGTCTCCCTAGCAGCGCTTTCTTTAAAACCATTAAGCTAGGCATATAGTGCTCAAGTAGTGAATCCACCCAGATCCCAAGGTATATCAAAGCCAATTTTAATTAACAATCATTTGTAATTTAGTAGTGAGCACAAAGAAACATATATCATGTAATCACGAAGTCTAACTCTCTTCCTATGCATCGGCATGTAATAAAAGAACAATTCATGCACACATAGTAAAGGCCAATGCATAGTATAAACAGTTCCTTGCAATTTTATCGTATTGGAAACATAGGGAGGTGGAGATATAGTTCCTCTCTCATAATAATTGCAAGTAGGAGTAGCAAGCAAATGCATATTATATGTATAAAAATCATCATGTGTAACAGTAAAAAGAAACCCATCAATATAACCCTTAATAAGTGCAAACTTCTCCGATATAGTGTAGTTGGGAGAATTCAAAAAGATAATAGGACTATCATGTGTGGGTGCAATAGCAACAATTTCATGTTTAACATATGGAACTATAGCAAGTTCATCTCCATAAGCATAATTCATATTGGCATCTTGGCCACAAGCATAGCAAGCATCATCAAAAAGGGATATTTCAAAAGAATCAACGGGATCATAGCAATTATCATGGCATTCATCCTTCGGTAAGCACGAAGGGAAATTAAACAATGCATGAGTTGAAGAGTTACTCTCATTAGAAGGTGGGCACGGGTGATCAATCCGCTCTTCCTCCTTTTGTTCTTCGCTCTCCTCCTCATCTTTTTCACCCAATGAGCTCACAGTTTTGTCAATTTCTTCTTCCATAGATTCCTGCAAAATATTAGTCTCTCCTTGGACGGCGGAGACTTTCTCAATAAACGCATCAATATCGGAATTGTATTCATAATTCTCATAACAATATTTAAGGATAGCTAAATATTTAGGTCTGTAGATAGCATCATAAAGATTTTCATATTCTTTGAACATAGATTCAATTTCATAAGCACCCATAAAAGCAACAAATTCTTCTATTTGTTCCACATCATAGTAGTCATATATACCTCTAGCATAAGAAGCCAAAGTTTCATTATCATTAAATTCACATGAAAAGGGAAGGTGTGGAGCCTTCATCCTAGGGCAACAAGTATAATCATATCTCAAGCATAGTTGCCTAGCATACCAATACAACATATAAATTTGATCCCATAATAGTTTCCTTTTTGAGTCAAGCGATAATCCCTAAAGTATTCACATTGATCCAATGTGTCTGCCATTACCAAATTGAATGGGGTTTTCTCTGGATTATCAAAGTAGTACATAATATCTGTCACATAACGAGCATCGAGGGTTATAGGAGGTTCCTCATCTCCATGAGCAGCAAGTACACCTAAATTTTTTGGTATTTTGTGTTCCATATCCATAACTAAAGATAAATAACAACTAAAAACATCAAATAAAAATTACTTAGTGATAAAGCAAAAAAGCACACACGAGAATATTCACCCCACGCTATTGCTCCTTGGCAACGGCGCCAGAAAAAGGTCTTGATAACCCACAAGTATAGGGGATCAATTGTAGCCTCTTTCGATAAGTAAGAGTGTCGAACCCAATGAGGAGCTAAAGGTAGAACAAATATTCCCTCAAGTTCTATCGACCATTGATACAACTCTACGCACGCTTGACGTTCGCTTTACCTAGAACAAGTATGAAACTAGAAGTACTTTGTAGGTGTTGTTGGATAGGTTTGCAAGATAATACAGATTACGTAAATAAAAAGTAGGGGCTATTTAGGTAAAGATGCAACTAAGTTAGTTTTAGTAAAGAGATTTTTGTTACGAGAAAGTTATTTGTCCCTAGGCAATCGATAACTAGACCGGTAATCATTATTGCAATTTTATTTGAGGGAGAGGCATAAGCTAACATACTTTCTCTACTTGGATCATATGCACTTATGATTGGAACTCTAGCGAGCATCCGCAACTACTGAAGATCATTAAGGTAAAAACCAACCATAGCATTAAAGTATCAAGTCCTCTTTATCCCATACGCAACAACCCCCTTACTCGGGTTTGTGTTTCAGTCACTCACGCAACCCATTATAAGCGAATCATAAATGTATTGCAACACCCTACAGCGGGAATCCCTCACGCTTGAGAGACATGGAGAGCACCACAGGACAGCACCAATAATAAAACATGCAACTCAAACCAATCACGATCATCAAATAACCCATAGGACAAAACGTATCTACTCAAACATCATAGGATAGCCATACATCATTGGCAAATAATATATAGCGTTGAGCACCATGTTTAAGTAGAAACTACAGGGGTAAGAGAGAGAGGTTACACCGCTGCATAGAGGGGGGAAGAGTTGGTGATGATGGCGGTGAAGTTGTTGGTGAAGATTGCGGTGATGATGATGGCCCCCGGTGGCACTCCGGTGCCACCGGAAGCGAGGGGGAGAGAGCCCCCCTCCTGCTTCTTCTTCCTTGACCTCCTCCCTAGATGGGAGAATGGTTTCCCCTCTGGTCCTTGGTCTCCATGGCGTGGGAGGGGTGAGAGCCCCTCCGAGATTGGATCTGTCTCTCTGTCTCTCTCTGTTTCTGCGTTCTTAGATTCTTCCCTTTCACCGTGATGTCTACTACACAACCTTCTTCTTGTAGACGTTGTTGGGCCTCCAAGTGCAGAGGTTTGTAGGACAGTAGCAAATTTCCCTCAAGTGGATGACCTAAGGTTTATCAATCTATGGGAGGAGTAGGATGAAGATGGTCTCTCTCAAGCAACCCTGCAACCAAATAACAAAGAGTCTCTTGTGTCCCCAACACACCCAATACAATGGTAAATTTTATAGGTGCACTAGTTCAGCGAAGAGATGATGAAACAAGTGGTATATGGATAGTAGATAAAGGTATTTGTAATCTAAAATAATAAAAACAGCAAGGTAGCAAGTGATAAAAGTGAGCATAAACGGTATTGCAATGATAGGAAATAAGGCCTAGGGTTCATACTTTCACTAGTGTTAGTTCCCTCAACAATACTAACATAATTGGATCATAAAACTATCCCTCAACATGCAACAAAGAGTCACTCCAAAGTCACTAATAGCGGAGAACGAACGAAGAGATTATGGTAGGGTACGAAACCACCTCAAAGTTATTCTTTCCAATCAATCCGTTGGGATATTCCTATAAGTGTCACAAACAACCCTAGAGTTCGTACTAGAATAACACCTTAAGACACACATCAACCAAAACCATAATGTCACCTAGATACTCCAATGTCACCTCTAGTATCTGTGGGTATGATTATACAATATGCATCACACCATCTCATATTCATCTATTTAACCAACACAAAGGACCTCAAAGAGTGCCCCAAAGTTTCTACCGGAGAATCACGACGAAAACGTGTGCCAACCCCTATGCATAGGTTCCCAATGTCACGAAACCCGCAAGTTGATCACCAAAACATACATCAAATGGATCAATAGAATACCCCATTGTCACCACGGGTATCCCACGCAAGACATACATCAAGTGTTCTCAAATCTTTAAAGACTCAATCCGATAAGATAACTTCAAAGGGGAAACTCAATTCATTACAAGAGAGTAGAGGGGGAGGAGAAACATAGGATCGAACTATAATAGCAAAGCTCGCGATACATCAAGATCGTGCCAAATCAAGAACACGAGAGAGAGAGAGAGATCAAACACATAGCTACTAGTACATACCCTCAGCCCCGAGGGAGAACTACTCCCTCCTCGTCATGGAGAGCGCCGGGATGATGAAGATGGCCACCGGAGAAGGATTGCCCCCTCCGGCAGGGTGCCAGAACGGGTCTAGATTGGTTTTCGGTGGCTACGGAGGCTTCTGGCGGCGGAACTCCCGATCTAATCTCCGTTCTGGAAGTTTTAGGGTACGACGATATATATGGGTGCATGAAGTACGTCAGAGGAGCCACGGGGGCCCCATGAGGCAGGGGCGCGCCCTAGGGGGGTAGGCGCGCCCCCCACCCTCGTGGCTTCCTTGTTCCTTCCTTGATGTGGGGTCCAAGTCCATCGGGTGGCTTTTGTTCCAAAAATAACTTCTCTAGTTGATTTCGTTCCGTTTCGACTCCGTCTGATATTCCGTTTCTTCAAAACACTGAAATAGGCATAAAACAGCAAATCTGGGCTGGGCCTCCGGTTAATAGGTTAGTCCCAAAAGTAATACTCCCTCCGTTGCTTGATATAAGGTGTATAGATTTTTGAGAAAAAGTCTGAAATATAAGGTGTATTGCGTTGCACCACTCGTTTGGATAATTTTTTCGGGATTTGATTACATTTCCTTATATCATGTAAGCTCCTCTATTTTCTCATGTCAATTAGTCATGTGTAATCTCACTCAAAACTTGTGAAATTATCCCTCCACGTGTGTTCTTTAATTTCCGTGCCAAAAACTATACACCCTATATCTAGGAACGGAGGGAGTATAAAAGTGGATAATAAAGCCCAATAATGCCCAAAACAGTAGATAATATAGCATGGAGCAATCAAAAATTATAGATACGTTGGAGACACATCAAGCATTCCCAAGCTTAATTCCTGCTCGTCCTCGAGTAGGTAAATGATAAAAAAGATAATTTTTAATGTGGAATGCTAGTTGGCATGATTTCAATGTAATTCTTCTTACTTGTGATATGAATATTCAAATCCGAAAGATTCAAGACAAAAGTTCATATTGACATAGAAATAATAATACTTCAAGCATACTAACAAAGCAATTATGTCATCTCAAAATAACATGGCCAAAGAAAGTTCATCCCTACAAAATCATATAGTTTAGTCATGCTCCATTTTCGTCACACAAGAATGCTCTCATCATGCACAACCCCGATGACAAGCCAAGCAATTGTTTCATACTTTAGTAATCTCAAACCTATAAACTTTCACGCAATATATGAGCGCGAGCCATGGATATAGCACTATGGGTGGAATAGAATAATGAGGGGGGTTATGTGGAGAAGACAAAAAAGGAGAAATTCTCACATCAACGAGGCTAATCAATGGGCTATGGAGATGCCCATCGATTGATGTTAATGCAAGGAGTAGGGATTGCCATGCAACAGATGCACTAGAGCTATAAATGTATGAAAGCTCAACAGAAGAAACTAAGTGGGTGTGCATCCAACTTGCTTTCTCACGAAGACCTAGGGCACTTGAGGAGGCCCATTGTTGGAATATACAAGCCAAGTTCTATAATGAAAATTCCCACTAGTATATGAAAGTGATAACTCAAGATACTCTCTATATGAAGAACATGGTGCTACTTTGAAGCACAAGTGTGGAAAAAAGGAATAGTAGCATTGCCCCTTTTTTTGGGCCTTCTTTTTTTGGCCTTTTTTTATTTGGCCTTTTTTTGGGACAATGCTATATTAATGATGATCATCACACTTCTATTTATTTACAACTCAATGATTACAACTCGATACTAGAACAAAGTATGACTCTATATGAATGCCTCCGACGGTGTACCGGGATATGCAATGAATCAAGAGTGACAAGTATGAAAGAATTATGAACGGTGGCTTTGCCACAAATACTATGTCAACTACATGATCATGCTAAGCAATATGACAATGATGAATGTGTCATGATGAACGGAATGGTGGAACGTTGCATGGAAATATATCTCGGAATGGCTATGGAAATGCCATAATAGGTAGGTATGGTGGCTGTTTTGAGGAAGATATAAGGAGGTTTATGTGTGAAAGAGCGTATCATATCACGGGGTTTGGATGCACTGGCGAAGTTTGCACCAACTCTCAATGTGAGAAAGGGCAATGCACGGTACCGAAGAGGCTAGCAATGATGGAAGGGTGAGAGTGCGTATAATCCATGGACTCAACGTTAGTCATAAAGAACTCATATACTTATTGCAAAAATCTACAAGTCATCAAAAACCTCAGCACTACGTGCATGCTCCTAGGGGGATAGATTGGTAGGAAAAGACCATCGCTCGTCCCCGACCGCCACTCATAAGGAGGACAATCAAATAACACCTCATGTTTCAAATTTGTTACACAACGTTTACCATAAGTGCATGCTACGGGATTTGCAAACTTCAACACAAGCATTTATCAATTTCACAACTACTCAACTAGCACGACTTTGATATTATTACCTCCATATCTCAAAACAATCATGAAGCATCAAACTTCTCTTAGCATATTAGGATTCTAAGCAAATTACCATGCTATTTAAGACTCTCAAAATAATATAAGTGAAGCATGAGAGTTCATCTATTTGTTCAAAATAAAACTACCATCATGCTCTAAAAGGTATAAGTGAAGCACTAGAGCAAATGACAAACTACTCCGAAAGATATAAGTGAAGATCAATGAGTAGTCGAATAATTATGCAACTATGTGAAGACTCTATAACATTTAAGAATTTCAGATCTTGGTATTTTATTCAAACAGCAAGCAAAACAAAACAAAATGACATTCTAAGAATAGAAAACATCATGTGAAGAAGCAAAAACTTAGGATCAACCGAAACTAACCGATAATTGTTGAAGAAGAAAGGTGGGATGCCAACCGGGGCATCCCCAAGCTTACATGCTTGAGACTTCTTGAAATATTATATTGGGGTGCCTTGGGCATCCCCAAGATTGAGCTTTTGTGTCTCCTTAATTCCTCTCATATCAAGGTCTCCCTAAATCTCAAAAGCTTCATCCACACAAAACTCAACAAGGACTCGTGAGATAAGTTAGTATAAACCATTGCAAAAACCTTATCATACTGTACTTTAGCAAATCACTAAAATTATTATTCAACATTGCATACTAAATGCCTCTGCATATTTAATAGTCCTATCCTCAAATAGAATCATTAAAGAAGCAAACATATGCTAACAATGCAAACATAACAGCAATCTGCCTAAACAGGACAGTCTGTAAAGAATGCAGCAACATCCATACTTCCCTAGCTCCAAAAATTATGAAAGAAAATTCCCACTGTAGTAAATTTATCAGATCTTAATATACAAAAGGTTTAAACATTTTATCACATTCTGACTTTTCTAGGGAATTATTGCATCAGCGGTAAACTTTCTGTTTTCAAACAGCAACATGTATACTTGTAACATAGGCATAGTAAAGGCTATCAATGCCACTTTTATTCAAATAAAGGATGAAAAAACATTGTTCTAAATAACAGCAGGCAAATCCTAACAAAATAAATTGATTCTCCAAGCAAAACACATATCATGTGGTGAATAAAAATATAGCTCCAAGTAAAGTTACCGATGAACGAAGACGAAAGAGGGGATGCCTTCCGGGGCATCCCCAAGCTTAGGCTCTTGGCTATCCTTGAATATTACCTTGGGGTGCCTTGGGAATCCCCAAGCTTAGTCTATTGCCACTCATTATTCCATAGTCCATCGAATCCTTACCCAAAACTTGAAAACTTCACAACACAAAACTTAACAGAAAACTCGTAAGCTCCGTTAGTATAAGAAAATAAATCACCACTTCAAGGTACTGTAATGAACTCATTATTTATTTATATTGGTGTTAAAACTACTGTATTCCAACTTCTCTATGGTTTATAAACTATTTTACTAGCCATAGATTCATCAAAATAAGCAAACAACACAATGAAAACAAAATCTGTCAAAAACAGAACAGTCTGTAGTAATCTGGATCAAACGTATACTTCTGGAACTCATAAAATTATCAAATAAATTTATGGACCTGAGGTATTTATCTATTAATCATCTGCAAAAAGAATTAACTAAATATCACTCTCCAATAAAAAATGGCAGCAATTCTTGTGAGCGCTGAAGTTTCTGTTTTTGACAGCATGATCAACAAGACTTTCCCCAAGTCTTCCCAACGGTTCTACTTGGAACAAACACTAATTAAAACATAAAAACTCAATCATAAAAGAGGCTAGATAAATTATTTATTACTAAACAGGAGCAAAAAGCAAGGAACTAAAATAAAGTTGGGTTGCCTCCCAACAAGCGCTATCGTTTAACGCCACTAGCTAGGCATGATGATTTCAATGATGCTCACATAAAAGATAAGAATTGAAACATAAAGAGAGCATCATGAAGAATATTACTAGCACATTTAAGTATAACCCACTTCCTATGCATAGGGATTTTGTGATCAAACAGTTTATGGGAAAAATAATCAACTAGCATAGGAGGGTAAAACAAGCATAACTTCAAAATTTTAAGCACATAGAGAGGAAACTTGATATTATTGCAATTACTACAAGCATATGTTCCTCCCTCATAATAATTTTCAGTAGCATCATGAATGAATTCAACAATATAACCAGCACCTAAAGAATTATTTTCATGATCTACAAGCATAGAAAATTTTCTACTCTCCACACAAGCAAAATTCTTCTCATGGATAATAGTGGGAGCAAACTCAACAAAATAACTATCACGTGATTGAAAATTAAGATCAAGATGACAAGTTTCATGGTTAGCAATATTCTTTAAAGCATACGTGTCATCACAATAATAATCATAGATAGGAGGCATGCTTTTATCATAATAAATTTGCTCATCAAAACTTGGGGGACAAAAAAATATCATCTTCATCAAACATAGCTTCCCCAAGCTTGTGGCTTTGCATATCATTAGCATCATGGATATTCAAGGAATTTATACTAACAACATTGCAATCATGCTCATCATTCAAATATTTAGTGCCAATTTTTTTATATATTTATTCTCCTAGCACTTGAGCACAATTATCCTTTCCATCATACTCACGAAAGATATTAAAAAGGTGAAGCGTATGAGACAAACTCAATTCCATTTTTTATAGTTTTCTTTTATAAACTAAACTAGTGATAAAACAAGAAACTAAAAGACTTGATTGCAAGATCTAAAGATATACCTTCAAGAACTCACCTCCCCGGCAACTACGCCAAAAAAGAGCTTGATGTCTACTACACAACCTTCTTCTTGTAGACGTTGTTGGGCCTCCAAGTGCAGAGGTTTGTAGGACAGTAGCAAATTTCCCTCAAGTGGATGACCTAAGGTTTATCAATCCGTGGGAGGCATGGGATGAAGATGGTCTCTCTCAAGCAACCCTGCAACCAAATAACAAAGAGTCTCTTGTGTCCCCAACACACCTAATACAATGATAAATTGTATAGGTGCACTAGTTTGGCGAAGAGATGATGAAACAAGTGGTATATGGATAGTAGATAAAGGTATTTGTAATCTGAAATAATAAAAACAACAAGGTAGCAAGTGATAAAAGTGAGCATAAACGGTATTGCAATGATAGGAAATAAGGCCTAGGGTTCATACTTTCACTAGTGTAAGTTCCCTCAACAATACTAACATAATTGGATCATAAAACTATCCCTCAACATGCAACAAAGAGTCACTCCAAAGTGACTAATAGCGGAGAACGAACAAAGAGATTATGGTAGGGTACGAAACCACCTCAAAGTTATTCTTTCCAATCAATCCGTTGGGCTATTCCTATAAGTGTCACAAACAACCCTAGAGTTCGTACTAGAATAACACCTTAAGACACACATCAACCAAAACCCTAATGTCACCTAGATACTCCAATGTCACCTCAAGTATCCGTGGGTATGATTGTACGATATGCATCACACAATCTCAGATTCATCTATTCAACCAACACAAAGGACCTCAAAGAGTGCCCCAAAGTTTCTACCGGAGAATCACGACGAAAACGTGTGCCAACCCCTATGCATAGGTTCCTAATGTCACGAAACCCGCAAGTTGATCACCAAAACATACATCAAGTGGATCAATAGAATACCCCATTGCCACCACAGGTATCCCACGCAAGACATACATCAAGTGTTCTCAAATCTTTAAAGACTCAATCCGATAAGATAACTTCAAAGGGGAAACTCAATTCATTACAAGAGAGTAGAGGGGGAGGAGAAACATAAGATCCAACTATAATAGCAAAGCTCGCGATACATCAAGATCGTGCCAAATCAAGAACACGAGAGAGAGAGATCAAACACATAACTACTGGTACATACCCTCAGCCCTGAGGGAGAACTACTCCCTCCTCGTCATGGAGAGCGTCGGGATGATGAAGATGGCCACCGGAGAAGGATTGCCCCCTCCGGCAGGGTGCCGGAATGGGTCTAGATTGGTTTTCGGTGGCTACGGAGGCTTCTGGCGGCGGAACTCCCGATCTAATCTCCGTTCTGGAAGTTTTAGGGTACGACGATATATATGGGTGCAGGAAGTACGTCAGAGGAGCCACGGGGGCCCCACGAGGCAGGGGGTGCGCCCTAAGGGGGTGGGCACGCCCCCACCCTTGTGGCTTCCTCATTCCTTCCTTGACGTGGGGTCCAAGTCCATCAGGTGGCTTTTGAAAGTGCGTTATATCGACTAGAGGGGGGGGGTGAATAGGCAATTTTTATGAAAGTCTTCAAAACGTGGAAGATTCGAAGACAAACGATAGAAATAAACCTATTACCATGCAGCAGAAGGTAGACTACACTAGGCAAGCCATGGTCAAGTATTCAAGTGAGAGCACAATGACTAATAGCAGCAATACAGTAAGGATCAGGTAGGAAGATATTATGAAGCCAAACAGAACACGCAGTCACTTAGTGAAGACAAAAGATAGTGCAATCATACAATGACTTCACAAGGAGTAACAGTAAGTAGAGGGACGGGAAGGATGAAACCAGTGACTCGTTGAAGACAATGATTTGTTGGACCAGTTCCAGTTGCCGTGACAACTGTACGTCTGGTTAGGGCGGCTAGGTATTTAAACCTGAGGACACACAGTCCCGGACACCCAGTCCTGAACACGCAGCTCAGGACACCCAGTCCTCACCGTATTCCCCTTGAGCTAAGGTCACACAGACCTCGCCCAATCACTCTGGTAAGTCTTCAAGGTAGACTCCCAAACCTTCATAGACTTTGTTCACCGGTGATCCACAATGTCTCTTGGATGCTCAGAACGCGACGCCTAACCGGCTGGAGGATGCACAGTCCTCAAGTGTAATAAGTCTTCAGATCACACAGACACGAAGACATAAGTGATGCCTAATTCTCTTTGGCTCTGGGTGGTTAGGGCTTTATCCTCGCAAGGAATTCTCTCTCAAAGGCTTCGAGGTGGGTTGCTCTCAAACGACAAAAGCCGTACACTAACTCTGAGCAGCCAAACGTTTATGGTTGTAGGGGGTGGGCTATTTATAGCCACTAGGCAACCCGACCTGATTTGTCCGAAATGACCCTGGGTCACTAAGGAACTGACACGTGTTCCAACGGTCAGATTTCAAACTCACACGGCAACTTTACTTGGGCTACAAGCAAAGCTGACTTGTCCGACTCTGGACAAGATTCGCTCTCATAGTCTTCACTCGAAGACATAGGTTTTGTTTAAGCATCTGAATGGTTCTCTTGGACCCCACTTAACAGTACGGTTGTTCCTATGACTCAACAAGGAAGAGGAAAAAAGAGCTACGAAAAATCTAAGTCTTCGAGCTCCACAGGCTTCATGCGATGTCTTCTCTTGTCATAGTCTTCAATGTGAATATCTTCATATACCACCTTTGACATCAATGTCTTCATACATTTTTAGGGGTCATCTCTGGTAAGAAAACCGAATCAATGAGGGACTTCTACCTGTGTTATCCCACAATTCTCACAAACACATTAGTCCCTCAACTAGGTTTGTCGTCAATACTCCAAAACCAACTAGGGGTGGCACTAGATGCACTTACAATCTCCCCCTTTTTGGTGATTGATGACAAACTAGTTGAAGTTTTCAACGGGGAATATAATATGTGAAATTGTAAAGGATAAGGAATTGTCTTCATAAGTTGCAAGGGATTCCCCTGAAGATGTGCATATAAGTAATTTGCTTTTGGAATACAAATGCACATGGCATGTTGTGCTTGTGGAGATCCTCTTCAACTTATGATGACAATCCACTATGCATGTGAAGGTATGTGAAGATAATGCCATGCATAATGGAAAATGGACATCTGCAAAATGATCTAAGTGCGGAATTTATCGTCACACATGCGGAATTTATCATCGCATCACAAAATGGCAAATAGGTAGCAGACGACCATCAAGTTTAAGTGTTACAACTCAAAGAACCAAATGTATCAAAACGAGAGTTGTAAACACGAAGCAAAATATAAAGCACCCGCCCATATAGACCCGCTTGAAGACTATCAAACTCATATGCTTCTTCCCCTTTTGTCAGTAAGGACCAAAAAGGTTTGAAGACATAGAGCATCTACTCGTTCCCATGAAGAGTAGGTGAAGCAGCAGGGTCGTTGGTGGTGTTTGGCGGTGCAGAAGAGCTTGGAGTAGAGTCGAAGCGTGCTGAAGGAGGTGGCGGTGAAGTAGCATCGTCTTCATCCTCGATCACTCTGGCATTCACAGTTGCAGCAGAGGAAGAGAACTCAGAGTCTTCAAGAGATGGAGTTCGTCGCAGCACTGCCCTTCGAGGAGGTGTGGAGTCAAACTTGAAGCACTCAGAGAAGCCATCCTCTTGAAGATCATCTTCAGAATACATCAGCGTCAGCCCTTTCCATGTGCGGCGAGAGGTTTCATGGGCAACAAAATCATTCTTGGTGGCAAGATTGCGAATGCGATTAACATCCACCAAGAGGCTTTGCATTTGACACTTCAGCCAGTCATGATGCCTATCCTGTTTCTGATGAAGAGCCACAAGAAGCTCTCGGTCATTGAGAACACGAGTGCGCTTCTTGGTTCGTGGAGCAGTTGTACTGTCAGTGGCTTCAGTGAGAGCAGGATGCGGGGCACGTGTAGTGCCAGCCAAAGGATACACACGAGCGACTGCTTCAACTCCTTCAATGTTTTGAGAAAAACTCTGATGCTCTACATTCTGAAGACTTAGAGGTTCCTTGGTAGGCTCAGGATAGATGGCTTCAATAGACATATCCACATTAGGCAAAAAAATCCGATGATTGCGAGCAGATGGCTGATATGAGATAGTGGAGTGAAGTTTGATCAGCCGCATGACCCATGGGGCGTAGAACTTCAAGCCAAATAGATCAGAGCCTGATGCAGCAAGTTGGCGAATGAAGAAGTCCTGTGCATTGAAGCATTTTCCATGAAGAATATAGAAGACCAAAGTCTTCATTTCACCTTCCAGCTTGGCATGTGGAGAGTGCCCTTTGATGGGCCAGAGAGTTCGCCTTATGATGTGATAAATAGTCCTTGGCAGATACTCTAGGTCTTCAACAAAGAACTCTTTGGGATATGCAGCATCTTGGGGTAATGGCTTCATCATACTGAGCATCTGACTCATGTTAGGTTCAGGCCTCTGAAAGATGCTCTCCACAGCTTCACTGTGAAGTTGACAGCCAGATTCGTAGAGATCGCCGGGAGTGGGCAGACCAGTGAGCTCAATGATGTCAAAGGCTTTGGCTTCGTGATGAACGTTTCCTGTCATCCACTCCAGGACCCAAGTCTTCGGATCTCTGTTATACCCGCGGATGTGAAGTGTGGCATAGAATTGGAGCATTAACTCTTCATTCCAATGCTCTTGGTCAGTGACGAATGGCAGCAATCCAACTTCTTTGAAGCAATCCAGAGCTTCTTCCAGACAGGGCAGACCAGCTATTGCTTCAATGTCAAGACGCTTATGTGGGAAGATGCGACCTTGATTGTATAGAATGCAGGAGTAATAGCTTCGCTACGGATAGCTCCAGAACCGATCAGATGATATTCTTTCCCTTGAGTAGGGGTTCCTGGAGCTATTGAAGAATGTGTTGTCTGCTCTGAAGCCATTGATATTGAAGGATCCAGGTGCTGATGCAGGACCTGGGAACCTGGGCAATCTTGGGATTGGCTTCTGTACCTGAGGCCTGTGCTCAACATGATAGTCGAACTGGGGACCGGCAGCAGGTGCAGGAACAGAAGTAGTGGGATCAGTGGCTTCGCTGACTTCTGGTGCTTTTTTGGGTGAGGGCTCCACATTAGCTTCAGTCACGACTGCGTCAGTGGCTTCAGTGGTGTTGGTGGTGGCAGCCTCAAGATTTTCAACCTCCACTTGACGAGCTAGAGGGTCAGTCACAATCACGTTCTCCTCGAGAACAGCTTCTTGGTGGGACGGGGGAGTAGGAGCTTCTGGGGTTTCTTCTTCATCGGCTGATGCAGCCGGAATGTCTTCAGCAGCTTTAGCTTCAGACTCAAAGACTGGAGGCCTTGGTCCTTTGCGAAGCCTGCGTAACGCTGACGATGCCTGTGGAGTTGGTGTTGGCTGGGCCTCAAAGTATTCTTCCTCTTGTGGACGATCAGCCCATGAAGCATCCTGAGTAATTGGCGTCAGAGGACGACCAATGCTGATGAGTTCGCTGTGCTCGAGCTAAGGAAGGACTGCACCATCTTCTACATGGTCTTGGTGACCAATATCTTCAGCAGTGATGGGATCAGCTGCTGGAAAGTCTTCAGCTTCATGAGCCTCTGTGAAAGCAGGCTCATGGATTGTCAGTTGGCGTTCAGCGTCAGGACAAACCATGGAAATGGGTTCAACAATCAAAGGCTCTATGGGAGCAGCCCGTTCTTTCTTGGTCTTCCTCTTCTTCTTGGAGGGGGCAGTAGGAGAGGCTTCAGGATGTTTCCTCTTCCTGGCTTCAGCCTCAGCAGTCCTTGTCTTCTTCAGCTCTGAAGTGGTTGACCGGGCTTTTGGCTTCGAGCCAGTCATGCTGGTTGGGAAGACAATGGGATCTGCTTCCTGCCTTGGTGCGTCGGGTTCAGCCGTAGCGGGCTTCTTCTTCTTCTTTGCAGCCATCCGGGGGTCGATGCCAGGACGCCCAAGGGCCTTGCGCTTCTCAGCCTCATTGTAGGCTTGTACACACCTGTCAGCCAGAACCTTCATGCGCTCACGAGAACCCTGAGCTTCTGCACGTTTCGTGAGAAAGGCTTCCTTGAGCTCGTGCAGCATGATCTTGAAGTTCTTCACTTCTTGCACGCTGAGCTTGGCCATATGCTTCTTGAACTGATATTTCTCAAAGTCAATCTTTTGCTTCAGTTCAACAACGCGCTGGGCGATAGCTAACTCTGAAGCAATGGCGCCATGGAAGGCGACACTGAGGCTAATGGGAAGTTGCAGATCGTCGAAGCTAATGTTGGGCGTGTCAAACCATTCATCAATGAAGTTGTGGATGATGGCCACGTCAAAGAGAGGTAGATTATTGAAGATTTCTGCTTCTTCTTTGCTCTTGATGAGTTGCTCAAGAGCGTCATCTACAAGATCTTCATCACTTGACAGATCAATGGCATCATTGCGCAGAATGGCCGCAGCTGTTAGCTCTTGGCCGGTGTGTGGCAGAGGCATCTTGACTTTCTGGGGCTTGGAGATGCGTGACAAATCTTCAGACTGCACACTATCTTCAGGAGGTGCAGTTGCCAGTGGCTTCGCCCGTGAGATTTTTGGTGCAGAGGCAGGCTTTGAAGCTTTTGGCTGCTTCAGCTTCTTTGGCTTCGGCGCTGCAGGCGCTTCATCTGATTCAGCGTCATCTGCAGGGTCATTCACGGCTGTCCCTTGAACCAAGATATGAGTGATGAGACCTTCAAGGTTGTAGAAAGGACCGACGACATTGGGTTCTGCATCACGTGTGCCGTCAGCCCTTGGAGTAGAAGGACCAGGGTTGAAGTCTAGTCCCAATGTCTTCTTGTTCTGCTTTGCTGAGTTCTGGGCAAACTGGAAGTTGCGCTTGAACAAATGTCGTCACGACACCATAGCAGTGAAGATGGGTCAGCATCCGCAGGCTGTGGTCCACGGACCATGCAGGGATAGAAGCCTTGTTCAATGGCTTCATCTCTGGTCCTGGGTTGAAGATTTTTGTAGAGGATGTCTCCCCATGGTCGCTTGATGACATTCTTTTCAGCATATTCCTTGGTCACAAATCTGTACTTGAACCACTATTCTGCCCAATAGCGTCGAATCCATTGGATTCGTGTCTTGCGCTGATTGTAATCCTCTTCAGGATCTGTCTTGTACAGCTCTGAGAGGTTATCGGGCAGATCTCTTAATGTTTCTCCTCGACGCTTTCTGCCACCCTTCCTTGCAGATTTCTCTGAAGCCATGAATTTTAAACTGAAAGGCTTCAATACGTTCAAAGGCTTCAAAGGTTTTCGCTTGCTGGACAAACAGGAACTGGCTTCGGGAGAATTTATATGATGCTGTAAGAATTCTGCAAATGAATGCAGACTATGAGAACCAAGGGATTCTCCCACGGACATGTACCTGTGACAGCATTAAGGTGCGAGGGAAGGGGAAGAGGTCATATGCATTCTCAGAAGATTTTGAAGATAAATCAGTTTAGAAGACATTAACCTCATCGTGCGAAGACATTCACTCATAGATAAGGAGTTGGTTCCAGATTTGTACGAATCCAGAGATCAGTACAAGTGAGGAATCTAACTACTTTGTGAAGCATAAGTGAATATACTAGGCATGTTATGAGATGCAGTATGAAAGAGATCCAACTTGTGTGAATAGAAACTGCTTGTGGTAGAAAGTGACAAAGCTATAGGATCAACGGGGCCGTAAAAAGGAAGTTTTATTTACCACACGAAGAACTGCTAGACGGAGTGGAAGAGGAGGCCGAGCAGTTCGATCTTCCGTGCCCTAACTTGGCGACGGAGGACACCTACGGCGACGGCGGAGAGGACGATGTCCGCGGTCGGCGTGAAGACGGCGTCGGAGAGGTTGTGGCAGCGAAGCGCTTCGTCGCTGGCGTCGTCGAGGTCTAGCGGTGGCGCTAGGATTCGTGCGAGAGTGGAAGAAGAGATAATGACTGTGGTGAGGCGTGTATTTATAGGTACAGGGGCGGCACTGCGTTATTACACAGGTGCCCCTGGCGATTCACATCTGATGGGCACGTGGCTGTCATGCAGCATATCGGGGGTTGTTCCATGTCCCACGCACGCCTAGATTGTCGGGTGGTCGTTCTCACTTCTCCGGGTTTCATGTGAAGGAATGAGCATTGAAAACGGACTTAATGTTTGTCTCTGTATCTTCTGCTGACAAGGACGCAGAGAAGACATTCGACAGTTTCAATAGAATGCATATGATTCGGAGAGATAGAGTTTGAGATAGAAAGCATAGAGAGGTTAGGGTCCGATCACATTCACTTAGTTCAAAAGATTCAACAAGAAGACATAGCTATAAGTGAATGTTGTAGAGGACAGAACACTAGTATATATATATAATCAACATAGTGAAGATAATCATGAAGACATGTTGAGATTGAAGCCAAACCAAATGTGAAGACACAGCTAATGTAACACCATGAGTGAAGCACTTCAAACAGAAAGTTTGGTGGTGGCATTACCCACCGTATAGGAAGTATTAGACCCAGACACGGCGCACAATTATCGTGGCGCCCCGAAGTCAAATTCCACATTAATGTATTCACACTTAGAATGTATGTCTTCATTGATTGGAGATATACTTTTCTTCGTGTGTTGCACATCTAAGTCATCAATATGCATAAGTGTTAGGATGTGTGCCTAATCACAGGAAATTTGAGGATTGTAAGATATTTAGCTCACACCCTAACTTGCAAAATCTCTTCTCATCCAAGGGCTTGGTGAAGATATCTGCCAATTGCTCTTCAGTGTTGACGTGTATGATATCAATATCTTCCTTCACAACATGATCTATGAGAAAGTGATGACGAATTTCAATGTGCTTTGTCTTCGAGTGCTGAACTGGGTTGTTGGCAATCTTGATGGCGCTTTCGTTGTCGCAGTAGAGTGGCACTTGCTTTAGATGAATGCCATAGTCCTTGAGTGTTTTCTTCATCCACAGAAGCTGAGCGCAGCAAGATCCAGCAGCAATGTATTCAGATTCAGCAGTAGAGAGAGATACACAGTTCTGCTTCTTTGAAGACCAACATACAAGTGATCGTCCCAGAAAATGACATGTGCCTGATGTAGACTTGCGATCCACCTTGTCACCAGCATAATCAGCATCCGAGAATCCAACCAGATCAAACTCTGAGCCCTTTGGATACCATAATCCTAGAGTTGGGGTGTGAGCCAAATATCGAAGAATTCGCTTCACAGATAAGTGATGCAACTCCTTTGGTGCCGCTTGAAATCGAGCACACATGCAAACACTAAGCATAATATCTGGCCTAGATGCACATAGATAAAGCAAAGAACCAATCATGGAGCGGTATACCTTTTGATCAAACTCTTTACCATTGTCGTCAGGACCCAGATCATGCTTGGCTGGCATTGGCGTCGTGAAGCCTTTGCAGTCTTGCATACCAAACTTCTTCAGGAAATCTTTGAGATACTTTTCTTGAGATATGAAGATGTCGTTGCGTTGCTGTCGTATTTGAAGACCGAGGAAGAACTTCAGCTCTCCCATCATGGACATCTGATATTGCTCTTGCATCATATATCCAAACTCTTCACTGTACTTCTGATTGGTGCAGCCGAAGTTAATGTCATCCACATATATTTGGCACACAAACAGTTCACCATCATATGTCTTCGTGAAGAGAGTGGGGTCTAGGGAACCAGGTATGAAGCCTTTGCTCTTCAGGAAGTATTTGAGTGCGTCATACTAGGCCCGAGGGGCTTGTTTGAGGCCATACAGTGCCTTGTTGAGCTTGTATACCATATCAGGATGTTTTGGATCTTCAAAGCCAGGCGGTTGTGCAACATACACCTCTTCTTCAATTTTGCCATTGAGAAAGGCGCTCTTCACATCCATTTGATATAGAAGTATGTTATGATGATTTGCATAGGCCAGTAGTATGCGTATGGCTTCAAGTCTAGCCACAGGAGCAAATGTTTCATCGAAGTCAATGCCTTCCACTTGAGTATATCCTTGAGCAACGAGACGAGCTTTGTTTCTGACAACTTGACCATGCCCATCTTGCTTTTTGCGGTATATCCATTTGGTGCCTATTATGTTGTGCTTCCGAGGATCAGGACGCTTAACCAGTTCCCATACATTGTTCAGCTCAAACTGTTGAAGCTCTTCTTGCATAGCTTGAATCCATTCAGGTTCCATGAAGGATTCTTCAACTTTCTTGGGTTCTGTTATTGAGACGAATGCGAAGTGACCACAAAAATTTGCTAGCTGAGTTGCCCTTGATCGAGTGAGTGGACCTGGTGCATTGATGCTATCAATTATTCTCTCAATCTGCATTTCACTGGCAACGCGAGGATGTACAGGACGAAGATTTTGCTCTTCTGATCATTGTCGTTGTTAGAGCGATTGTCTTCAGGCTGAGCATTGTCTTCAGGTTGATCAGGTGCGGAGATGATGAGTTCCTCTTCAGGTTGAGCTTCAGAGGGCATGATTTCTCTAGTTCCCATCAGCTTGATTGATTCGTTGGATGGAACTTCATCTAGCACATTTGGCAGGTGTTCTCTTTGTGAACCGTTAGTCTCATCAAATCGCACATCCACTGTTTCAACCACTTTATAATGAAAGAGATTGAAAACTCTGTAGGAGTGCGAATCCTTTCCATATCCAAGCATAAAACCCTCATGTGCTTTTGGTGCAAATTTTGAAGTGTGATGTGGATCCTTGATCCAGCACCTGGCGCCAAATACTCTGAAGTAGTTGACATTTGGCTTCTTGCCAGTAAGGAGCTCATAAGATGTCTTGTTCAGAAGCTTGTGAAGATAAACACGATTGATTGTATGGCATGAAGTATCAATGGCTTCAGGCCAGAATTTTCTTGGGGTCTTGTATTCATCTAGCATCGTTCTGGCCATCTCAATGAGTGTTCTATTCTTGCGTTCGACGACGCCATTCTGCCGTGGCGTGTACGGGGCTGAGAATTCATGTGTGATGCTCAAGGTATCACGATATGTATCAAGGCGAGTGTTCTTGAATTCAGTGCCATTGTCATTTCTGATGTGCTTTATCTTGGCGCCATAATTGTTCATTGCTCGATTGGCGAAGCGTCTGAAGACATCATGCACTTCAGTCTTGTAGAGGATTATGTGCACCCAAGTATATCTAGAATAATCATCAACAATAACAAAGCCATAGAGGCAAGCAGTAGTAGTAAGAGTTGAGTAATGAGTGGGACCAAAAAGATCCATGTGGAGCAGTTCGAAGGGTCGAGTGGTTGTCATGATTGTCTTCGAGGGATGTTTGGCCCTCGTCATCTTCCCTGCTTCACAGGCACCGCATAAGTGATCTTTCTTGAACTTGACGCCCTCGATGCCTATGACATGCTTCTTCTTTGCAAGGGTGTGGAGGTTCCTCATGCCGGCATGCCCTAGCCTCCGATGCCAGAGCCAGCATTCTGAAGCCTTTGCTAGAAGACATACGGCAAGTTGTGGTCCTGCTGAGAAATCTACCACGTACAAGTCATCTTCCCGATACCCTTCAAACACTAGAGACTTGTCAGATTCCATTAGAACAAGGCGGTGGTATTTTCCAAATATTACAATCATGTTCAAATCGCAAAGCATTGAGACAGACATTAAGTTGAAGCCAAGGGATTCAACAAGCATGACTTTATCCATGTGTTGATCCTTTGAGATTGCAACTCTACCTAGACCCAATACCTTACTTTTACCAGTGTCAGCAAATGTGATGTGACTCTTGTCGGATGGACGTAAGGTTGAGTCCATAAGAAGGCTTCTTTTGCCAGTCATGTGATTGGTACACCCACTATCAATAATCCATTTTGAAGACGCTGGTGTCGTACCCAGTGGGTTATGAAATCTTAGATCCAGATTAGGACTGATAGGGAGAGTAGCAAGCGATTCAGGAATGAAGTACATAGTAAGACCATTCGGGCATTTGATCTTACGCCCTACAAGATGTTTAAGATCCCCAGCAATAGCGTCAGACGATTTTGGTTTTCTGCTGGAGACCTTTCCCTTGGCACCGCGTGCCATGAAGCAGTAGGTAGGAGCAGTGTAGTCCTTGTCATTTGCATCGGTGTCGGTGGTGAAGTCATTGTCTTCAGTGTTGAAGATGGACTTGGCAACGTATGCTGTAGCCAGACTTGCAGCGCCAGAATCGGACTCCTCCTCAGACTCCACCTCCGCCTCCTCAGAAGCGGACTCCTCCTCTGAATCCATTTCCTTGCCAACAAATGCACGTGCCTTGCCAGATGAGCTCTTCTTGTGTGATGAAGACTTTGAGGAAGACTTGGAAGAAGACTTTGAGTATTACTTCTTCTTCTTGTCGTCAGAGTCATATTCCTTGCTCTTCTTCTTCTTTCTGTTCTTATTGTCCCACTGCGGACACTCAGAGATGAAGTGGCCAGTTTTCTTGCACTTGTGGCATGTTTTCTTCTTGTAGTCATGAGCAGAAGCTTCATCATTCCTTGAGCTTGATCGTGAAGACTTTCTGAAGCCTTTCTTCTTGGTGAATTTTTGGAACTTCTTCACAAGCATAGCAAGTTCCTTTCCAATGTCTTCGGGATCATCAGAACTGCTGTCAGATTCTTCTTCAGATGAGGAGACAGCTTTTGCCTTCAAGGCATGAGTTTGCCCATAGTTTGGACCGTAGATATCTCTTTTCTCAGAAAGCTGAAACTCATGTGTGTTGAGCCTCTCAAGTATGTCGGACGGATCGAGTGTCTTGAAATCAGGTCGTTCTTGAATCATCAGGGCTAGGGTGTCAAACGAACTATCAAGTGATCTCAGTAGTGTCTTGACGACTTCATGCTTGGTGATCTCAGTAGCGCCGAGGGCTTGAAGATCATTTGTGATGTCAGTGAGTCGATCAAAATTGAGCTGGACATTCTCATTGTCATTTCGCTTGAAGCGGTTGAAGAGGTTGTGAAGGACACTAATTCTCTGATCTCTCTGGGTTGAGATGTCTTCGTTGACCTTGGAGAGCTAGTCCCAGACCAGCTTAGATGTTTCCAAAGCACTCACACGGCCATACTGTCCTTTGGTCAGATGACCACAGATGATATTCGTGGCGGTAGAGTCCAGTTGAACGAACTTCTTGACATCAGCAGCGGTGACACCTTCTCCAGCCTTGGGAACGCCGTTCTTGACGACATACCATAGGTCGACGTCAATGGCTTCAAGATGCATGTGCATCTTATTCTTCCAGTAGGGATATTCAGTTCCATCAAAGACAGGGCACGCAGCGGAGACTTTGATTATCCCTGCAGTCGACATAGCTAAAACTCCAGGTGGTTAAACCGAATCACACAGAACAAGGGAGTACCTTGCTCCAATACCAATTGAAAGTGCGTTATATCGACTAGAGGGGGGGGTGAATAGGCGATTTTTATGAAAGTCTTCAAAACGTGGAAGTTTCGAAGACAAACGATAGAAATAAACCTATTACCATGCAGCGGAAGGTAGACTACACTAGGCAAGCCATAGTCAAGTATTCAAGTGAGAGCACAATGACTAATAGCAGCAATGCAGTAAGGATCAGGTAGGAAGATATTATGAAGCCAAACAGAAGACATAGTCACTTAGTGAAGACAAAGGATAGTGCAATCATACAATGACTTCACAAGGAGTAACAGTAAGTAGAGGGACGGGAAGGATGAAACCAGTGACTCATTGAAGACAATAATTTGTTGGACCAGTTCCGGTTGCTGTGACAACTGTACGTCTGGTTAGGGCGGCTAGGTATTTAAACCTGAGGACACACAGTCCCGGACACCCAGTCCTGAACACGCAGCTCAGGATACCCAGTCCTCACCATATTCCCCTTGAGCTAAGGTCACACAGACCTCGCCCAATCACTCTGGTAAGTCTTCAAGGTAGACTCCCAAACCTTCACAGACTTCGTTCACCGGCGATCCACAATGTCTCTTGGATGCTCAGAACGCGACGCCTAACCAGCTGGAGGATGCACAGTCCTCAAGTGTAATAAGTCTTCAGATCACACAGACACGAAGACTTAAGTGATGCCTAATTCTCTTTGGCTCTGGGTGGTTAGGGCTTTATCCTCGCAAGGAATTCTCTCTCAAAGGCTTCAAGGTGGGTTGCTCTCAAACGACAAAAGCCGTACACTAACTCTGAGCAGCCAACTGTTTATGGTTGTAGGGGGTGGGCTATTTATAGCCACTAGGCAACCCGACCTGATTTGTCCGAAATGACCCTGGGTCACTAAGGAACTGACACGTGTTCCAACGGTCAGATTTCAAACTCACACGGCAACTTTACTTGGGCTACAAGCAAAGCTGACTTGTCCGACTCTGGACAAGATTCGCTCTCATAGTCTTCACTCGAAGACATGGGTTTTGTTTAAGCATCACTTTAGTCATTCTGAATGGTTCTCTTGGACCCCACTTAACAGTACGGTGGTTCTTATGACTCAACAAGGAAGAGGAAAAAAGAGCTACGAAAAATCTAAGTCTTCGAGCTCCACGGGCTTCATGCGATGTCTTCTCTTGTCATAGTCTTCAATGTGAATATCTTCATATACCACCTTTGACATCAATGTCTTCATACATTTTAGGGGTCATCTCTGGTAAGAAAACCGAATCAATGAGGGCCTTCTACCTGTGTTATCCTGCAATTCTCACAAACACATTAGTCCCTCAACTAGGTTTGTCGTCAATACTCCAAAACCAACTAGGGGTGGCACTAGATGCACTTACAGCTTTCGTTCCAAAAATAACTTCTCTAGTTGATTTCGTTCCGTTTCGACTCCGTCTGATATTCCTTTTCTTCAAAACACTGAAATAGGCATAAAACAGCAAATCTGGGCTGGGCCTCCGGTTAATAGGTTAGTCCCAAAAGTAATATAAAAGTGGATAATAAAGCCCAATAATGCCCAAAACATTAGATAATATAGCATGGAGCAATCAAAAATTATAGATACGTTGAAGACATATCACACCGTTTCCTATATTCCTGGTGATCCGTAACTCCGATTGGGCTGAAATTTTAACACGATCTCTATCCGGATATTAGCTTTCTTGCGGCGAAAGAAGGGCATCAACCGCCTTACGGGGTGGCCACGAGGGTCAGGGGCGCGCCTGCCCCCCTGGGGCGCGCCCCCATTCCTCGTGGCCCCCTCGGGCATTGTCTTGCGTGTATTTTTCTTCCCAAAAATTACATATATTCCAAAAAAAATCTTCGTCCGTTTTTATCCCGTTTGGACTCTGTTTGATATGGATATTCTGCGAAACAAAAAACATGCAACAAACAGGAACTGGCACTGGGCACTGGATCAATATGGTAGTCCCAAAAATAGTATAAAAAGTTGCCAAAAGTATATGAAAGTTGTAGAATATTGGCATGGAACAATCAAAAATTATAGATACGACGGAGACATATCAGCATCCCCAAGCTTAATTCCTGCTTGTCCTCGAGTAGGTAAATGATAAAAAAGATAATTTTTGATGTGGAATGCTACCTAACATAATCCTGATCATGTATCTAATTATGGCATGAATATTAAGACACGAGTGATTCAAAGCAATAGTCTATCATTTGGCATAAAAACAATAATACTTCAAGCCTACTAATAAAGCAATCATGTCTTTTCAAAATAACATGGACAAAGAAAGTTATCCCTACAAAATCATATGGTCTTGCTATGCTCCATCTTCACCACACAAAATATTCAAATCATGCACAACCCCGATGATAAGCCAACCAATTGTTTCATACTTTTGATGTTCTCAAACCTTTTCAACTTTCACGCAATACATGAGCGTGAGCCATGGATATAGCACTATATGTGGAATAGAATGGTGGTTGTGGAGAAGACAAAAAGGAGAAGATAGTCTCACATCAACTAGGCGTGTCAACGGGCTATGGAGATGCCCATCAATAGATATCAATGTGAGTGAGTAGGGATTGCCATGCAACAGATGCACTAAGAGCTATAAGTGTATGAAAGCTCAGACTGAAAACTAAGTGGGTGTGCATCCAACTTGCTTGCTCATGAAGACCTCGGGCATTTGAGGAAGCCCATCATTGGAATATACAGGCCAAGTTCTATAATGAAAATTCCCACTAGTATATGAAAGTGATAACTCAAGAGACTCTCTATATGAAGAACATGGTGCTACTCTGAAGCACAAGTGTGGAAAAAGGATAGTAGCATTCTCCCTTCTCTCTTTTCTCTCATTTTTTGTTATTTATTTATTTATTTATTTCTCTTTTTTTGGTGGGCTTCTTTGGCCTCTTTTTTTATTTGGGCTTCTTTGGCCTCTTTTATTTATTTTTAAAGTCCGGAGTCTCATCCCGACTTGTGGGGGAATCATAGTCTCCATCATCCTTTCCTCACTTGGACAATGCTCTAATAATGATGATCATCACACTTTTATTTACTTACAACTCAATATTATAACTCGATACTAGAACAAACATATGACTCTATATGAATGCCTCTGGCGGTGTATCGGGATGTGCAATAATCTAGCATAGCAATGACATAAAAAACGGACAAGCCATGAAAACATCATGCTAGCTATCTTACGATCATGCAAAGCAATATGACAATGAATGCTCAAGTCATGTATATGATGATGATGGAAGTTGCATGGCAATATATCTCGGAATGGCTATGGAAATGCCATAATAGGTATGTATGGTGGCTGTTTTGAGGAAGTTATATGGTGGGTTTATGGTACCGGCGAAAGTTCCGCGGTACTAGAGAGGCTAGCAATGGTGGAAGGGTGAGAGTGCGTATAATCCATGGACTCAACATTAGTCATAAAGAACTCACATACTTATTGCAAAAATCTATTAGTCATCGAAACAAAGTAGTACTCGCATGCTCCTAGGGGGATAGATTGGTAGGAAAAGACCATCGCTCGTCCCCGACCGCCACTCATAAGGAAGACAATCAATAAATAAATCATGCTCCGACTTCATCACATAATGGTTCACCATACGTTCATGCTACGGGAATCACAAACCTCAACACAAGTATTTATACTAATCCACAACTACCCACTAGCATGACTCTAATATCACCATCTTTATATCGAAAAACTATTGCAAGGAATCAAACATATTATATTCAGTGATTTACAAGTTTTATGTAGGATTTTATGACTAACCATGTGAATGACCAATTCCTGTCAACTCTCTAAATAGATATAAGTGAAGCAAGAGAGTTTAATTCTTTCTAAAAAAGATATGCCCACGCTCTAACAAATAAAGTGAAGAAAAAGAGCATTTTACAAATGTCGGTTTTCTATGTAAAGAGAAACAGGCAATCCAAACTTCAAATGATATAAGTGAAGCACATGAAGCATTCTATAAGGCCATACTCAAAAGATATAACTGAAGTGCATAGAGTATTCTATAAATCAACCAAGGACTATCTCATACCAGCATGGTGCATAAAAGAAAAATGAAAACTAAATGCAAAAGACGCTCCAAGATTGCACATATCACATGAATGAAACGAATCCAAAAACATACCGATACTTGTTGAAGAAAGAGGGGATGCCTTCCGGGGCATCCCCAAGCTTAGACCCTTGAGTCTCCTTGAATATTTACTTGGGGTGCCTTGGAAATCCCCAAGCTTGAGCTCTTGCCTCTCTTCCTTCTTCTCACATCGAGACCTTCTCGATCATCGAACACTTCATCCACACAAAACTTCAACAGAAAACTCTGTAATATCCGTTAGTATAATAAAGCAAATTACTACTCTAAGTACTGTTCCAAACCAATTCATATTTTGTTTTTTCATTATAGCTACTGTATTATAACTTTTCCATGGCTTAATCCACTATATAAATCGATAGTTTCATCAAAACAAGCAAACTATGCATCAAAAACAGAATCTGTATAAAACAGAACAGTTTTTAATAATATGAACATTCACCATACCTCTGGCACTCCAAAAATTCTACAAAAATTAGTAAAACTAAACAATTTGTATAGAAAGACAGTACAAAAATAATCAGAACCGTTTGATGTTCCAGTAAAAAATGTAAAATCGCGCACTACAGCCAAAGTTTCTGTCCTGCACCATACAAACCAACAAGCAAAGTAAACATCCTAAAGGCAAACCTTGGCACATTATTTTTATAATACAATGGAATTTTACAAGGGGATAATTATTTTTGTTGAAAAGTTTGTGTAATCAAGATTCACAAAGTTTCCATGAGCATGAACAAAGTTCAAGGCTAGCTCCCACTTCAACAATGCTCGTCTTTCTCACTTTCGCTTTCCTTTTTGAAAAAGTTTTGGGTTCCCCTATTTATTTATTTTTGTTTTTAAACTATATAAAAGCACTCAACATAAATAAATGACTCTCTAAACTTCCGGCTTGTCTCCCTGGCAGCGCTGTCTTTAAAGCCATTAAGCTAGACCTATAGTGCTCAAGTAGTGAATCCACCCGGATCCCAAGGTATATCAAAGCCAATTTTAATTAACAATGATTTGTAATTTAGTAGTGAGCACAAAGCAACATATATCATTTAATCACGAAGTCTAACTCTCTTCCTATTCATCGACATGTCATAAAAGAACAATTCATGCACACATAGTAAAGGCCAGTGCATAGTATAAACAGTTCCTTGCAATTTTATCGTATTGGAAACATAGAGAGGTGGAGATATAGTTCCTCTCTCATAATAATTGCAAGTAGGAGCAGCAAGCACATGCATATTATATGTATCAAAATCATCATGTGTAGCGGTAAAAGGCAACCCATCAATATAATCCTTAATAAGTGCAAACTTCTCCGATATAGTGTAGTTGGGAGAATTCAAAAAGATAATAGGACTATCATGTGTGGGTGCAATAGCAACAATTTCATGTTTAACATATGGAACTATAGCAAGTTCATCTCCATAAGCATAATTCATATTGGCATCTTGGCCACAAGCATAGCAAGCATCATCAAAAAGGGATATTTCAAAAGAATCAACGGGATCATAGCATTCATCCTTCGGTAAGCACGAAGGGAAATTAAACAATGCATGAGTTGAAGAGTTACTCTCATTAGAAGGTGGGCACGGGTGATCAATCCGCTCTTCCTCCTTTTGTTCTTCGCTCTCCTCCTCATCTTTTTTCACCCAATGAGTTCACAGTTTTGTCAATTTCTTCTTCCATAGATTCCTGCAAAATATTAGTCTCTTCGTGGACAGCGGAGACTTTCTCAATAAACGCATCAATATCGGAATTGTATTCATAATTCTCATAACAATATTTAAGTATAGCTAAGTTTTTAGGTCTTTAGATAGCATCATAAAGATTTTCATATTCTTTGAACATAGATTGAATTTCATAAGCACCCATAAAAGCAACAAATTCTTCTATTTGTTCCACATCATAGTAGTCATATATAACTCTAGCATAAGAAGCCAAAGTTTCATTATCATTAAATTCACATGAAAAGGGAAGGTGTGGAGCCTTCATCCTAGAGCAACAAGTATAATCATATCTCAAGCATAGTTGCCTAGCATACCAATACAACATATAAATTTGATCCCATAATAGTTTCCCTTTTTGAGTCAAGCAATAATACCTAAAGTATTCACGTTGATCTAACATGTCTGCCATTACATAATTGAATGGGGTTTTCTTTGGATTATCAAAGTAGTACATAATATCTGTCACATAACGAGCATCGAGGGTTTTAGGAGGTTCCTCATCTCCATGAGCAGCAAGTACACCTATTTTTTTGGTATTTCATGTTCCATATCCATCACTAAAGATAAAGAACAACTAAGAACATCAAATAAAAATTACTTAGTGATAAAGCAAACAAGCACACACGAGAATATTCACCCCACGCTATTGCTCCTCGGCAACGACGCCAGAAAAAGGTCTTGATAACCCACAAGTATAGGGGATCAATTGTAGCCTCTTTCGATAAGTAAGAGTGTCGAACCCAACGAGGAGCTAAAGGTAGAACAAATATTCCCTCAAGTTCTATCGACCACCGATACAACTCTACGCATGCTTTACTTAGAACAAGTATGAAACTAGAAGTACTTTGTAGGTGTTGTTGGATAGGTTTGCAAGATAATACAGATTACGTAAATAAAAAGTAGGGGCTGTTTAGGTAAAGACACAACTAAGTTAGTTTTAGTAAAGAGATTTTTGTTACGAGAAAGTTATTTGTCCCTAGGCAATCGATAACTAGACCGGTAATCATTATTGCAATTTATTTGAGGGAGAGGCATAAGTTAACATACTTTCTCTACTTGGATCATATGCACTTATGATTGAAACTCTAGCAAGCATCTGCAACTACTAAAGATCATTAAGGTAAAACCCAACCATAGCATTAAAGTATCAAGTCCTCTTTATCCCATACGCAACAACCCCCTTACTCGGGTTTGTGTTTCAGTCACTCACGCAACCCACTATAAGCGAATTATAAACGTATTGAAACACCCTACAGCGGGAATCCCTCACGCTTGCGTGACACGGAGAGCACCATAGGACAGCACCAATAATAAAACATGCAACTCAAACCAATCACGATCATCAAATAACCCATAGGACAAAACGGATCTACTCAAACATCATAGGATAGCCATACATCATTGGGAAATAATATATAGCGTTGAGCACCATGTTTAAGTAGAAATTACAGTGGGTAAGAGAGAGGTTACACCGCTGCATAGAGGGGGGAAGAGTTGGTGATGATGGTGGTGAAGTTGTTGGTGAAGATTGCGGTGATGATGATGGCCCCCAGTGGCACTCCGGTGCCACCAGAAGCAAGGGGGAGAGACCCCCCCTCCCTCTTCTTCTTCCTTGACCTCCTCCCTAGATGGGAGAATGGTTTCCCCTCCGGTCCTTGGTCTCCATGGCGTGGGAGGGGCGAGAGCCCCTTCGAGATTGGATCTGTCTCTCTGTCTCTCTCTGTTTCCGCGTTCTCAGATTCTTCCCTTTCACTGTTTCTTATATTCCTAGAGATCCGTAACTCCGATTGGGCTGAAATTTTAACTCGACCTCTATCCGGATATTATCTTTCTTGCGGCGAAAGAAGGGCATCAACCGCCTTACGGGGTGGCCGCAAGGGTCAGGGGCGCACCCCCCTTCCTCATGTCCCCCTCAGGCATGTCTCGCGTGGATTTTTCTTCCCAAAAATCACATTCCAAAAAAAATCTCCATCCGTTTTTATCCCGTCTGGACTCCGTTTGATATGGATATTCTGTGAAACAAAAAACATGCAACAAACATGAACTGGCACTGGGCACTGGATCAATATGTTAGTCCCAAAAATAGTATAAAAAGTTGCCAAAAGTATACGAAAGTAGTAGAATATTGGGATGGAACAATAAAAAATTATAGATACGACGGAGGTGGAGTAGTTTTCTTTGTTATAGTCTCCACCATTCGAGTGGCTTTCGACCCCCTGTTGTGTTTCAAGTACTTTTTCTCTGGTAGACCCAAGAACTTAGAAAAAACTTTCAAAACATGCAACATGGGGCCAGTTCCAATATTTAACTCACGACATAAGTCTTTTACTTTCAAAGTTGTAAGGAAAGATTTAATGCTATCATAAACAGGATCAACCTTAGTCTTTTCCTTTGAACAAAGGTACCAATTCTCAACATTATACCTTATCCTGTCAAGTAAGCTTCAAGCCTCCGATATTTCAGTTCCTAGAAAAGCACCTCTAGAAGCAAGATCTAAAGCTTGTTTACTTTGTCAGTCAAGTCCACCATAAAAGAAGTTAACAATTAAATAATCAGGATAATGGTGTTCAGGACCTGCAAATAGTATTTCACGATACCTTATATATGTTGGGGAATGCAGTAATTTCAAAAAAATTCCTACGCACACGAAAGATCATGGTGATGCATAGCAACAAGAGGGGAGAGTATTGTCTACGTACCCTTGTAGACCATAAGCGAAAGCGTTATGAGAATGCGGTTGATGTAGTCGTATGTCTTCACTATCCGACCGATCGAAGTACCGAACGTACGGCACCTCCGAGTTCAGCACACGTTCAGCTCGGTGACATCCCACGAACTCTGATCTAGTAGAGCTTCGAGGGAGAGTTCCTTCAGCACGACGGCGTGATGACGGTGATGATGATGCTACCGATGTAGGGCTTCGCCTAAGCACCGCTACGATATGACCGAGGTGGATTATGGTGGAGGGGGCACCACACACGGCTAAAAGATCTATAGATCAACTTGTGTGTCCATGGGGTGCCCCCCTCCCCTGTATATAAAGGAGTGGAGGAGGGGGAGGGCCGGCCCTCTACTACGGCGCGCCCTGGGGAGTCCTACTCCCACCGGGAGTAGGATTCCCCCCTTCCATGTAGTAGGAGTAGGAGAGAAGGAAAGGGAAAACAGAAGAGAAGGAAGGAGGGGGCGCTGCCCCTCCCCCTAATCCAATTCGGACTAAGCTTTGGGGGGGGGGGGCGCACAGCCTCCCCTCTCTCTTTCCCCTAAAGCCCAATAAGGCCCATATACTCTCCGGCGAATTCCCGTAACTCTCCTGTACTCCGAAAAAAATACCTGAATCACTCGCAACCTTTCCGATGTCCGAATATAGTCGTCCAATATATCGATCTTTACGTCTTGACCATTTCGAGACTACTCGTTATGTCCCTGATCTCATTTGGGACTCCGAACTACCTTCGGTACATCAAAACACATAAACTCATATTACTGATCGTCACCGAACGTTAAGCGTGCGGACCCTACGGGTTCGGGAACTATGTAGACATGACCGAGACTCGTCTCTGGTCAATAACCAATAGCGGAACCTGGATGCTCATATTGGATCCTACATATTCTACGAAGATCTGTATCGGTCAAACCGCATAACAACATACGTTGTTCCCTTTGTCAACGGTATGTTTACTTTCCCGAGATTCAATCGTCGGTATCTCAATACCTAGTTCAATCTCGTCACCGGCAAGTCTCTTTACTCGTTCCGTAATACACCATCCCGCAACTAACTCATTAGTTGCATTGCTTGCAAGGCTTAAAGTGTTGTGCATTACCGAGAGGGCCCAGAGATACCTCTCCGATAATCGGAGTGAAAAATCCTAATCTTGATCTATGCCAACTCAACAAGTACCATCGGAGACACCTGTAGAGCACCTTTATAATCACCCAGTTATGTTGTGACGTTTGGTAGCACACAAAGTGTTCCTCCGGTATTCGGGAGTAGCATAATCTCATAGTCATAGGAACATGTATAAGTCATGAAGAAAGCAATAGCAACAAACTAAACGATCATCGTGCTAAGCTAACGGATGGTTCAAGTCAATCACATCATTCTCTAATGATGTGATCCCGTTAATCAAATGACAACTCATGTCTATGGATAGGAAACTTAACCATCTTTGATTCAACGAGCTAGTCAAGTAGAGGCATACTAGTGACATTCTATTTGTCTATGTATTTACACATGTACTAAGTTTCTGGTTAATACAATTCTAGCATGAATAATAAACATTTATCATGATATAAGGAAATATAAATAACAACTTTATTATTGCCTCTAGGGCATATTTCCTTCAGTCTCCCACTTGCACTAGAGTCAATAATCTAGTTCACATCATCATGTGATTTAACACCAATGGTTCACATCTTTATGTGGTTAGTTCACATCTCCATGTGACTAACACCCAAAGGGTTTACTAGAGTCGATAATCTAGTTCACATCGCTATGTGATTATTACCCAAAGAGTGATCATGTTTTGCTTGTGAGAGAAATTTAGTCAACGGGTCTGCCACAATGAGAGCCGTATGTATTTTGCAAATTTCTATGTCTACAATGCTTTGCACGGAGCTACTCTAGCTAATTGCTCCCACTTTCAATATGTATCTAGATTGAGACTTAGAGTCATCCAGATTGGTGTCAAAGCTTGCATCGACGTAACTCTTTACGATGAATTCTTTGTCACCTCCATAACCGAGAAACAATTCCTTATTCCACTAAGGATATTTTTGACCGCTATCCAGTGATCCACTCCTGGATCACTATTGTACCCTCGTGCCAAAATTATGGTGAGGTACACAATAGGTCTGGTACACAGAATGGCATGCTTTATAGAACCTATGATTGAGGCATAGTGAATGACTTTTCATTCTCTTTCTATTTTCTACCGTGGTCGGGTTTTGAGTCTTTACTCAACTTCACACCTTGCAACACAGGCAAGAACTCCTTCTGTCGTGGAATTGTCACGGCAGATGTCCTAGCGAAAGGACTTAGTCGTAGGGCCATCTCAACTAGGAAGCTTAAAGGGGTTAATCGGGACAAAGGACATGAGAGGTTTATACTGGTTCGGCCCCTTGCGGTGAAGGTAAGGCCTAGTCCAGTTGATGTTGTATTGCTAGGTTTCGATGACCAAGGAGTGAATCCGCTAGCTTGGCTATCGATCTGTTGTTTCTTGTCCTAAGCCGCCACCGGGTCGTCCCCTTATATACACTGGTTGACGCCTGGTGGCCTACAGAGTCCCGGCCGGCTCATAAAACGTGTCTGGCTCGGTGACTTCTTTTATATGCCTTTCTTTATAAGTCTTTCTTTACATATGGCGGTATACAATATTGGGCCTTAAGCCGCCTCTGGGCTTAGGCCTTCTACAATTCTTAATAAACTATCACCTTGAATATTACTGGGCTTCTCTTAACAATCCACCATTAGGGTTGACCCGGCCCCTCCTAGGAGGGTCATGCCTGAAAGTTATATTCCCAACATTAGGCCCCAGGTTGATTTGAACCTTGTTCTTGTCAACCTTCAACATTTAGACGAAATCCATCTTCCCTTGTATGTAAAAGCTTTGTAACCCGCCATGACGTCATCTTCTGAAAATATGAAACCCTGTTATGACGTCATCTCCAACATATCTTTATCCTTAAATGTCTTCTGAGAATCGAGGCGTCCATTTAGCTAGATAATCATTATTTGGGTCTTCCTCAATTTTCGCGCCTGCCTGTTCGCTTATCCCCTTATAAATAGGCACGACCAGGTCTTTCCTCATTCTTCCCTTTCTTCATCCTCTCCCTCTCGCAACCCTACTGCCGCTTGAGCTCCGCCGCTGTCGCATAGCACCTCATCTTCCTCGACCTCGGCCGCTGCATCAACCTGAATCGATCGAGAGAACGGCGGCGACCCTCCGCAGAAGATCCGTGGCTGTAAGTGTTCACCTTCATGCTCCTCAGATCCGCATTAGGGTTTCTAGGTTTCTGTGTGTTCTTCATAGTTCATCACAGTTTCTTCGTAGTTCCTCCTCCGCAGCCTCTTCTGATCCAAAAAGGAACACATAACTCGTGTGGTAGTTGTTTTGCGTCCATTTTTGATACTAGTAGATCCCTTTTTCCTGCACAGAGGCCTCATTATAACTCACGAACTTATCTGTACTAGATTTTTAGGTCTATAATATTTTCTTTTCGGAACAGGCATTTGATCCAAAATAATAGTGACAGCTTGGTAAACTTGTTTGTGTCAACACTTAGCCAATTCTATTTCTGGCATCCTTTGAATATCTTTAGTCATGGCGGCTTATCACGCCGGCTCACTTTTCCCTTATATGTCATTAGCCCTTATTTTAAGACGCCATTACTTATTTGTACCATCATCATTTAACGTCTAATTTCATCATTGAATTGAACTGGCACATCACTTTCTTTTTAGTCTGTCCTTTCATCATGCCGTCCAAAGCGCCAACAGTCTGCAACTGGGTCCCTTCCACAGTTACTGAGGATACCTTGAAGGAATTTTTCACCATAGGATTTTTGCCAGAGAAAAACGTTATGTCTTATCGTGCTCCTGACCCGGACGAAGAACGGCCTCAGCCCAAAGACGGTGAAGTTATCATTTTCACTGATCACATGAACCGGGGCTTCTCACCACCCGGCTCAAAGTTCTTCCGAGACGTTCTGCATTTTTTCAAGCTTCGCCCACAAGATATTGGACCCAAGTCTATATCCAATATCTGCAATTTTCAAGTTCTTTGTGAGGTATATCTTCAAGAAGAACTGACCGTGGAACTTTTCAGAGAATACTTTTATCTGAACCGCCAGACCGAATGCACCAACGACCTTAGTTTGGAGCTTGGTGGAATCTCAATTCAGTGCCGACGGGGCGCCGTCTTTCCCTTAATAGTCTTACCGGGCCATCCCAAAGATTGGAATCAGACCTGGTTCTACTGCCAAGATACGTCACCATCCAATGAAAAACCACTACCGGGTTATCGCGCGGAGCGTCTGGATTCCAAGTTTGTGCTCCCTGATAAGCTTACCGCTGCTGAACGGAAGAAGATTATTCCATCTATTAAAAGGATTCAAGCTTTATTGGGGAATGCTTAACTAGAGTTGACCTGATCCGTTGCTAAGTCGCATGGCGGGTCATCCCTATAAGCCGCCGATCCAAGTTAATGTATGAGTATGGCGGAGGCCCAAATGACTCTCTGCATTATAGCTCTGTTCAATTGACTGAAGAAGACGTTGTTGCAATGTCAACCATCCTTGTGAACGGCAAATACGAGGACTGCAGTAAGATTGGGTTAAACCCCTTTTGCAAACTTAACTCGGCACCAGAGGTGAAAACCCCTGACCTCTTTCTCTTTTTGTGTTTTCCTCAGTAGTTTAAATACTTGCATGACCTTTTAACATTTTTATTTGTTTACAGGCCAAATCTGACTTCTGGAAGGCCAAGTATGATCATGAAGCTGCCAAGAAGGCTAGAGCCGCTGCCATAGCCACCAGGAGAACGACCCGGAAGCCCAAGAAGAAGAATATTGCATCTGACTTATTCCACCTGGATGATGCTTCTGAGTCGGAGGTAGCCATTGATTCCCTTGGCCAGTTTTTTAACTACCTTATTGACACTGACTATTGCCAGGACGACACGGGGGCCAGCCAGGCCGTGGAAGAAGAGGTAACTATTTCCTCTGACTCAGCCCCTTTGCCAAGACAGAAACTTCAACTGGTAACCCGGAAAGTAAGGTTTTCACACCCTTTGGCTTATCTGGACCCTCATTTTCTTTTGAAAAAGTAGCAACATGAGAGCCGTCGTCAGGCCCGGACTAATGACGATGATGAGCCGCCTTCTGATTTACAACAAACTCATCGAAAACGCCAGAATGAGGTTTCTTTCATCTTTGTCTTTTGCTTCCATTAATGGATCTATTCCCTTGCATCACTAACTTTATTTTACCTTTGCAGGATGTTTCTCGCTCTTCTCACGACTCGTCGCAAACTCAATTTCCGGCTTTCAAGACTGCCCCTAGGTAAGGACAATCATCTTTCTTCTGCATCTTTTAAAAACTGCATTATTATACTAATTGTCTCATAAAATCTTTCTCAGCGGTCAAGCGAAGTCCAAGAAAGGTAAGGTGATTAAACCGGCAGAAGACCCAAAAAATCCTGCACCTGAACCGGCAACATCAACTGCTCCCGCTCAATCTGAAGCGCCAGAAGATCCGGCTGTCCATGCTCAATTGGACCCTCCTGAGCCGTCAGCCGACGAAACCATTGTCGACCCATCCACTGTCAGACCATCCGGTTCAGCTAACCCGCCGGAGTCTTCTGACCATGACGTTCTGATCACTGGCAGCAGATTTGTTGCGCCAGGTAATCCGACTGTGCTGGCCAAGCATTCTGCCAAACAGGAGGCCTGGGAAAGGCAGAAAGTACAATTTGATATCTCTCACTACGCTCACCTGAATGTTAGTGATGTGCTGTCCGGCTATCTCAGTCATGTGCATTCCAGCCGTGACTCGGAAATTGAGATGGTCAAACAATTGCAACTGAAATATGAGGTATGTACTCTAGTTTATATATACTCTGCCGACCCCCAAATCTTCAGATTATGATGAACCTGAATGATCTGTAGACTTATGATATAGGTTGATACCTTGTCTTTAGATTTTTCCTAAGTCCAACAGATTAGTATAAACTTTCACCTGTAGTCCCCAAGGGCCGGCTCAATTTATCATAAATGAGCCGGTGCTTAACTTCATAACTCTCTTAAATCAGTCCAAATAAGTAGTGTGATCCGGCTCAATCTTGAAAACTTTCTGAATGTCATGCATTAGCCCCCAAGTGCCAAGCGTTGTTACTATGTAAAACACTTGGGACTTGAAGCATAGAAGAGTCATTTTGCATAAAAATAGCTTTGGTAGACATTAGCCCCCAAGTGCCAAGTGGTATTGCATTTGCAAAGCACTTGGGACTTCAATCATTATAACCTTTAGTTAAATCTTGACACACCTGTGCCTGCTTGTAGACCGCCCTAACTGAATTGGGCTCTCAATTGACGGATGCAAAGACTCGGCTGGCGGATCAAGAGGCAGAGATAAAGACTGCTAACTCCAAACATCAATTGAGTCTCTCTGAAACTAAAAAATTGAAGACCAATTTGACTGAAAAGAAGAAATCCTGGGCTGATGAGAAGACCTTGCTGATACAACATGCCGAGACAATAGAGGCGGCACTTGAACAGGTTACCACGGAGCTCATCGGCTTAAAAAACCATGTGTCTCAAATGGTCTCCGCCATCTTCGGTAAGTCATTTGTGTTAATCACTTATACTTTATGTTGACCAGGAATATAAGCTGCCTGCTGAGCCTTTGTTAAAAAACACTCGCAGGTCCACGAAGTAAAAATTTGAGCCAAGACAGTGTGACAAAACTGAAGGCGGTTTATACCTTGGTGGAGCAATTGTATACTGGCGCTCAATGAGCACTTGCTACTATCTCCCCTACCAACCAAGGACCCAACCGTTTGAGTGATGTCTTGAAGAAGTTAACGATCTTACCCACGAGGTTTCAAGAGGTCAAATGATCCTGTGCCAGAGCCGGAGCCCTGACTGCCCTGAGCCACTCCAAAGCTTGGGTGCCGGATTTAGACCCGGTGGACGTGGCTAAGGGGTACCCTACTGTGAAGGAAGATGGGACTCCATTTGAGCAAGATGACTTTATTGTCTGTGTGAGGGGAGTTCGTCCTCAAGCTACCATTCTTGGAGAGGAGACCAACATCGACAAATATCAGCCGGGTTTTGATATGGAGAATAAGAAGATGGCGACTCCCTCTTATAAGGTGACATATCTTATCCCGCCGGTTCGCCAACACACTTTTGCCTCGGAAGTTGACCCAGTCGGCCTGATTGATGATGAAGCGGAGTTCCTTGCTCTGAACGGCTTTGACTGGTCCAATCCCAGCTTCCAACCAGTAGAGGGAGGTGAACCGGTGAGGGGACAGACATAACCATCTTTTGGGCTTTCAAAGTCTTGTAATAGATTAGTTTGAAAACTGCATGTTTTGCCTATGCCATCGTGCATAAAATGTTGCATATGACTCTTTGCCAATGATGTCAATATATATGCAACACATCCGTGATTACATCTGCAATGTTTTAACTCTGTTCCTGTAAAAAATTAAAAAGCTGTCCTGGCGGTTTAGCACCGGACGGGTCAAAACACCCGGTATATGACTTATGAAATTATCATAGTGGAAAAGACAGAACCAGATGTAAGATAAACAAGGCTGAAAAAACCTTTGATTAACGAAAAAACACAGAGAAACCTGTTCATGAATGACACTGTCATACCTGTGTTCTTTGAATCTGGACTACCGGTTTACATGACCCGGATGATGAGGTTGATAACCCAATCTTTTGTAGAAGTCAATACTTCCGTATGTCTGACGACTGTTATGCCTTGGCAACTCATTGCCAAATAACCGAGCCAGTTTAATTTGAAACCATACTGACAGTTAAATTTGATATGATAAAAAACAGTAAGACAAAACACTAGGCTGCAGACAATGTAAATCAAAATATTTAAATAAAAACCGGAGGCATCTAATTCGAATATGATCAGTAAACCGGACCAAAGGGGTTAAGCTAAGATTCGAATACGATCATATAGCCCCCAGTGGCTTTGGCGTTGCGCCGATCAAGGGGGTACCAAAAGCTGTGTTCTCTTTGGTTCGAATATGACCTATGTTTGAACAGGATGCCCCCAAATGACATTGACAGGTTTTTAACGACCCTGATTCGAATACGATCCAAGTCGGACCCAAAAGGGGTTAAGCTATGATTCAGATACGATCAAGCCCCCTAGTGAGTTTGGCTTTGAGCCAATCAAGAGGGTTGCGACAGCTATGTGCTCTTTGGTTTGAATACGACCTATGTTTGAACAGGAAGCCCCCTAGTGACCATGAAGTTCATGGCTAGATTCGAACACGATCCTGAGCCGGACCAAAAGGGTTAAGCTAGATTCGGATACGATCAGCCCCTTAATAGTCATTTAAATAATGAAAATAGTAAATATATATGATCATTGAAGAGTAAAAGGACAGAGGTCCTGCTTTATTACTTATTATAATATATACAACGTCAAAGTATGTACATGACGAGAGCCGGTGGCTCAGGTGTAGTATGGCCGAAGCTGGGCAATATTCCACGGCCGACGGGTCTCCTCCTCCGACTTACGTGAGTCTTTGTGCTCTCGAACGTTAATAAGGTAATATGACCCGTTTTTTAAGTTCTTACTGACCGCAAAGGGCCCTTTCCAAGGTGGGGATAGCTTGTGTGCGTCGGACTGATCCTGGATGAGCCGGAGCACCAAGTCGCCTTCTTGAAAGGATCTAGTTTTAACCCGGCGGCTGTGATAATGGCGCATGTCTTGTTGGTAAATTGCTGATCGGGCTACTGCCAAATCTCGCTCCTCATCTAACAAGTCAAGTGCATCATGTCGGGCTTGTTCATTATTAGCTTCAACGTAAGCCGCCATGCGGGGCGAGTCATGACGGATGTCACTAGGCAGGACTGCTTCTGCTCCATAAACCATGAAGAAAGGTGTATAACCTGTAGACCTGTTAGGAGTGGTATTGATACTCCATAGCACCGAAGGTAACTCCTCTACCCAACAACCTGGTGTTTGTTGTAAAGGAACCATAAGCCGGGGCTTGAGACCTTATAAAATTTCCTGATTTGCTCTCTCAGCTTGACCATTAGATTAGGGGTGAGCTACTGAAGAAACATCAAGCCGGATATGCTCACGTTGACAAAACTCCTCCATAGCTGTCGGGGGTTGGGTGCGACATATGCCAATGGATGGCTTATCATGGTGGGGGCGAGTAGAACATCGCCGGTGCCTGGAAATGGGATGAGGCGTAGACACGAACGCCGACGTACTTTACCCAGGTTCGGGGCTCTCCTAGGAGATAACACCCCTAGTCCTGCTCTGCGGGGTTTCCGCATGATCACTAAGGCAAAGTGAATACAAGGGCGCTCCTCGAGCTGAATGCTGAAGGTAGGAGAAGGCAGGGTCAGCTCTTCCCCCCCTCTATGATCTGGTCTAGTTCTAATGGATCGGAACCCTTTGCATGGGTGCCCTAGGGAGTTTATATAGGCCTACCCCCTAGGGGTACAATGGTAAACTGCCTGGGCGTAGGGCCCAACTGTCGGTCTCTTCGCCTGCCAGCCCTTCTGCTGACTTCTGGGGCCCGCCGACTGGTCTGGTACGGAGCCGACAGGCCGTACCCGCCTCTTGCGGGTCTGGCCGGCTGCTGATTACTATAGCCGTGCCTCTAATGATGCATGCTTGGTCATGGGGTCGTGGCTACAGCCCCGTCGTCTGGCGGGTGATCACTGTAGCCACTCCCTGTCTCATCTGGTTAATGGAGTGGGGAACCCGTGGGAGGGGCAGGCCGACTCCCGGGGGCCGGCTCCCTATAGGTCCGACTGGTGGCGCCCTTGCCGTCTTCCGGACTCTCGCTGACTGGTAGGGCCCGTCGTCCGTGGACCGTACCGTCAGGCCGTCGTGGGCACAAGACTCCGCCCACCGTTGCTGATGTCAGGGATGGCATGGCAACAGTGCTGCGCCAGACGGAGATCTCCGCTGGTACAGTGCACTGTGGCCTAACCATCCCCTGGAAAAGGGGAGGGAGTGGGCTTTACTGTTGCCACTCCCTGTCCCATCCCCCCTGATGAGAGCATGGGCTTGTTGATGCCGTGGGCCGACTCCCCGTGGCCGGCTTCTCTGGAAGCCGTCAGGCGGAGTCGGCCGGTCTTGACCTCGCCTCTAGGACTCGGATGTACGCGGGCAGCCGGCTGTTCCTTCAGCCGTCCTCCAGAAGGCGGCTCTTCACCTGTCGTCTTGAGGGGCGCAGTCAGTCCCGATGTCTCGAAAGGCTTTGGGCCTCGGTTTAGCCTACCCGTGGCCTATTACTCCGATAGTAGTCCCCGAAGCTGATGAGGCACCGCGGACAGCCAGCCGAGGGGCCTCAGCAGTTTCTTTCTCCGAGTATTTGAGGTGGAAGCCTTGTTCGATTCTTCCCGGGTCCGACTGGTAGGAGTCGGATTCGCCCGATTTGACTTGTCCGAAACTTTCGATTGCCCCGGCGGGAACTCGGTGGCGTACCAGCCAAGCTTCCTAGCCGCCACCCATTCCGGGCCTGCCACATGGCAACCAGCGGCCGAGTGAGCCTGCCTACCCATTCACGCGATGGGACATGCCTGCAGGCGGGGCCCGCCACTACCGCGCCTCGGCACGTGAGCGGATTCGCTTCGGCCGAGGGGGACAGTTGAGGTTCCCATGGAGTTACTGCACGCAGTAACTTTGCGCGATAAACGTGGGGGGCATGGGGTAGTGGGCGCAGTAGATCCCACGACCGCCCCCTCGGCTTCGCAGGCCATGAGGCTATAAGTAGGGGGAGGAGGGGGAGCGGCGGAGCACGCGCGTCCCTCCTCCTCATTGCTTCTTCTTCTTCTTCTCCCTCTCCGCCGCACCTCAAGCTACGTCGAGGGCTACGGCAGTCCGCTCACAATGAGTTCTTCCTCCGCCGTCACGCCCCCTACGGCACCCTCCGGCACCTGGGACGGTTTGGAGGTCCACGATGATCACGTCGATTTCCTCCGCAAGACGCGTCGGTTGCCCGGCGAGGACCTCGTGCGGGTTCGCCTCGCGTGGATTTGGGAAATTTCACCGGCGCCGCAGGAGGGCGAGCGGGTCGTCTTCCACTCGCACTGCCTTCGCAGCCTGGGCCTACCGGCAAGCGGCTTCTTCCGCTCTTTCCTTGAGTTCTACGGACTCCAGCCGCACCACCTCACCCCCAACATAGTGGTGCTACTATCCGCCTTCGTCACCTTGTGCGAGGGCTTCCTCGGCGTTCTCCCCACTATTGAGCTCTGGGGGGAGTTCTTCTACTCCAAGCTCGACACCCAAGCCACGGGCGTGCCGGCTCAGTGCGGCGCGTTCATCGCCGTGCGGAGGTCGGGGGCCGACAACCCGTTTCCCTCCATCAAGCTGATCAAATCGGTGAAGATGTGGCAGCGGTCGTACTTCTACGTGAAGAACGTCTCCGCGGAGGGTGATTGAGTCAATCTGCCGACCTACGTAGCCGGCCCGCCGGCGGGGAGGCAACCCAACTGGTCGCATCGGGCCAGGATGTTGACGCCCGCAGGAGCCGGCGCCATTGCGCGACTCTGAGTGCTGACGCAGTCGGAGGGCCTGACCAGGCCGGATTTGCTGGCCGCCTTCATGGCGCGCCGAGTGCTCCCACTCCAAAGTCGCCCCCACATGATCTGCCAGATGAGTGGGCAGCGGGACCCAAGTCGGATGTGCACCAAGGAGATGCCTCACGAGGAGGTAGCCTATATGGTGAATTATTTGGCGAGCTGTGACCTCAAAGAAGAGTGGCAGTTCGGCAAGAAGCCGTATTCACGTGCCGCCCCTCCGCCTCTGGTGAGTCATTTTCCTTTTCTCCTTTCTTCGATTCTCCTGACTTCTTTGCTGCCGAGTCCGTCTTGTCTGATCTGACCAGTCGGCTTTGGCCAGAACCGCCTCCTCCAGCCGGCAGCCGGCACCGTGGGACCGGACCGCGAATTGCTCCCCGACCGAGCCGAGAGCGACGTCGACGACCCCGACTTGGGGGTGGCGGCCCTGGAGGACAACGCCGAGGGAGGAGGCGGCGCAGCGGGCGGCCCGAGACTTGAGGCCAGTCTCGAAGACTGGCCTGATGTTGATGAGGAGGTCGCCCCACACCACCAGGAAGGAGCCGGCCAGCCGGGCGCGAGCTCGTCCGCCGTGCCGGACGCTCAAGGCGGCGCCAAGAAGCGTAGGGCCAGGACGAGCCTTTTCGGCAGCCGGCCGAAGAAGCCCAAGGGCTCAGCCGCGGCGACCAAGCGGGACGAAGCGGCCGCAAAGGCTAACCGCTTTCACAAGGTGGTGAAGACGCCGTAGCTGATTTCGGCGTAAGTGCTACCTCCCTTTGTACCTTCACATTTCTTCGTTGACTCTGTCTGAAATCCCTTTGCTTTATTTTCTTGACTTTTAGGGCCCCGCTCTCTCTTGAGAAGTCGGCCGCCGGCTCCATCGTAAAGTCGGCGGGGACCTCCTCCACCACCCGGCGGATTGATCCGGCCACCGACCTCCGGGAGTCGACGGAGCGAAACGCGCGGGAGGCGCGCGAGGAGCGGGGAGCCGCCCGCCTGAAGAAGGCGGAAGCCGACAAGGCGGAGGCTGCCGCCCTGAAGAAGCTGGCGGAAGCCGAGGCGGCCGACACGGAGAAGAAGCGCGCTGAAGAAGTTTGTCGTCCCCTTGAACTCTGCGCCGCCACCACCGGAGTTCACGGCGCAGACTGGGGAAATCGGCGACGAGAACCCGGTCATGGAGAGGGACACCGACGACACCGCCACGCCGGACGTAATTGTGCCGCCACCGCCGCCCTTCGGAAGCGCGCCAGGTGGGCAGCCGACGGACCCGTCGGTGCCGCCAACTGAAGGTGTGGTGGCAATGGGCCTGGCTCTTGAGGTCGGCATGCCGACGCGCCACCGTCTCGCGAAGGCGGCCTCGGCGCCGCGCCCTCTGGAGACTGGCGCCACGAGCTCCATGATCCCGGACACCGAGGTGTCGAACACCGTGCCCACTGGGTGGGTGCGGGGAGGCGGAACGGGCCTGTTGAACCGGGCACTCTTGGACGTCCAAGCCATGCTCCAAGCCGAGGGCGACGCAATCAAGGAATGCACCAAGGCGTATCTGGCGTCGCGAATAGCCATCCGGGTATGCGTCCTTCCTTTTTGTTTTTGTTTTTCTTGTTTTTCTTTGTGGGGGCACGCCAGCGCACCCACTGGGTGTAGTCCCCGAGTTTCGGGCCGGCTACTGAGCAGGCGGCTCGAAACTCTAACCGGTGAGTTCCAAGTACCAACACTTTGTCTGGAATTTTGATGCAGGACTACCAGAATCTTCGCGTGACCACCTTCAACGCCAATGTTGAGGAGCTGGCCAAGTGGACCGCCGACTTGTCGGACAGCCGGTGTGAGTCCTCTTCCTTCTCTGCGGGGGGCGTTGGCGCACCCGTGGGCTGTAGTCCCCGAGATGCGGGCCGACTGCTGAGCAGTCGGGCCGGATCTCCCCGGTGACCTTTCTTCCTTGTTGACGACTGACACCCCTCCTCTTCTTCTTCAGAGGCCAACGCCGCGCTGCCGCAGCAGCTGGGCTAGGCCAAAGCCGTGCTGCGTGTCAAGGAGGGGGAGTGCGGCCGGCTGATGGAGGTGCACGACCGGTTGGCTACGCAGCTGGTAGAGCACAAGGAATTGCTCCAGAGGGCCCAGAAGGAGGCGGAGGACAAGGAGACCGCCCTCCTTGCCGAATTCGCGTTCGAGCGCTCCTCCTGGACCGACACGGAGACGATGCTGGTCTCCGGCTTCCACGCGATCAAAGATCTTGTCGACGGTGAGCTTCCCCTCATTTTCCTTTTCCAAGCTGCCGACTGCTAGTTGAGTCGGCCTCTAATCTTTAACCTTGTTCTTCGTTCTTCTTCCTTGGCAGACTTCTTCCCCGGCCATTTGGACGCCGCCAACCAAGCCATCGAGTCTGATCGTGAAGGGCGGAGGGCGGATGGTGCGCAGATTGCCGCCAACGCCCCTTGAACTCTTGGCAAGCAGATCCTGAGCATCGAGGCCCGCCTTCGGCCGACCCACCGGATGCTGCGCCGACTTCAACGCGTCGGCGCCCAGGCGATTGCCGCCCTCTGGCCGGACATGCAGGCACAGCGCACCCACAGTCGGACTGCCAACTGGCTGGAGGTAGCAGCCGGCCGCCTTGAGGCCTGGAAGGGTTCTTCGGCCCGGGCTGGAGCACGTCGAGCCTTAGAATTCGCCAAGGCGTGGTATCCTGGGATGAGTCTAGCCTAGCTAGCCACGTTCCGGCTAGAAGCTCAGGCGGAGCTGGCGCCTGTGGAAGACGATCTCGTCAAGCACGCCTCGTCGATCGTCGAGTACACCGACACCAGCGTCTTCATCCCAGAGCGGTCTGAGAACGGCGAGGAGGCGCCGCCGGAGTGGTTCGGGCTGAACCCGGACGACGGCGAGGACTCTGCGGAGGTGATCGACTCCAGTGGCGAATAAGAAGGCGAGGAGGAAGGAGACGAGGAGGAGGCGCCAGAGGTCGGGCCAGACGACCAGCCCCAGCTCGACCGCGCCTCTAGCAATGAGCCACGCCCAACCGAGCCGGCTGCTGCCAGAGGTGATCAAACGGAGACCAACCAGCCGGCTGCCCCGGCAACTGGCACCGCCGACCCCTCCGGTCCTCCGAGTCCATCCGCGGCTTCCTAGGCTGCCACTTTATCTTTGTTTTTACCTGCTTAGTAGTCTCAGTGAACTTGTTATTTTGCACAATTCCACCCACGGGGTGTATTTTGAACTTCTGTTTGAGGATTCAGCCAAGGGCCTTTTCTATGTAAATATTTATCCGCGTTCTATCTCTTCTTGCTTATTGCTTTTTGGCTTTTTCCTTTGCCGCCTTCCCTTGGTTGCCGTCTTGCCAGTCGGACAGCCGCTCTGGGGACTGCTGCTGGATCAAGTACTTGGCTTCTTTGGGAGGCAAGTACTTAGCCATTTAGAGTTTTTAGCAAGTTAATTTAGAAAACGGCGAGCCGGCTGCTCAAGAGTCGGTTGTAAAAGGCTAGAAGCCGGCTTAAGCTATGTGCATGCTTTGAGTCCTTAGCCATTTTTCATATGGACACCCTTTCTACCTTACTCTTGCTCACCAGACAGTCGCTCTGCGATCTGCGGCTTCTAACAGGAGACGGCTTAAGTGCCACACACTACTTGTCCGGCTGCAGGAAGTCATTTCATAGTTCTAGACGGAAAGTCCCCGGGCCAACTAGTCGAACCCGGTGCCAAGCGGTATAATAGAGAATAACATACTCATAGGCATAACTCTCATCATATAGATAAAAGAGGGCAGTCCCCGAGTTCTTCCCGAGGGGCCCGAGGTCTTCGTACTTTAATACAAAAGGTAGCGTGGTACATACTGCATTAACTGTAAAATCTTCGGAGGAGGTTTGCATTCCATGGCCGCTCCGTCTCTTTGACAGAGTCGTCCCTCTTGCGTGATCGGGGCTTCTAAGCACCGATCAGGTAGTAGGAGTCGTTGCCCAACACTTTGCTGATGATGAAAGGGCCTTCCCAAGTTGCTGAGAGCTTGTGCTGGCCGGCTGTTCGCTGAATCAGCCGGAGCACAAGGTCTCCTTCTTGGAAAGATCGCGGCTTGACCTTCCGGTTGTAGTATCAGCGCAGGCTCTGCTGGTAGATGCTGGACCGGCTAAGTGCCAACAACCGGCCATCTTCCAGTAGATCGACGCCGTCTTGACGTGCTTCTTCTGCTTCCTCTTTGGTGTACATGGTGATTCGAGGGGAGTCGAACTCTATGTCCATTGGGATGACGGCTTCGGCACCGTAGACGAGGAAGAAGGGCGTGAAGCCAGTTGACTTGTTTGGAGTTGTGCGCAGGCTCCAGAGGACGGCTGGCAACTCGTCAAGCCAGCAGCCTGCCGAACACTCCAGAGGCTCGACCAGCTAAGGCTTGATGCCGGACAGGATCAGGCCGTTTGCTCGCTCCACCTGGCCGTTGGATTGCGGATGGGCAATGGACGCTAAGTCCAGTCGGATGCCCTGCGTCGCGCAGAAACGGGCCAAGGCACCTTTGGCAAAGTTTGTGTCGTTGTCGCTGATGATGTTGTGTGGTATGCCGTACCGAGTTGTGATGTCGGAGATGAAGGTCACAGCAGTCGGACCATTCAACTTCTTGATAGGTTTTGCTTCTATCCACTTGGTGAACTTGTCCACTGCGACAAGTAAGTGAGTCAGACTGCCTCGTGCCGTCTTGAATGGTCCTACCATGTCTAGGCCCCAAACAGCAAAGGGCCAGGCAATGGGAATAGTCTTGAGTGCAGAAGCCGGCCGATGAGGCTTGGAGTGGAATTTCTGGCACCCCTTGCATTTTTGGACCAAGGTCTTGGCGTTTTCAAGAGCAGTCGGCCAGAAAAAACCATGGCGGAAGGCTTTGGCGACAAGTGCTCTCGAAGCCGCGTGGTGGCCACACTCGCCTTGATGGATGTCTTTGAGAATTGCTTGGCCTTGCTCCGGCTCCACGCAGCGCTGGTAGACACCAGTGACACTGCGCCTTACGAGCTCCCTGTTGACTATGGTGTATGCTGCCGCCCGGCGTTGCACTTGCCGAGCCGAGATCTCATCAGTTGGCAGCTCTTTGTTCACCAGGAATTTGAGGATGGGCTGGGCCCATGAAGGTGCTGCAATTTCTGCAACATTCAAGACCGCGACTTGGACGAGGGCGGCTAGGCCGGGAGTTGGCGGGTTGGAGTCGGCAGCCGCTTGCCATGTCGATGAAGTCCCCGGGCGGATTGGCGTAGTCCCCGGGCCGGGTTCTGAAGTCTCCGTGCAGACCGCCGTAGTCCCCGGGCCGGGTGCGACTGCCACGATCCCCGCGCCACCTGCCAGAATACTCGCGCCGTCTGCGGGGGCTCTTGAGTCGGATTCGACTACTTCAGGAGGAGCCGGTACGAAGATAGAGTCTGATTCTGGCGATGGCTTGACAGACGGCTTAAGGAGGCGCTGGAGGGCGACACCAGACGGTATCGCTTGATGGGTGGAGCCGATTTGCGCCAGGGCGTCTGCTTGGTCGTTGTCGTTTCTTGGTACATGGAGAAACTCACAGCCCTCAAAATATCCACTGAATTGTTGTACGAGGAAGCGTAGCTCGCCATGTTTGCGTCTTTGGTGTCCCAATCGCCTGACGACTGCTGGACCACCAAGTCGGAGTCGCCATAGCACAGGATCCGGCAAATGCCGAGCTCTTTGGCTAGCCGGAGCCCGTGAATGAGTGCCTCGTATTCGGCGACGTTGTTGGAGGCGGCAAAATGGATTTGCAGCACATATTTGAGCTTGTCGCCTTTGGGAGAGGTGAGGACGATGCCAGCTCCCAAGCCAGTGCGCATCTTGGACCCGTCGAAATGCATTCACCAATGGGTGGAGTCGGGCACTGGCGGCAGATACTGGGTTTCGGCCGAGTCAACGAGGAAGTTGACCATCGCTTGTGATTTTATGGCGGTGCGAGGCTGGTAGTAGATGGTGTAGGGGGCCAAATCTATGGCCCACTTGGCCACTCGGCCTGAAGCATCCCGGTTGCCGATGATCTCGGCTAGTGGAGCTGTGTAGACCACAGTGATTGGATGTTCTTGGAAATAAGGCTTTAATTTCTTGGCGGCAAAGTGCACGCCATAGCACATCTTCTGGTAGTGGGGGTAGTTTTGCTTGGAGGTCGACAACACTTCACTTAAATAATATACTGGTCTCTGGACTGGTAGCACCTTGCCTTCCTCCTTGCGCTCTACCACAATGACTGTGCTGACTACTCTGCTGGTGGCAGCAATGTAGAGGAGCATGGGTTCCTTAGGAGTCGGAGCCGCCAGGACAGGTGGAGTAGTCAACATCTTCTTTAATTGGAGAAAAGCTTCGTCCGCCTTGTGGTTTCACTCGAAAAAAGTGGTCTTCTTCATGAGTTGGTACAGGGGAAGAGCCTTCTTGCCCAGCCGACTGATGAATCGGCTGATGGATGCCAAACAGCCGGTGAACTTTTGTACGCCCAGCAGTCGGCCGGGTACCTCCATCCTCTCAATAGCCTTGATCTTCACAGGGTTGCACTCTATTCCGCGTTCGGAGACCAGGAAGCCGAGGAGCTGGCCGGCTGGTACTCCGAATACGCATTTCTCCGGATTGAGCTTGATCTGAAATCGGCGCAAGTTCTCAAAGGTCTCCTTGAGGTCTTCCAGCAGTGTTCCACGCTTCTCCGTCTTCACTACCACATCGTCCACGTAAACATGAGCATTTCTGCCGAGTTGCTTGAGGAGGCACTTCTGCATGCAACGTTGGAAGGTGGCACCGGCGTTCCTCAAGCCGAATGTCATGGTCAAGTAGTAGAAGGCTCCAAATGGCGTGATGAAGGCGGTCTTCAGCCTATCTGTTGGGTTCAACTTGATCTGGTGATACCCCGAATATGCATCCAAGAAACTCAACAGCTCGCATCCGGCTGTGGAGTCTATCACTTGTTCGATCCTTGGCAAAGCAAACGGATCCTTGGGGCATGCTTTGTTGAGGCTAGTGTAGTCGATACACATTCGCCATTGCTTGTTCTTCTTCAGTACCAGGACCGGGTTGGCTAGCCATTCTAGAAAGAACACTTCCATGATGAAGCCGGCCGCAAGCAGCCGGGCTATCTCTTCTCCAACAACTCTTCTCTTCTCTTCTGACAGGCGGCGTAAAGGCTGCCTGACTGGCTTGGCATCATACCGGACGTGCAGTTTGTGCTCGGCGAAATCCGTCGGGACACCTGGCATGTCTTTGGGGGACCATGCGAAGATGTCTCGATTCTCATGGAGGAAATCGACGAGCTCGCCTTCCTATTTGCTGTCGAGGTTGGCGCCTACGACAGCGTACCTCTCTGGGTGCTCCGGGTCCAAAGGTATCTTCTTTGTTTCTTTGGCCGGCTTGAACGAGCCCTCAGCTTCCGACTCCTTGGGATCAGGCGACATCTCTGGCTGTTTGCTTGCCATCGCCCAACCCGGTCAAGCAGCCGCTTCTCAGCTGCGATCACGAGGGACTCGGCCAGCCGACTGCTCTCTGATGCGCAGGCGGACGACTTCTTGTAGTCGCCAGTTATGGTCAGAATCCCTTTGGAACTCAGCATCTTCATCTTGAGGTAGGCATAGTGGGGGACAACCATGAACCTGGCCAAAGCAGGCCGGCCAAGTAGCGCATGGTATGGGCTCTCCAGGTCCACCACCTCGAACCAAATTGACTCTCGGCGGAAATGATCTTTGTCTCCGAAGAGGACGTTGATCAAGATCTTGCCGATTGGTGAGCAGGAAAGGCCAGGGACTATGCCATGGAACACTGTCCGGCTGGACTAAAGCTGCCTCTCTCTAATTCCTAATTTCTCCATGGTATCCTTGTACAGGATGTTGATGCTGCTGCCGCCGTCTATCAGGACTCTGGAGAAGCGAGCAGCTCGCTTGTCCGTGGCAAAGGTGGCGTCCAAAACCAAGGCATAGGAGCCGGGTTTGGGCATTACTTCCGGCTGGTCAGCTCTGCTCCAGCTGATGGGCTTCTCAGACCAATGCATGAACTCCGGTGTGTCAGCTGCCACTGCATTCACCTCCTGCTGCTGCAGCCGCCTGCTGCGTCGATCATTGGCCACGCTGGTGAATATGACGTAGGCTCCATGCTCTTCCAGGTACTCATATTGTATCACGCCGACTGGTCTGACCGCCGGTAGCTGGGGCGGAGGGGGAGGCGGCTGCCCAGCAGGTGGGGGAGGCAAAAGGCCGTCTCCCTTGGTGATCTTGGTGAGCCAGTGGCACTTCCGAGTGGTGTGGGTGGACGGCTTCGCGCCACTGTGGAATTTGCAGGGTCCATCCAAAGTCTGCTCATATGAGAAAGCTGGCTGCCAGTTGGGCTTGCCGCCCTTCTAACGTTTGGGCGGAGGCTGCCCTTCCGGATGCTGGTCTTTGACTGTTGCCACCTGCCGACTGGTGGAAGTCGGCGGTGGGGCTTTGTGCTTGTGGTCGTTCTGCTGCTGACGCCGACTGGTGTCTCCGGCCGGGGTTCGTGGAGCCTGAGGAGCCACCTTGCCGGTCGCACTAACTTGAATCTCCGTCTTCATGGAGGAGTCGGCCGTGGCGTACTTGTTTGCTATGATCAGCAGCTCGTCGAGGGTTTCTGGCTCATCACAGAGAAGCTTGTGCTTGAGGAGGGTGCCTTCTCGGCATCCTGCAGTGAAGTACTCAATAGCCTGCACCTCGTGCACGCCCTCGCAGGAGTTGCGGAGCTCGGCCCAGCGCCTGAGGTAGTCGCGAGTTGATTCGTTGGGGCCCTACACGCACAAGGAGAGCTGGCGATGTTTGGGAGGTCGCTTGTACGTCCTGGTGAAGTTGTGGACGAAGGCGTCAGTGAAGTCGACCCAACTGTTGATGCTGCGGGGCCTTAAGCTGTTCAGCCACGTCCGGGCCGTGCCCTGGAGCATGAGCAGAACGTACTTCACGGCAACACGCTTGTTGCCGTTTGCTATGCTGACGGCCGTGGAGTAGTCGACCAGCCAGTCTTCCGGCTTCATGGAGCTGGTGTATTTGGGTGTTTCTCTGGGGAGCGTGAACCCTTTGGGTAAGGGCTCGTCTCGGATGCGGGGGGCGAAACACGGCGGACCCAAGTCATCTTCTTCCTCAAGCGCCAGGGATCGGTGGAGATGGTCGATCCGGTGGCGGGCGTCATTCTCTCCGACTCCCTCTCAGCGGCCAAGGCGGTCGCCGAGCGTCGGGTGATCAACAGGCGGCGGGGAGACTCACCTTTCCCTTTGAGGGGGAGGAGGCGGACAATCATCCCGTCGTTCCACTATTCTTGGGCGGCCGTCTCGGTCGCGCTCTATGGTGATGCGAGTCCGACTGCGGCTGGCAGCCGGCTCCTTGTCTTTTCCTCCGCGGACGCCGCCAGTCGGCGTCCGTGATGTCGCGCCTCGGTCTCGGCGGGGAGGCAGGTTGTCATTCTGTCGGCGCGGCGCCTCAGTGCGGCAGCCGGCCTCGTTCTGCTCCACAGCTGCGTCAAGGAGTCGCTGGACGCGCTCCGTCATCAAGCGACGTTCTTCGCCCTCGAACTTGTCCAGCTCGTCTGCCGCCGCCTGGGCGGCTCGAATGTTCTCCGCAGGCGTGGTGTAAACGGGGCAATTTCGACTAGCGCTGGTAGGCCTCCGATAGGCGTCTCATGCTGGCCAGCTTTTTGGCGCCTTCGACCAGCTGAAGGCGGCGTGCCTCCAGCGTCCCGGCGTCGGCGTCTTCAGGAATGGGTGCTGCCAGGTCTTGCAGCGCCGCGTTGAGCAGGTCATAATCACCCCCGCCAGAGTACTCGCCATGATCAATGACAAGCACTTCCGTGACGGTGCTTCCGCCGCTCTCCGTGCAAGGGAGCGGCTCGTCTAGACCACCATGTTGGTGGGGAACATGTCAAGCGACGCGGTGTCGGAGTCGACCAACATCGGATCAGTGGAGCCTACAGAATCCAAGTCCCCAGCTGGCTCGCTGGCGACGTGAAGTTGATCGAGGAGGCCCGCGAGGAGGCTCTCGGGGCCGCCTGTGCCCGCGTCGGATGCGGGCTCGTCGGAGAGGCGGACCTCGCCGACAAAATCGGTGAGGCAACTGGCCGCGCAAGTGATTTCAGCATCGTGCAGCGCGTCGGCGCAGACACTGTCTGGCATGCTGGGCTGGCTGCGCTCGCCAGGGAGGAAAAGTGTTCCTGTCCAGAACAGGTCTTCGGACGATGGTGCACCAGGCCCCACGGTGGGCGCCAAATGTCGGGGGTTGGGTGCGACATATGCCAATGGATGGCTTATCATGGTGGGGGCGAGTAGAACATCGCCGGTGCCTGGAAACGGGATGAGGCGTAGACACGAAAGCCGGTGTACTTTACGCAGGTTCGGGGCTCTCCTAGGAGATAACACCCCTAGTCCTGCTCTGTGGGGTTTCCGCATGATCACTAAGGCAAAGTGAATACAAGGGTGCTCCTCGAGCTGAATGCTGAAGGTAGGAGAAGGCAGGGTCAGCTCTTCCCCCCCTCTGTGATCTGGTCTGGTTCTAATGGATCGGAACCCTTTGCATGGGTGCCCTGGGGGGTTTATATAGGCCTACCCCTAGGGGTACAATGGTAAACTGCCTGGGCGTAGGGCCCAGCCGTCGGTCTCTTCGCCTGCCGGCCCTTTTGCTAACTGCTGGGGCCCGCCGACTAGTCTGGTACGTAGCTGACAGGCCATACCCGCCTCTTGCGGGTCTGGCCGGCTGCTGATTACTGTAGCCGTGCCTCTAATGACGCATACTTGGTCATGGGGTCGTGGCTACAGCCCCGCCGTCTGGCGGGTGATCACTGTAGCCACTCCCTGTCTTGTCTGGTTAATGGCGTGGGGAACCCGTGGGAGGGGTAGGCCGACTCCCGGGGACCGGCTCCCTACGGGTCCGACTGGTGGCACCCTTGCCGTCTTCCGGACTCTCGCTGACTGGTAGGGCCCATCGTCCATGGACCATACCGTCAGGCCGTCGTGGGCACAGGACTCCGCCCACCGTTGCTGATGTTAGGGATGGCATGGCAACAGTGCTGCACCAGACGAAGATCTCCGCTGGTACAGCGCACTGTGGCCTAACCATCTCCTGGAAAAGGGGAGGGAGTGGGCTTTACTGTTGCCACTCCCTGTCCCATCCCCCCTGATGAGGGCATGGGCTTTGTTGATGCCGTGGGTCGACTCCCCGTGGCCGGTTTCTCTGGAAGCCGTAAGGCGGAGTTGGCCGGTCTTGGCCTCGCCTCTAGGACTCGGATGTACGCGGGCAGCCGGCTATTCCTTCAGCCGTCCTCCAGAAGGCGGCTCTTCACCTATCGTCTTGAGGGGCGCAGTCAGCCCCGATGTCTTGAAAGGCTTTGGGCCTTGGGTTAGCCTACCCGTGGCCTATTACTCCGACAATAGCACCTTGGGAAAAATTAGTGCCATTGACAGTTATAATGCTATGTGTAAAACCAAAGCAAAAAATCACCTTTTTCATGAACTGAACCGCCGTGGCCGCATCACACTTGCTCACTGGATCTGCCTCAACCCATTTTGTGAATTTGTCAACTGCCACCAAAAGATGTGTCTTTTTATCTTTGGATCTTTTGAAAGGTCCAACCATATCAAGCCCCCAATCTGCAAACGGCCAAGTGATTGGAATCATCCGAAGTTCTTGAGCCGGTACGTGTGCTCGTCGTGCAAACTTTTGACATCCATCGCACCTACTGACCAGACCCTCTGCATCAGCACGAGCCGTTAACCAGTAAAAGCCATGACAAAAAGCTTTGGCCACTAGAGATTTTGAGCCGGCATGATGGCCACAATCTCCCTCATGGATCTCACGAAGAATCTCTTGACCTTCTTCAGGAGAGACACATCGTTGAAACGCCCCAGTGATGCTGCGATGATACAACTCCCCGTCAAAAATTGTCATTGACTTGGATCGCCGGGTTATCTGTTGGGCCAGGGTCTCGTCCTCTAGCAACTCACCCGGGTCATGTAAGCCAAGAACGGTACTGTCCAATCTGGAATGACATGAAGAGCCGCCACCAGCTGTGCCTCCGGGTCAGGAATGGCCAAATCTTCCTCTGTAGGCAACTTAACAGACGGGTTATGTAAAACATCTAAAAAGGTGTTAGGTGGCACCAGCTTATGCTGAGATCCCAACCGGCTTAAGGCATCGACCGCTTCGTTCTTTCCGCGGTCAATGTGTTCCACTTGATAACCCTTAAAATGCCCCGCAATAGCGCCGACCTCGTGGTGATAAGCCGCCATGAGAGGTTCCTTAGAATCCCACTTGCCTGACACTTGTTGAGCCACCAGATCTGAGTCGCCTAGGCACCGTACCCGGCTTAAAGTCATTTCCTTAGCCATTCGAAGACCATGAAGCAATGCCTCATACTCAGCTGTGTTGTTAGTGCAAGGAAACATCAATCGTAACACATAACGAAATTTGTCACCTCGAGGAGAAGTTAGAACAACTCCAGCCCCCGATCCTTCCAATTGTCTGGACCCATCAAAGTGAATCGTCCAATATGTGTTGTCTGGTTTCTCCTCTGGCATCTGCAACTCTGTCCAGTCATTAATGAAGTCAACCAATGCTTGAGATTTGATCGCAGTACGTGGCACATACTTCAAACCATGAGACCCAAGTTCAATAGCCCACTTAGCGACTCGTCCTGTTGCTTCTCTATTTTGAATAATGTCTCCTAGAGGAGCAGAGCTAACCATAGTGATTGGGTGACCCTGAAAGTAATGCTTGAGCTTCCGGCTCGCCATGAACACCCCATAAACAAGCTTCTGCCAATGTGGATATCTTTGTTTAGATTCAATGAGCACCTCACTAACGTAGTAAACCGACCGTTGGACCGGATGTTCCTTGCCAGCCTCCTTGTGCTCCACAACAATGGCCACACTGATAGCACATGAGTTAGCAGCCACATACAACAACGACTCTTTCTCAACCAGAGCAGCAAGAATCGGCGGCTCAGCAAGCTATTTCTTCAGATCCTCAAAAGAAGAGTTAACAATGTCACTCCAGACAAAGTCATCCGCCTTCTTGATCATTTGATACAAAGGCATCGCCTTCTCCCCTAACCAGATTATGAACCGGCTTAAGGCTGCGACGTGACCCGCCAATCGCTGAACATCATTGATGCATGCCGGTTTAGCCAGAGATGTAATTGCCTTAATTTTCTCCGGGTTAGCCTCAATACCTCTGTCAGACACCAAAAAACCCAAGAGTTTGCCAGCTGGGACTCCAAAAACACACTTGGCCGGGTTAAGCATCATCTTGTAGACCCGGAGGTTATCAAAGGTCTCCTTCAGATCAATTACCAAGGTTTCCTTCTCTCTGGATTTCACCACTATATCATCCACATAAGCATGAATATTACGCCAATCTGATTGTGAAGGCAATTCTGCACACATCGTTGATAAGTCGCCTAGGCACTCTTAAGCCCAAAAGGAATAGACACATAGCAGAAGGCTCCAAACGGAGTGATGAAAGTTGTCTTCTCCTGGTCCTTAACTGCCATCTTGATCTGATGATAACCCGAATAGGCATCCAAAAACTCAAATGCTCACAACCCGCCGTAGCATCAATGATCTGATCAATACGAGGGAGAGCAAAAGGGTCAGCCGAACAAGCTTTGTTTAAATCGGTGTAATCCACACACATACGCCAGGTGCCGTTCTTAAATCCGGGGTCACGTCTCGGAGGCATCTGAGGGGTTTAGAAAATATGATATTTAAGAATAGAGAGGGGTCTAAAGAGAAAACACTACCCATATGCACATGAGGCAAAACAAACAATTCACTTCATTCAATCAAACAAGGGCATACAATCGGTCTAACTATCGCAAAAGTGCTCGGTCTACTATATTTACATGGTGGACTAGTACTACTGATGAGGTGGTCTACTAGAAATATTCTTCGGTTGCAGTATCCATGATATCTGCTCCAGCTTCAACAACATAGTCATCATCGCTATCGTCTGGGTCCGAGTCAGTGTCGTCGATGATGATGTAGTCTTCCGGGCGAATCTCCTTGTGTTCTTCGTCTTCTTCTACTGGTGTAGGGTCTCCCATAAATATTCTGATCTTCTTGATCAGGTCGTCATTCTTCTCCACTAGTACTTCGATGTCCTCTTCATAATCTTCACGTGTAGCCTTGAGTTCTTCCTCCAGTTCCTTGATTCTTGTCCTTGCATTCTTCAGATCTATCATGTCTGCGCACATCTGGTTCTCCTGACGTCGAATGTGCTAGTTTAACTCCTGGATAAAAGCTACGATTGATCTACCCTTCTTGGTGCTGATCATCTCCCAGTGCTCATCTCGGCACCCACAAATCTGGTAGATAGTATCCTTGATATCCTTGTGGTAAACTTCTCCAATACGTCCCATGGCGATGTGAGCTGCCATACTCTTTCCTAGACTCCATGTTGGTGCATCAAAGGAAAACCCTATGGGCTTAGTGACTAGCATGAACGTTCTTCCTGGAACTTGAACTTGAATCATCCAGTGCTCCTCTTCAGGTAAAGTGGCGTTGTAGGTTCCGGTGAAGCTTGGTACTCCGATGTTCAGGTACTTAGTGACTTCCTTCAAGTGACATCCAAAGGGTGTATCTTCATCCGGCTGTGTAAACTTGTTCCTTGTATCCGCCATCCTAAAAGAGTAGAAAAGATGAGGAGTCAGAATGAGAAGAGTGAGTAGTGAACTAGGGCTTTAGCTTAGTGGTCGTGTCCTACAGTCAGCGTGTGCTCTGATACCATGTAGCGACCAGACCTCAAACGGTCCAATCTCTATGCTCCGATGTCATCCCTGGATTAGTAATGCTGACACCACACAGTACTTGAAGGATTTATAACAGAGTAGCAATCACACACTTATTACATTGAGTGTCTCAAAAGAGAACTTATTACAATAAATATGGCTTAAGGCCATCTAATAACGATAATAGTGGAAGGCTTCGAAGATAAGTGAGTCCATCAACTCCAACGGCATCACTGAGTATAGAACCACGACCTAAAAGGCTCCTTACTCATCGTCTGAAAAGTCTGCAACATGAACGTTGCAGCCCAAAACGGGTCAGCACATGGAATATGCTGGCAAAATAACACATAGAGAGCAATGAAAGAATAAATCTATACTACATGCATATTTGGCTGGTGGAAAACTCTATGGTTACAGTTTTGCGTAAAGCCAATTTTTCCCTACTACAAAGGAATAAATTTTATTTAACTATCATGGTAGTTGCTAAACATTGAGAGTGTAGACACCCTCTTAATCCCAATTAAGCATCATCATTAAACCCAACAAAATTAATTAGAGTAACATGATGAGATTCACATAATAATCCAAATACTAGATACTCAAGATGTCCATAATCAGGGACACGGCTAACCATGATTAGTTTATACACTCTACAGAGGTTTGCGCACTTTTTCCCACAAGACTCGATCTCCTCCGTTGGGATTCTCGTACTACATGATGTTTGAGAAACGGATGACCGAGACATAGTCTTTCAGAAGCGCTTGCACCTTACGAACGGGTAGACCGTACCAACCTACATCCCCTACATCTGCTAGTCTACCACTGTAAGAGTTCGCACGACTTAGTCAACTATGCTAGAGCCCATAGTAGCTTGTGGATGCACACGGAAGTTTCTACTATGAATAATCTCATGATCCTTTTGAGCCTGGGTGGCGGTCCAAAAGAAAAATAGGCAATTGCTGGAATACCCAGGTGCCTCAATCCACCGAGATGTGTGTTTAAATTGCCACCTTAGATAAACCATTAATTTAACAACCTCACATCTGTCATGGATACACTCACCCAATCCACGTCTACTAGCATAGCATGACATAATAAGCAAACGTAGACGTAACTCCCAAAGTTTTGATAATAAAACAGGTAATAGGTACTACCTCATCTACTTCCCAAACCCACAATTTAATTAGATCCTAATCATGCAATGGTGTGAGGTTTGATCTAATGCATTAAAAACTGGGTAGTAGGAGGTATGATCAAAGTGTTACTTGCCTTGCTGATGATCCGCAAAACCTAGCGATTCGAAGTAGCAAGCGGCGCACTCCGGGTACTCTATCGCAAACAAACAAGCATACAATAAGTAATCAACCAATGCACAGATAAACTCAACTAAGAGATCTAACCAGATAGTTCAACTTAAGAACTCCAGTTGGCAAAAAGAATCAAATCGAACGAAGCAACGAAAGACAAACGGCAAAAGAAACAAGCTTCGATTTACTATTCTGGATCTAGGTCAAATTTTTAAAGTGGCAAAAACTTGTTTGAGTTGGTTAAACGGAAAGAGGGTTTCGAGACGAAACTCCAGGCGCTTGAATCGCCCGATTCTGATAAACGAGCGAAAAGTTAAACTAAAACGAAAATCGGATCAGAAATCACGATTAGAAATAATCGCGGAATAATCCGAGAAAAAGAAAAACGAGGAACAGAATAACGAACAAACGTTCGTTTTCTGGAACTAAATGATGAACGCGTTCATTAAAACGAACGGACGACCGAACATTCGCTAAATAAATAAACCGGAAAAAACCGATCTATTTAAAAAAACAAAACTAGGGTTTTAAAAAAACCGAATCAGTTTTTCTCAGAAAACCGGGCGGCGGGGCGGCTACCTCGGCTCGGTCCGGCGGGGTTCCGGGCGGCGGCGCTGGGCAGCGGCGGCGGCACGCGGCGTGCGGCGCGGCGGCGGCGGCAGCGGCAGCGGCACACGGCATGCGGCGCGGCGCGGGGTTGCGTGGGCGGGGCGGCGCGGCGACTCGGGGCTCCAGGGGGGCCCCGTGTGGCTATTTAAGGAGGGAGGGGGCGGCGGCCTTGCTTGGGGAGGGGGTCGGCGGCGCGTGCCCGACTCGGACTTCGAGTCCGGCGACAGCTCGACGAGGGAGGCGGTGGCCTGGCGGGCCGGCCTGGCTCGGCTGGACCTTTGGCCCAATCGGGCGCGGGTTTAAAAAAAATCGCCGAAACTAAGAAAAATTCTTGAAAAATAAATAGAAATCTAAAGTTGCCAAAACAAATTTTCACCATCTAAATAAAATATTTAGAACAGGATGAACATTTTCTTGGCCCTAAATGCAATTTTTGAAAACGTGCAATTTTTCCTAAATTCAAATAAAACCACGAAAAACTCCAGAATAAAACCTTATTTGATTTTTATTAAATCCTCAATATTTCTTTATTTTGGGAAAGTCATTTTATTCCCTCTCTCATATTTTGATAATAGAAATAATTGAAGATAAAATAAATAAAATCAAACGATCCTATTTTCAAAATTTGAGAAAAACTCAAATATGAAAATAATGAAATCCCCAACTCTCTCCGAGGGTCCTTGAGTTGCGTGAAATTTCTAGGATCAACCAAAATGCAGTAAAATATGATGTGCAGTGATGATCTAATATATAACATTCCAAATTGAAAATTTGGGATGTCACAAACCTACCCCCTTAAGATGAATCTCGCCCTCGAGATTCGGGTTGGCTAGAAAATAGGTGAGGGTGGTCCTTCAGCAAATCTTCCTCTCGTTCCCAGCTGGCTTCATCCTTCGTGTGGTGGCTCCACTGAACTTTGCAAAACTTGACAGCCTTGCTGCGGATGACTCGGCTGGCATACTCAAGAATCTTGACTGGTTTCTCCTTATAGGTCAAATCACTGTCCATCTGAATCACTTCCAGCGGCACTGTATCTCTCAGCAGTATATCAGCCATCTCTGCGTGGCACTTCTTTAACTAGGAAACGTGGAACACGTCGTGAACTCCTGACAATCCTTCAGGTAATTCCAACTTATAAGCTACTTCTCCCATACGCTCCAAAGCCTTGTATGGTCCTACAAATCGTGGCGCTAATTTTCCCTTAACTCCAAAGCGCTTAACTCCCCGAAGTGGAGATACTCGAAGATAAATTCGGTCTCCGACTTCATAAACTGTCTCCTTGCGTGTAGAATCTCTGTAGCTCTTCTGCCTGGACTAGGCTACCTTGAGCCTATCGCGAATCAGTTTCACCTTCTGTTCAGACTCCTTAATCAGATCCGGTCCAAACAACTGTCGGTCTCCAACTTCATCCCACGACAACGGGGTTCTACACGTCCTTGCGTACAAGGCTTCGAAAGGGGCCATCTTCAAACTGGATTGATAACTGTTGTTGTAAGAGAACTCTACATACGGCAAATTATCGTCCCAACTAGATCCGTAATCTAGCGCACAAGCTCTCAGCATATCTTCCAAAATCGGATTGACTCTCTCGGTCTGTCCATCTGTCTGCGGATGGAAAGCTGTACTGAACTCTAGCCTGGTACCCAAAGTTTCATGCAACTGATTCCAGAGCTTTGAGGTAAACTGGGATCCTCTGTCTGATACAATGCTCCTTGTAACTCCATGCAGACATACCATCCTGGTCATGTATATCTTTGCCAACTTGGCACTGGTGTAGGTAGTCTTCACTGGGATGAAATGAGCTATGTTTGTCAAACGATCGACTACAACCCAAATCGAGTCATAGCCTGAATGAGTTCTGGGCAATCCCGTAATAAAATCCATGCCTAGCTTATCCCACTTCCATTCGGGTATTGGCAATGCCTGTGGCAATCCGACTGGCTTCTGATGCTCTGCCTTTACTTTCTGACATACATCACAAACTTCTACATACTCCGCAATATCCTTCTTCATTCCGGTTGTAGGATCTAGAAGTAGATGTGTCTAGAAGGGGGGGGGGTTAGACACTTGGTGCTAAAGTTGCAATTTTTTAAGCTTTTTCGGTTTAAGTGGAGTTTAGGCACAATTTCAACACACATAATACATATCAAGCACAATTCAAGCAAGCATGCAAAGAGTATATTGGCAGCGGAATGTAAAGCATGCAACTTGCAAGAATGTAAAGGGAAGGGTTTGGAGATTTTAAACGCAATTGGAGACACGGATGTTTTTCCCGTGGTTCGGATAGGTGGTGCTATCCTACATCCACGTTGATGGAGACTTCAACCCACGAAGGGTAACGGTTGCGCGAGTCCACACAGGGCTCCACCCAAGGGTAACGGTTGCGCGAGTCCACACAGGGCTCCACCCACGAAGGGTCCATGAAGAAGCAACCACCCACAAAGGGTCCACGAAGAAGCAACCTTGTCTATCCCACCATGGCCATCGCCCACGAAGGACTTGCCTCACTAGCGGTAGATCTTCACGAAGTAGGCGATCTCCTTGCCCTTACATACTCCTTGGTTCAACTCCACAATCTTGTCGGAGGCTCCCAAGTGACACCTAGCCAATCTAGGAGACACCACTCTCCAAGAAGTAACAAATGGTGTGTAGGTAATGAACTCCTTGCTCTTGTGCTTCAAATGATAGTCTCCCCAACACTCAACTCTCTCTCATAGGATTTGGATTTGGTGGAAAAGAAGATTTGAGTGGAAAGCAACTTGGGAAGGCTAGAGATCAAGATTCATATGGTAGGAATGGAATGTCTTGATCTCAACACATGAGTAGGTGGTTTTCTCTCAGAACATATGAGTAGGAATGGTGTGTGTGTTCTAATGGCTCTCTCATCGAATGAGAAGGAGGTGGAGGGGTATATATAGCCTCCACATAAAATCCAACCGTTACACACAATTTACCAATCTCGGTGGGGCCGAATCAGAAAACTCGGTCTGACCTAAGTAGTAAACCTAGTGACCGTTAGGAATTTCGGTGGGACTGACATGCAACTCGGTAGGACCGATTTGTTTAGGGTTTGGGCATAACGTAATCTCGGTGAGACCGATTACACAAACTCGGTGAGACCGAATTTGGTAATTAGCTAACCAGAGAGTTGGTCAGGCAAACTCGGTGGGACCGATTTGCTCTTTCGGTGAGACCGAGTGGAACTCGGTGAGACCGAAAAGTTACAAAGGGGAAACACTGAGTTTACATTGCAATCTCGGTGGGACCGATTCGCTCTTTCGGTGGGACTGAAAAGTTACGAAAGGGAAACAGAGAGTTTGCAACCCCATCTTGGTGGGACCGAGATCCTTATCGGTAGAACCGAATTGCTAGGGTTTGGCAGTGGCTAATGACAAGTGAAACTCGGTGGCGCCGGATAGGAAGAATTGGTAGGACTGAGTTTGGCTTAGAGTTTAGGTCATATGTGGATATGGGAAAGTAGTTGAGGGTTTTGGAGCATATCATTAAGCACATAAAGCAAGAGGTTCATTAAGCAACACCTCATCCCTCCTTAATAGTATTGGCTTTTCCTATGGACTCAATGTGATCTTGGATCACTAAAATATAAAATGAAGAGTCTTGAGCTTTTGAGCTTGAGCCAATCCTTTGTCCTTAGCAGTTTGAGGGTTCCACTTTCACATCCATGCCATGCCAATTATTGAGCTTTCCTGGAATAATCACCTTGGAATAGCATTAGCTCAATGAGCTATATGTTGTTATGAATTACCAAAACCACCTAGGGATAGTTGCACTTTCACCGGTCCACCAGAAAGTATCCTTCAAATCGAAATACATCTTGGTATTTCCTAGGTGAATCGAATATGGTGAATCATGGGCCTCTTGCAGAATTAACTTCCTGATCTCGGGGTCATTGGGCACATAAACACGATCTTCAAACCATAAGGTATCATGCTCATCCTCACGAAATCCTTTTGCTTTTCCTTTGTTCACTTTCTCTTTAATAGAAGCAATCTCCTTGTCAGTGTTCTGAGCTTCTCTAATCTTATCCATCAAAGTAGACTGAATCTCCAATGCTGCTACACAGCCTCTCGGAACTATCTCCAAACATAGCTCACGAAGATTTTCGGCTAACTCCCTTGGTAAATCTCCCGTCATTAGGGTGTTGACATGGCTTTTACGGCTCAACACATCGGCTACTACGTTAGCCTTTCCGGGATGATAATGCAATCTCATATCATAGTCCTTGATGAGCTCCAACCATCTCCTCTGCCTGAGATTTAACTCCTTCTGCGTGAAGATATACTTCAAACTCTTGTGATCCGTGTACACCTCACAATGGTTTTCAATGAGAAAATGTCTCCAAGTCTTCAACGCATGCACTATGATTGCAAACTCCAAATAATGCGTGGCATAGTTCAACTCATGAGGCTTAAGCTGTCGTGAGGCATAGGAAACAACTCTTCCCTCCTGCATAAGCACTGCTCCAAGTCCTCGACATGAAGCGTCACAATACACCTCATAATCCTTGGTCTGATCTGGCAAAATCAACACTGGTGATGTAACCAAATGTTCTTTCAACTCCTGGAAACTGGCCTCACATTCCTCAGTCCATTTGAACTTGATATCCTTCTTCAACGACTCCGTCATAGGTTTTGCAATCTTCGAGAAATTTTCAATGAATCTCCGGTAGTATCCTGTGAGTCCAAGAAAACTCCGGATCTCTCAAACTGTTGTTGGCGCTTCCCAATTTTTCAGTGTTAACCTTGATGGGATCTACTGCTATACCTTCTCCGGATATAACGTGTCCGAGAAATCCAACTTCCTTCAACCAAAATTCACATTTTCTAAACTTGGCATATAACCGATGTTCTCTGAGCTTACCAAGTACCAAACGCAAATGCTCCTTATGCTCCTCTTCATTTTTCGAGTAAACCAGAATATCATCGATGAACACTACGACGAACTTATCCAAAAACTCCATAAATACTTTGTTCATCATGTTCATAAAATATGCATGTGCGTTAGTCAGACCAAATGGCATAACGGTATACTCGTAGAGCCCATACCTGGTGGTAAAATCCGTCTTAGGTATATCCTGTTCTCAAATCTTCAACTGATGGTATCCTGATCGCAGATCGATCTTGGAAAATACCTTAGCTCCTTGCAATCGATCAAACAGATCATTGATCATCGGGAGTGGGTACTTGTTCTTAATTGTTACTTCATTCAATCTTCGATAATCAACAACCATCCTTAGTGATCCATCCTTATTCTCCACTAGAAGTACTGGCGATCCCCAAGGTGAAGAACTTGGGCGAATATAACCTTTATCCAATAACTCTTTAATCTGTTTCTTAATCTCCTCCAAATCCTTTGCGGGCATCCTGTATGGTCTCTTAGATATTGGCCCTGTGCCTGGCAAAAGCTCAATCAAAAACTCAATATCTCTATCCGGTGGCATGCCTGGCAACTCCTCTGGAAATACATCAGGGAAATCCTTTACCACTGGTACCTCCTCCTACACAACTCCTGTTAGGGAATTTACTTGGGTCCTCTTCGGCGCATGCCGGGATACATACTTGATCCTTCTTCCTTCTGGCGTTGTAAGCAAAATTGACTTACTGGCGCATTCAATATTCCCTTCATACTTCGTTAACCAATCCATGCCTAATATCACATCCAATCCTTGAGATTCCAATACTATTAGGTCCTAAGGGAACACATAGTTACCAATCCTTAATGGTAACCGATCACACCATAGACTAGCCATATACTCTGCTCCAGGTGAGGTCACTACCATGGGTGACCTAAGGGCTTGGGTTGGCAGTTTATACTTATCCACAAATCCCCTTGATATGTATGAATGCGATGCACTAGTATAAAAAAGAACGAGAGCAGTAAAAGACTTAACCAAAAACTTACCGATTACTGCATCAGGCTGCTCTTCAACCTCCTCCACGTTTACGTGGTTCACTTGTCCCCTATTGAAAGGGTTTGGCTTCTTCCCAGAGCTTCCATTGCCATTTCCATTCTAGGATTCGGGACATTCATTGGCGTAATGTCCGGTCTTCTGGCACTTAAAGCAAGTGACTTGGCTCGGGTCTCTCTTGGCTGGGGTTGATGGGCTGGTACGGTTCTGGCCATTGCTTCCTCCATTCCCATTACCATTCTTGGGGCCATTATGGTTATGCGAGCTACCTCCTCCATGGGTATGCTGAAAGTGTCCTCCCGGTCTAGGGGTAAAACGTGGCTTCTGCTGAGCTCCAGAATTGTACTTCCCTTGTCCATACTTCCTTTTGCAGTTCTCAATCTGCTGCTGCTTCCCTTCAATCATGAGAGCATGATCTACCAACTCCTGGTAGTTGTTGAAGGTTGCTACCATCAACTGCATGCTCAACTTATCATTCAGTCCTTCCAGAAACTTCTCCTGTTTAGCGGCATCCGTAGCAACGTCATCTGGGGCATAACATGCTAGGTTACTAAAGTCCTCCACATACTGACCAACTTTCCGTCCTCCTTGGCGCAAGTTGTGAAACTCACGCTTCTTCATGGCCATAGCTCCTGCTGAAACTTGGGCAGTACGGAAAGCCTGCTGAAACTGGTCCCATGTGATAGTGTCGATAGGGAAAGTAGCTGTGAAATTCTCCCACCATGATGCTGCGGGTCCTTCAAGCTGATGTGCGGCAAACTTCACCTTTTCCGCATATGTGCATCCTGCCGTGGTCAACTCCCTAGCTATCTTGTAGAGCCAATCATCTGCTACTATCGGTTCGGTGCTACTAGAGAACACTGGCGGATTCAACCTAAGAAAACGGGCTAAGTGATCAACTGGTGGTGGTGGTGGGTTGTTGTTGTTGTTCCCCTGATTCTGATTCTGGACTAGCAACTGCGTCAATGTGTTCTGCTGCTGGATCAACTGAGTGAGCTCCGGTGGGAAGGTAAATCCGGGGTCACGTCTCGGAGGCATCTGAGGGGTTTAGAAAAGATGAGATTTAAGAATAGATAGGGGTCTAAAGAGAAAACACTACCCATATGCACATGAGGAAAAACAAACAATTCACTTCATTCAATCAAACAAGGGCATACAATTGGTCTAACTATCACAAAAGTGCTCGGACTACTATATTTACATGGTGGACTACTACTACTGATGAGGTGGTCTACTAGAAATATTCTTCGGTTGCAGTCTCCATGATATCTGCTCCAGCTTCATCAACATAGTCATCATTGCTATCGTCTGGGTCCGAGTCAGTGTCGTCGATGATGATGTAGTCTTTCGGGCAAATCTCCTTGGGTTCTTCGTCTTCTTCTATTGGTGTAGGTTCTCCCATAAATATTCCGATCTTCTTGATCACGTCGTCCTTCTTCTCCACTAGTACTTTGATTTCCTCTTCATAATCTTCACGTGTAGCCTTGAGTTCTTACTCCAGTTCCTTGATTCTTGTCCTTGCATTCTTCAGATCTATCATGTCTGCGCACATCTGGTTCTCCTGACGTCGAATGTGCTGGTTTAACTCCTGGATAAAAGCTGCGATTGATCTATCCTTCTTGGTGCTGATCATCTCCCGGTGCTCATCTCGGCACCCACAAATTGGGTAGATAGTATCCTTGAGATCCTTGTGGTAAACTTCTCCAATACGTCCCATGGCGATGTGAGCTGCCATACTCTTTCCTAGACTCCATGTTGGTGCATCAAAGGAAAACTATATGGGCTCAGTGACTGGCATGAAAGTTCTTCCTGGAACTTGAACTTGAATCATCCAGCGCTCCTCTTCAGGTAAAGTGGCGTTGTAGGTTCCGGTGAAGCTTGGTACTCCGATGTTCAGGTACTTAGTGACTTCCTTCAGGTGACGTCCAAAGGGTGTATCTTCATCCGGCTGTGTAAACTTGTTCCTTGCATACGCCATCCTAAAAGAGTAGAAAATATGAGGAGTCAGAATGAGAAGAGTGAGTAGTGAACTAGGGCTTTAGCTTACTGGTCGTGTCCTACAGTTAGCGTGTGCTCTGATACCATCTTGTAGCGACCAGACCTCAAATGATCCAATCTCTGTGCTCCGGTGTCATCCCTGGATCAGTAATGCTGACACCACACAGTACTTGAAGGATTTATAACAGAGTAGTAATCACACACTTATTACATCGAGTGTCTCAAAAGAGAACTTATTACAATAAATATGGCTTAAGGCCATCTAATAACGATAACAGCGGAAGGCTTGGAAGATAAGCGAGTCCATCAACTCCAACGGCATCACTGAGTATAGAACCACGAACTAAAAGGCTCCTTACTCGTCGTCTGAAAAGTCTGCAACATGAACGTTGCAGCCCGAAATGGGTCAGCGCATGGAATATGCTGGCAAAGTAACACATAGAGAGCAATGCAAGAATAAAGCTATACTACATGCATATTTGGCTGGTGAAAAGCTCTATGGTTACAGTTTTGCGTAAAGCCAATTTTTCCCTACTGCAAAGGAAAATTTTTATTTAACTATCATGGTAGTTGTTAAACATTGAGAGTGTAGACACCCTCTCAATCCCAATTAAGCATCATCATTAAACCCAACAAAATTAATTAGAGTAACATGATGAGATTCACATAATAATCCAAGTACTAGATACTCAAGATGTCCATAACCGGGGACACGACTAACCATGATTAGTTTATACACTCTGCAGAGGTTTGCGCACTTTTCCCCACAAGACTCGATCTCCTCCGTTGGGATTCTCGCACTACATGATGTTTGAGAAATGGATGACCGAGACATAGTATTTCAGAAGCGCTTGCACCTTACGAACGGGTAGACCGTACCAACCTACATCCCCTGCATCTGCTAGTCTACCACTGTAAGAGTTCGCACGACTTAGTCAACTATGCTAGAGCCCATAGTAGCTTGTGGCTGCACACGGAAGTTTCTAGTATGAATAATCTCATGATCCCTTTGAGCCTGGGTGGCGGTCCAAAACAAAAACAGGCAATCACTGGAATACCCAGGTGCCTCAATCCACCCAGATGTGTGTTTAAGTTGCCACCTTAGATAAACCATTAATTTAACAACCTCACATCTGTCATGGATACACTCACCCAATCCACGTCTACTAGCATAGCATGGCATAATAAGCAAACATAGAAGTAACTCCCAAAGGTTTGATAATAAAATAGGTAATAGGTACTACCTCATCTTCTTCCCAAACCCACAATTTAATTAGATCCTAATCATGCAATGATGTGAGGTTTGATATAATGCATTAAAATCTGGTAGTAGGAGGTATGATCAAAGTGTTACTTGCCTTGCTGATGATCCGCAAAACCTAGCAATTCGAAGTAGCAAGCGGCGCACTCCCGGTACTCTATCGCAAACAAACAAGCATACAATAAGTACTCAACTAATGCACAGGTAAAACTCAACTAAGAGATCTAACCAGATAGTTCAACTTAAGAACTCCGGTTGGCAAAAAGAATCAAATCGAACGAAGCAACGAAAGACAAACGGCAAAAGAAACAAGCTTCGATTTACTATTCTGGATCTAGGTTAAATTTTTACACTGGCAAAAACTTGTTTGAATTGGTTAAACGGAAAGAGGGTTTCGGGACGAAACTCCAGGCGCTTGAATCGCCTGATTCCGATAAATGAGCGAAAAGTGAAACTAAAATGAAAATCGAATCAGAAATCACGATTAGAAATAATCGCGGAATAATCCGAGAAAAAGAAAAACGACAAACAGAATAATGAACGAACGTTTGTTTTTTGGAACTAAAGGAGGAACGCATTCGTTAAAACGAACGGACGAGCGAACGCTCGCTAAATAAATAAAACGAAAAAAACCTGATCTATTTAAAAAAACAAAACTAGGGTTTTAAAAAAAACCAAATTGGTTTTTCTCAGAAAACCGGGCGGTGGGGCGGCTACCTCGGCTCGGTCCGGTGGGGCTCCGGCGGGGTTCCAGGCGGCGGCAGCAGGCGGTGTGCGGCATGGCGCGGGGCTGCGTGGGCGGGGCGGCGTGGCGACTCGGGGCTCCACGGGGGGCCCCGGGTGGCTATTTAAGGAGGGAGGGGGCGACGGCCTTGCTTGGGGAGGGGGTCGGCGGCGCGTGCCTGGCTCGGACTCTGAGTCCGGCGGCAGGGCGAGGGAGGCGGTGGCCTGGCGGGCCGGCCTGGCTCGGCTGGGCTTTTGGCCCAGTCGGGCGCGGGTTTTTTTAACAATTTCACCGAAACTAAGAAAATTCTAGAAAAATAAATAAAAATCTAAAATTTCCAAAACAAATTTTCACCGTCTAAATAAAATATTTAGAACATGATGAAAATTTTCTTGGCCCTAAATGAAATTTTTGAAAACATGCAATTTTTCCTAAATTCAAATAAAACCACGAAAAACTACAGAATAACACCTTATTTGATTTTTTATTAAATCCTCAATATTTCTTTATTTTGGGAAAGTCATTTTATTCCCTCTCTCATATTTTGATTATAGAAATAATTGAAGATAAAATAAACAAAATCAAACAATCCTATTTTCAAAATTTGAGAAAAACTCAAATATGAAAATAACGAAATCCCCAACTCTCTCCGAGGGTCCTTGAGTTGCGTGAAATTTCTAGGATCAACCAAAATGCAGTAAAATATGATATGCAGTGATGATCTAATATATAACATTCCAAACTGAAAATTTGAGATGTTACAAAGATCTCCTGGTTCTCACGGATGAACTCGATGAGCGCGCTTTCCTATTTTGGATCCAAGTTAGCACCGATAATGAATTGTTTGGATGAGTCGCCAGGCACAAAATCAACCATCTTGGTGTCATCAGCTGATTTGAATTTCAACATCGGTTCATGCTCCGTAGTTGGCTTCTTCAAAGACGTCATGTCTGCTGGGTCAACATTATCTTTATAAAACTTTAATTCCTGTGTTGCACAAACAGACTCAGCATAGGCAGCATCACCTTCTTCACATTCCAGGGCTATTTTCCGGCTTCCATGTACTTTGATGGTGCCTTTATAACCTGGCATCTTGAGCTGCAGATATACATAACACGGCCAGGCCATGAACTTGGCATAAGCCGGTCGTCCAAACAGGGCATGATATGGGCTTTTGATCTTAACCACTTCAAAATTTAACTTCTCAGCCCTATAATCGAATTCATCCCCAAAGGCTACTTCTAGCTCAATCTTACCAACTAGGTATGCCGACATACCAGGTACAACACCATGAAAAACAGTGTTGGATTGTTTAAGACTCTTATCAGTCAACCCCATGCGACGAAATGTCTCATAATAGAGGATGTTGATGCTACTGCCTCCGTCCATGAGCACCTTAGTAAACTTATATCCACCAACCTGAGGCGCCACCACCAAAGCCAAGTGACCTGGATTATCAACCCGGGGAGGGAGATCCTCCCTACTCTACACAATAGGTTGTTCTGACCATCTCAAATAACATGGAACCGCCGGCTCAACAGCGTTTACAACCCTCTTATGAAGTTTCTGATCCCTCTTGCACAAACTAGTGGTAAATACGTGGTACTGCCCACTGTTCAGCTGTTTTGGGTTGCTCTAATACCCGGATTGCTGCTGCTGTTGCTGCTGATTAATTTGGCCGGATTGTTGATTATAACCACCTTGGTTACCCGGATGGCCCTGGCCGTGAAAACCGCCTCCGCCTAAACCGGCGCCCGGGCCATGAAAGCCGCCACCGCCTGAACCGTCGCCAGCTCCGTGGTTACCATCGAACATGTTGGAATTTTTAAATGCCTTCATGATCGTACAATCCTTCCACAGATGGGTAGCTGGCTTCTCCCGGGTGTCGTGTCTCGGACAGGGTTCAATCAGTAGTTTCTCAAGGGTGGGACATGACCCGCCTGACCGAGGAGGTGGCCCCCCCTTGCGCCGTTGGTTGTTGCCCTGTGTACTAGCGTCAGCCACAAACTCGTCAGCCTTACGTTTATTACCTCCTTGATTCGCCGGGTTATGCTGGTGACCCTTGCCATTACCGTTCTGTTTTCCCTTCCCTACCTTCTCTTCATCAGATGCGGGATCCTTGGTACTATCTGAATCAGCATATTTGACCAGAGCCGCCATCAACTGGCCCATGTCATGACAATCACGCTTGAGCCGCCCAGCTTCTGCTTCAGAGGTTCAAAACAGCAATTTTTCTCCAACATTAAGACCGCAGAGACGGCATCCATCTTATCAGATGAATGTATTATCTCGTTGACCCAGCGCACCCAATGGGTCATGGACTCACCTTCCTCTTGCTTACAGTTAGTCAAGTCCACGATTGACATAGGTTGCTTACACGTGTCCTTGAAGTTCTGAATGAACCGGGCTTTTAACTCCGCCCATGAGCTGATGGAGTTGGGTGGCAACCCTTTCAACCAAGTGCGAGCTGTTCCATCCAACATCATAGTGAAATATTTAACCATTGCTGCATCGCTGACCTCCAATAGCTCCATCGCCATCTCATAACTTTTAATCCATGCCCCAGGCTGCAAGTCGGCCGTGTAATTAGGCACTTTACGAGGCCCCTTAAAATCTTTTGGCAAGCACTCATTACGTAGAGCCGACACCAGGCATGGGACACCTCCTGTCCTTGTGGCCACTCCTACCTCAACAGAGGTTGCTGGATAAACCGGAAAAGCCTGATGAGCCACCTGCTCAGCTGCCACTTGAACTGCCCGCTTAGCCTCCTGACGGATCCTCTCCTGATCCACCAAGTTAAAGGCTCCATCCTGCGCCGGGTCATGCCTGCGCGGTTGGTTACGGCGTTGGGCATTGGTTGACATAGCCGCTGAGTCCATATGCCTGCTATAGCTCGGGCTCCGGCTTGGGCGAGGGGTTGAATGGATTCTGTCTCGACTATAAGAGTACGCATCCTGCTGTGCCAGGGCTGTTTGAAGAAGTTCTCTGACCCTTCGTGTTTCGATCGCCGTTGGAGAGTCGCCTTCCATTGGGAGAGCCGCCAGACGAGCCGACACCGCAATTAAATTCTCCAAAGGGTTAGAGAAGTGACCCGGTGGTACTGGCGTGTAATGAGGCGGAGCAGTATTCACGCGGGGTGGTTCCATGGCCCTCGGTGAACCGGCGCCCCCGTCCCGGGTGTTGTGATCCGGTTTGCCTCCGGCGGGTTGCTGGGACTGGCCCCGGGTGTGTGGAAAAGGTTCCTAGGATCGTAAGTCAGAGGCAGACATGACTGATTTTTGTGGTGTCTTCTCCTCATGACCTCGTTTGACGCGTTCAAATCCACCGAGAGCCGGAAAGTCTCCGCTTAAAGCTGTCGAGCACGAGCATCCAAAACCGCCCACTCCGCAGCCATCCTGACATCTTCTGCTGCTAAATTTTCCTTGGCTTGTGCCACCTCTTCACGTAGTCGTTCCACCTCCGCGTCATGCTGAGCCTTATCCGCCGGCTCAACCACAGAAGTCAACAGAGCCGTCATCCTATCCATGAGGTCCATTAGCACCTGAGCCGGGTGGCGCGCGGGGTCTCCTGACCCGGCTGCTGCCGACCCGGTGGTTATTGCTGCCGCAGCCGTAGAATTTTGTCTGGGTTGAGTGCCAGCCATGAAGACTCCGGCTCGATTCGGAGGCTCAGAGGGGTCTGGAATACTGCTGCCATCGAAACAGCCCCCAAGCACGCCATCTTGTAGCTGATACAAAGAATCCGTCTCGCCTGTGGACGATGCACCGTCAGAGCAGACGGCCGTCCCACCACCGTCTATCGATCCTTCAGAAAATTCCCCTCCATGGATGCAACCCACGAAGGCTCGCCACACGGCGGGTTAAGCCCGGGCGGGTCTCGCACACTGAGCCGTCTTGATGACGTTGGTGCAGACATCCGGCTCAAGGCCTGACTCGCGATCCGGCCGATGAAGACATGGATTCCGCCGAAGGGGACCCTGTACCCGTACTCAATCGACCCGGCGTCGGGGCCCCAGCCTCCGTCGTCGATGTAGAGCTTGCCGCGATGACTCTTGGTCATCCGACCCACAACGTATCCCTTGATCCCTTCGAAGTTGCCCTTCAAGAACTCAAATCCACCGTGCGCTGGCCCCACGGTGGGCGCCAACTGTCGTGGAATTGTCACGGCAGATGTCCTAGCGAAAGGACTTAGTCGTAGGGCCATCGCAACTAGGAAGCTTAAAGGGGCCGAACCAGTATAAACCTCTCATGTCCTTTGTCCCGACTAACTCCTTTAAGCTTCCTAGTTGCGATGGCCCTACGACTAAGTCCTTTCGCTAGGACATCTGTCGTGACAATTCCACGACACCTTCTTTGACTATTCCATTTTGAACTACTTCAAAAACTTGTCAAGGCATGTACTCATTGAAAACATATCAAGCGTCTTGATCTATCTCTATAGATCTTGATGTTCAATATGTAAGTAGCTTCACCGAGGTATTTCTTTGAAAAACTCCTTTCAAACACTCCTTTTATGGTTTCATAGAAAATTCTACATTATTTCATATCAACAATATGTCATTCACATATACTTATAAGAAATGTTGTAGTGCTCCCACTCACTTTCTTGTAAATGTAGGCTTCACCGCAAGTCTGTATAAAACCATATGCTTCGATCACTTTATCAAAGCATATATTCCAACTCCGAGATGCTTGCACCAATCCATAGATGGATCGCTCGAGCTTGCTCACTTTGTTAGCACCTTTAGGATCGACAAAACCTTTTGGTTGCATCATATACAACTCTTCTTTGAGAAATCCATTAAGGAATGTAGTTTTGACATCCATTTGCCAGATTTCATAAAATGCGGCAACTGGTAACATGATTCAGACAAACTTTTAAGCATCTATACGAGTGAGAAAATCTCATCGTAGTCAACACCTTAAACTTGTCGAAAACATTTTGCAATAATTCGAGCTTTGTAGATAGTAACACTACTATCAGCATCCGTCTTCCTCTTGAAGATCCATTTATTCTCAATCACTCACCGATCAATGGGCAAGTCAATCAAAGTCCATACTTTGTCCTCATACATGGATCGCATCTCAGATTTTACGGCCTCAAGGCATTTTGCGGAATCTGGGCTCATCATCGCTTCCTCATAGTTTGTAGGTTCGTCATGGTCTAGTAACATGACTTCCGGAACAGGATTACTGTACCACTCTGGTGTGGACCGTACTCTGGTTGACCTACGAGGTTTGGTAGTAACTTGATATGAAGTTCCATGATCATCATCATTAGCTTCCTCACTAATTGGTGTAGGAATCACTGGAACTGATTTCTGTGATGAACTGATGACCCACAAGTATAGGGGATCTATCGTAGTCCTTTAATAAGTAAGAGTGTCGAACCCAACGAGGAGCAGAAGGAAATGATAAACGGTTTTCAGCAATGTATTCTCTGCAAGTACTGAAATAAGTGGTGACAGATAGATTTGTAATGAGATAATTTGTAACGAGCAACAAGTAACAAAAGTAAATAAAGTGCAGCAAGGTGGCCCAATCCTTTTTGTAGCAAAGGAGAATCCTGAACAAACTCTTATATAAGGAAAAGCGCTCCCGAGGACACATGGGAATATCGTCAAGCTAGTTTTCATCACGCTCATATGATTCGCGTTCGGTACTTTGATAATTTGATATGTGGGTGGACCGGTGCTTGGGTGCTGTTCTTAATTGAACAAGCATCCCACTTATGATTAACCTCTATTGCAAGCATCCACAACTACAACAAAAGTATTAAGGTAAACCTAACCATAGCATGAAACATATGGATCCAAATCAGCCCCTTATGTAGCAACGCATAAACTAGGGTTTAAGCTTCTGTCACTCTAGCAACCCATCATCTACTTATTACTTCCCAATGCCTTCCTCTAGGCCCAAATAATGGTGAAGTGTTATGTAGTCGACGTTCACATAACACCACTAGAGGCTAGACAACATACATCTCATCAAAATATCGAACGAATACCAAATTCACATGACTACTAATAGCAAGACTTCTCCCTTGTCCTCAGGAACAAACGTAAATACTCACAAAGCATAAACATGTTCATAATCAGAGGGGTATTAATATGCATAAAGGATCTGAACATATGATCTTCCACCAATTAAACCAACTAGCATCAACTACAAGGAGTAATTAACACTACTAGCAACCTACTAGCACCAATCCCGGACTTGAAGACAAGAATCAGATACAAGAGATGAAATAGGGTTTTGAGATGAGATGGTGCTGATGAAGATGTTGATGGAGACTGCCCTCTCCCGATGAGAGGAGCGTTGGTGATGATGATGGCGATGATTTCCCCCTCCGGGAGGGAAGTTTCCCCAGCAGAACAGCTCTGCCGGAGCTCTAGATTGGATCCGCCAAGGTTCCGCCTCGTGGCGGCAGAGTTTCATCCCGAAAAGTTGATTTTTTATTTTTTCTCGACGAAAGACTTCATATAGGAGAAGATGGTCATCGGAGGGCCACCAAGGGGCCCACGAGGTAGGGGGTGCGCCCTAGGGGGGGCGCCCCCCACCCTCGTGAGAAGGGTGTGGGCCCCCTGGTCTTCATCTTTGGCAAGGATTTTTCATTATTTTATTATAAGGTGTTCCGTGCAGTTTAAGGACTTTTGGAGTTGTGCAGAATAGGTCTCTAATATTTGCTCCTTTTCCAGCCCAGAATTCCAGCTGCCGGCATTGTCCCTCCTTATGTAAACCTTGTAAAATAAGAGAGAATAGCCATAAGTATTGTGACATAATATGAAATAACATCCCATAATGCAATAAATATCGATATAAAAGCATGATGCAAAATGGACGTATCAACTCCCCCAAGCTTAGACCTCGCTTGTCCTCAAGCGAAAAGCCGAAATCGAAAAATATGTCCACATGTTTAGAGATGAAGGTGTCGATAAAAATAAAATACGGACATAAGGGCATCATGATCATTCTTATAACAACAACTTATATAATTCTTGTCATATGATCTCTAATGCTAGAGTAATAATTCAATCACAATATCAAGTATGAATCGTAAACTTCATTGAAAACTAACAAACTACAATCTCGGTCATTGAAGCAATTGCAATTTATCATAACATAAGCAAGAGTCAATGTATAAGAGCTTTTCAGCAAGTCCACATACTCAACTATCATATAATCTTTCACAATTGCTGACACTCACACAATACTTATGGGTATGGGGTTTTAATCGGACACAGAGAAAGATAGGGGCTTATAGTTTTGCCTCCCAACATTTTACCTCAAGGGTAATGTCAACAGTAATAGTTCATGAAAACTCACATCCAATTAGCCATATATACCAGGATCTTTCCAACATACTGTGCTTGCCAAAGGATAAAATGAAAAAGGGAGAGGTGAAGATCACCATGACACATGCATAAGGTAGAAGATAATAATAAAAGATAGGTCCTTCGCAGAGGGAAGCAGAGGTTGGCATGCGCTTTTATGGTTGGATGCACAAAATCTTAATGCGAAAGAACGTCACTTTATATTGCCCCTTGTGATATGAACCTTTATTATGCAGTCTGTTGCTTTTATTACTTCCACATCACAAGATCGTATAAAGATTATTTCCCCCACACCAATCAATCATACATATTTAGAGAGCAATTTTTGTTGCTTTGCACCGATGACAACTTACTTGAAGGATCTTATTCAATCCATACGTAGATATGGTGGACTCGCATGGCAAAACTGGTTTAAGGGTATTTGGGAGCACAAGTAGTATCTCTACTTGGTGCAATGAATTTGGCTAGCATGTGGGGGAAAGGCAAGCTCAACATGTTGGAAGATCCAAGACAATATAATTTATCTCAGATGTAAGAAAACATAACCCATTACGTTGTCTTCCTTGTCCAATGTCAACTCTTTAGCATGTCATATTTTAATGAGTGCTCATAATCAAAAAAGATGTCCAAGATAGTATATCTATATGTGAAGACCTCTCTTTCTTTATTACTTCCTATTAATTGCAACGATGACCAAAACTATGCTTGTCAACCCTCAACAACTTTTATTCATCATACTTTTTCTATGTGAGCTCATTACTCTCCATAAGACTCACATGATCTCTTTGTTTCTTTTTATTTGTTTCTCTTTTCTTTTACTCACTTAGGATCATGGCAAAAAAATCAAGCCCTTGACTCAACACTAATCTTTATTATATAGCTCACGGACTCGATTACATAGAAGGATAATAAAGCAAAACTCATAACTAGATCATGCCTTAAACTTTATTCTACTAGATCAAAATACTACTAATAAGATGGAACTAAGAAAAATGGTAAAGACAAAAGTGATGGTGATACGATACCGGGGCACCTCCCCCAAGCTTGGCAGTTGCCAAGGGGAGTGCCCATACCCGGATACTCAATTCTTCTTTGTTGGAGGAGACGGTGGTGATTTTGTTGATGGTGTAAGCTTCTTCCTTAATTTGCGTTTTAGGACAGAATTTTGGTCCCTTAGGTCCTCGATCTCCTGCTCCAAGCTCAGTATTTTTTGCATAGTTCCTGCTTGTTCTCCTGCAAGAGGCGAAAAGGGATAAACTCGTTCTTAGGTTTCTTTACCCTATCCGGGAGGCTTGACTTTTTGAACTCCACATGCATATCCCCAGGTTGAGGTAGTGGGACTTCATCTTCATCTGAGCTCGTCTCCTCCTTTCTCTTGAGTTCATAGTCTTTTTATTCTTCCGTAGTCCAACCACAATGCTCCACATCCCCATAAACCTTAGGATCTGCAAGGTAGTCAGCCACATAGCTTTTTCCTTCCGAATCCTGGGATGACATGTTGCTCTGTCTGCAGCTGGACAGCTCAAAACAAAGACAAGGGATTTTTGCGTGATACGGGAGTCAAAACCTTTGGGAGGATATATAATGATTTTTTACCGACCATAATAGGTATCGTGCAAGAAAACGGAGTCCAGACGGCACATGAGGAGCTCACGAGGTAGGGGGTGCGCCCAGGGGGTAGGGCGCGCCCTCCACCCTCGTGGGGCCCACGTGTCCTTCCAGGACTGCTACTTAATTTTCTATTTTTCTAAATATTCTAAAACGGAGAAATGTTGCCTTAAAAATTGTTTTGGAGTCGGTTTACTTACCGTACCACATACCTATTCCTTTTCGGAGTCTGAAACATTCTGGAAAGTGTCCCTTATGTATTCCTCCGGGGTTACGGTTTCAATAACATTGGTTTCAACATTTATGGGATTACCTGAGATATAATGTTTGATTCTTTGACCGTTCACCACCTTCGGATTTTTTCCTTCGAAGTTGTTGATTTTTATGGCACTGGAACGATAGACCTCCTCGATAACATAGGGGCCTTCCCATTTAGAGAGAAGTTTCCCTGCAAAAAATCTTAAATGAGAGTTGTATAGCAATACGTAATCACCTACATTAAACTCACACTTTTGTATCCTTTTGTCATGCCATCTTTTAACCTTTTCTTTAAATAACTTGGCATTTTCATAAGCTTGGGTTCTCCATTCATCAAGTGAGCTAATATCAAATAACCTCTTTTCACCAGCAAGTTTGAAATCATAGTTGAGCTCTTTAATGGCCCAATATGCCTTATGTTCTAGTTTGAGAGGTAAGTGACATGCTTTTCCATATACCATTTTATACGGAGACATACCCATAGGATTTTTATATGCAGTTCTATAGGCCCATAATGCATCATCAAGTTTCTTGGACCAATTCTTTCTAGACCTATTGACAGTCTTTTGCAAAATTAATTTGAGTTCTCTATTACTCAATTCTACTTGACCACTAGACTGTGGGTGATACGGAGATGCAATTCTATGATGGACGTCATATTTAGCAAGCATTTTACGGAAAGCACCAAGAATAAAATGTGAACCACCATCAGTCATTAAATATCTAGGGACTCCAAACCTCGGAAAAATAACTTCTTTAAGCATTTTAATAGAAGTGTTATGATCAGCACTACTAGTTGGAATAGCTTCTACCCACTTATTAACGTAATCAACATCAACTAAAATATGTGTATATCCATTAGAGGCAGGAAAAGGTCCCATATAATCAAATCCCCAAACATCAAATGGTTCAATAACAAGTGAATAATTCATAGGCATTTATTGACGTCTACTAATATTACCAATTCTTTGACATTCATCACAAGACAGGACAAACTTACGAGCATCCTTGAAGAGAGTAGGCCAATAAAAACCGGATTGCAATACCTTACGTGCAGTTCTATCTCCCGCGTGGTGTCCTCCATAAGATTCAGAGTGGCACTTGCGTAGGATCCATTCCTGTTCATGCTCAGGTACACAACATCTAATAACACCATCTACTCCTTCTTTATAAAGATGTGGGTCATCCCAAAAGTAATGTCTCAAATCATAGAAGAACTTTTTCTTTTGTTGGTATGTGAAGCTAGGTGGTATAAATTTAGCAACTATGTAATTAGCATAATCAGCATACCAAGGGGTACTACGAGAAGTACTTATGACATTTAATTGTTCATCAGGAAAACTATCATCAATAGGTAGTGGGTCATCAAGAACATTCTCTAACCTAGATAAGTTGTCTGCAACGGGGTTCTCAGCTTCTTTTCTATCAACATTATGCAAATCAAATTCTTGTAGCAAGATAACCCATCTAATAAGTCTAGGTTTAGCATCTTTCTTCTCCATAAGATATTTAAGAGCGGCATGATCAGTGTGAATAGTTACTTTAGAATCAACAATATAAGGTCTGAACTTATCACAAGCAAATACAACTGCTAAAAGTTCTTTTTCAGTAGTAGCATAATTTATTTGAGCATTGTCTAGAGTCTTACTAGCATAATGGATAACATATAATTTCTTATCAACTCTTTGCCCTAGAACAGCACCTACAGCATAATCGCTAGCATCACACATAATTTCAAAGGGTAAATTCCAATCAGGTGGCTGAACAATAGGTGCAGAGACTAATGCTTTCTTAAGTATTTCAAATGCTTCTACACAATCATCATTGAGGGAGTCCTGGATTAGGGGGTGTCAGGATAGCCGGACTATACCTTCGGCCGGACTCCTGGACTATGAAGATACAAGATTGAAGACTTCGTCCTGTGTCCGGAAGGGACTTTCCTTGGCGTGGAAGGCAAGCTTGGCGATACGGATATGTAGATCTCCTACCATTGTAACCGACTCTGTGTAACCCTAGCCCTCTCCGGTGTCTATATAAACCGGAGGGTTTTAGTCCGTAGGACGAACAACAATCATACCATAGGCTAGCTTCTAGGGTTTAGCCTCCTTGATCTCGTGGTAGATCTACTCTTGTACTACCCATATGATCAATATTAATCAAGCAGGACGTAGGGTTTTACCTCCATCAAGAGGGCCCGAACCAGGGTAAAACATTGTGTCCCCTGCCTCTTGTTACCATCCGCCTAGACGCATAGTTCGGGACCCCCTACCCGAGATGCGCCGGTTTTTACACTGACATTGGTGCTTTCATTGAGAGTTCCTCTGTGCCGTCGCCATCAGGAAGGATGCCTCATCCCGTCTTTAAAGACGGCACCGTTGCTAAGGGAGCTTTGGCTGTCGGCCAGACTCTCAGGCTAGGTGGTTTCCTTATGACCGCCCGTTCGGCTGCTGCGCCGACGATGACCTCTCGGGTCATAGAAAGCAATCTTCACGTCAGCTCAGAATTCGCCGAGCAACTAGATCTAATGGAGATTTCTTCCCTAAACGAGCTCTTGGATCGCTTCGCCGCCCTGGGAGTCGCTACGGATTACGACCAGATTGGGCCTAAACCCGATCTGAGGGAGATTAACACTCCCCAGGTCACCCATCACGTTGTTGTGGTAGAGGGACAATGCGGCGACCCTTCATCTATCTTAAGGACTAGCTATGTCCGGATTCCCGATCCCTCCAAGCCGGATACCCGCGGAGACATCACTCAAGACCTGAACTTAAAGTCAGGCGACGGGCTAGATTCATTGGACAGGATCCAAGAATCCAAACGTCCGAGTTCGGAAACTCCTTGGCCCCTGGGTCTCAGATTGGGTGAGGTTTCGAATTTGATTCCACCCACACACCCGTACATAAGCGATCTATCCCAAATTAGGCAAGAGCCCGAAGAAACAGTACATCATTACTGGGCCAGATTCCTCCTGGTTATGAACAGGATAAAGGACTGCCGCGAGGAAGACGCAATTTCATTCTTCTGCAATAATTGCACAGACAAGGGAATCCTCAACGCCGTAATTCGCCGTGATATTACACGCTTCGCTGACTTGGCGTCCATAGTACGAAAGTACTGTGCGATGGAAAGCGCTTGGAAAACCGAAATAAAATTTTGGGACAATCCGGCCTTGAATACAAACCCAGTCCGAAATAAAAGTGTGCATCATCGCCCGACACCCGGGTTCAATACCAAAAAGCAAAAGCCCTCTACAGGGCACGGAACCGTGCTGGAAGGACGGCTTAATGGACCCTGTAAAATTCACACTGCAGAGGGCGCCACACCAACTCACAGCCTTAGAGCATGTTGGATACTCCGGCAGGTGGCAAAAATTGGCGAAGATCTTCTAATTCCAGAAGCCACAGAAAGCCACCCCAGAGACACTAGTACGGTATTAACAGTCTTCGAGACTTTCGCATCAAATAATATGCGAAAAAGAACACTCCGCAGCCTTGCCGAAGTCTACCAAGTAGCAACAATAAACCCATGGGGCGACACGGCTATTACTTTTAACGCCAGTGATGAACCTAAATTCCGAACAGCCCGAGCACCAGCCGCATTGGTCCTCAGTCCAATAGTGGATGGCTTTCGTCTTACCAAGGTACTCATGGATGGCGGCAGCGGATTGAACCTCATTTATGAGGAAACCCTTCAAAAATGGAAATAGACCGGAACCGCATTGAGCGAAGCAGCATAACCTTTAGAGGAATAATCCCCAGTCGGGAAGCGTGCTGTACAGGAAAAATCACACTAGATGTGGTGTTCGGCACGCCGGATAATTACAGGTCTAAAGAGGTCACGTTCCAGGTGGCCCCGTTCAGTAGCAGATATCACACTCTGCTAGGGCGGGAAGCGTTTACAGTCTTCCAAGCAATACCCCATTACGGGTACATGAAGCTCAAGATGCCCGGGCCTAACGGAATCATCACTCTCACTAGTGATCCGGACATAGCACTCCGCGCCGAAAACAAGATAGCCGCACTGACCCTCGAGGCGCTATCCGAAGCCCTAGCGGCTGAGGAACTGACTGCGCTGCCCTCCACGGTGAATAGAGACGATGTGATACTCGATAAAATATCCAAGTCCACCTCCTTTAAACCGACGGATGAAATAGTCAAATTCCAGGTCCATCCAACGGACCCCAATAAAACAGCTTCCATCGGGGCATAGTTAAACCCTGATGTATACGCCGCACTGCGAGAGTTCCTACGAGAGATCTGGGACATTTTTGCCTGGCACCCTTCAGACATGCCAGGAATCCCACGCAGGCTGGCCGAACACAGCTTAAATATCCTAAAAGGATTCAAGCCAGTCAAATAGGCTCTTCGGCGTTTTTCCGAACCTAAGAGACAGGCCATGGGAGAGGAACTAGCCAAGCTATTGGAGGCCGGATTCATCAAAGATATAAAACACCCGGACTAGCTATCAAACCTGGTGATGGTACCAAAGAAGGACAAATCCTGGCACCTGTGCATTGATTTTAAAGACCTTAACAAGGCTTGCCCAAAGGATCCCTTCCCTCTCCCCCGCATCGATCAAATTATCGACGCTACCGCAGGACACGATTCATTGTGTTTCCTCGACGCATACTCCGGCTACCATCAAATAAAGATGGCAGAGTCAGACCAAGCCGCAACGGCATTCATCACACCATACGGCCCATTCTGCTTCAACACAATGCCCTTCGGGCTCAAAAATGCCGGCGCAACATATCAGCGCATGATTCAGACATGTCTGGCAAACCAGATCGGCAAAACAGTGGAGGCATACGTAGATGATGTGGTCGTTAAAACAATACATGTGGAAACTCTAGTAGACGACTTGAGGCTAACATTCGATAACCTCCGAACATACGACATCAACCTCAACCCGAAAAAATGTGTTTTCAGCGTTCCAGCTGGAAAGCTCTTGGGCTTCATTGTATCCGGTAGAGGAATTGAAGCAAATCCAGCCAAGATCCGAGCTCTGTCACAATTGGATATCCCGAAGGACCTCAAACAAATACACAAATTAACCGGATGTGTGGCGGCTCTGAGCCGCTTTATCTCCCGGTTAGGAGAAAAGGCCCTACCCCTTTACCGCCTCCTTCGGCGCACCAAACACTTTTGAGTGGACGGACGCAACCACGGCCGGACTCGACGAAATAAAAGCCATCTTGGCAACAAGCCCAGTCCTGGCCGCGCCAAACATTGGCGAACCAATGCTATTATACATTGCAGCAACCCATCAGGTCGTAAGCGCAGTGCTCGTTGTCGAACGAGAAACGGACGGACACAAATCCCTCCTTCAAAAGCCGGTCTACTATGTGTCCACTGTCCTTACTCCGTGCAAGTCACGGTACCCGCATTATCAAAAGATTGCGGACGCGGTATTTATGGCATCCCGGAAGCTGCGACACTACTTTCAAGAGTGTTCAATAACAGTAGCCTCGGAAGTGCCACTTAACGATATTATAAACAACCGCGACGCGACGGGCCGGATTGCAAAATGGGCCATTGAGCTCCTCCCGTTCGACATAACTTACAAGCCACGACGAGCTATCAAGTCGCAAGTTTTGGCTGACTTCGTCGCAGAATGGACGGAGGCCGAACTCCCTAAAGAGTACAACACATATTCAAATTGGGTCATGCACTTCGACGGCTCCAAAATGTTGGCCGGTCTAGGGGCTGGCGTCGTCTTGACGTCCCCCACAGGAGACACAGTTCAATACGTACTCCAGATAATGTACACAGACTCCAACAACGCAGCCGAATATGAGGCCCTTTTACATGGTCTCCGGATGGCATTATCCATGGGCATTCAACGCCTAGAGGTGCGCGGGGACTCAAACCTCGCAATATCCCAAATAAATGGAGACTTTGATGCCAAGGATCCAAAAATGGCAGCTTATCGCAACGCCGTCCTAAAAATGTCAGCTCGGTTCGAAGGGCTCGAATTTCACCATATAGCCCGGGAAAATAATCAGGCGGCAGATGTCCTGGCACGCATCGGCGCAAAACGCGATGTAGTCCCTCCCAATATCTTATTGGAAAGGCTGTTCAAGCCATTCGTAGTATGGGAAGGGGAACCCGGCAATAACAGCCCGGACCCAACCGCACTGCCCGATACCGAACACTCTGACATAATTGGAGGCTCTGCCAATGACATAACACCTTCAGCCCACGTAATAATGGCCGTCATCGCCCCGTGGACAGAACCATTCCTCGCCTACCTTACTAGGTAGGAACTCCCCGAGGACCAAAATGAGACACGCTGCATAGTGCGGCGATCTAAAGCCTATAAAGTCCATGAGAGAGAGTTTTATAAGAAAAGCACTACCGGAGTCCTTCAAAGGTGCATCTCCGAAGAGGAAGGGCGGAACCTCCTGGCTAAAATTCATGCCAGACTCGGCGGTCATCACGCTGCAGCTCGGTCCCTTGTAAGCAAGGCCTTCCGTACAGGCTTTTATTGGCCAACGGCCCGAGCACACGCCCAGGACTTAGTCCAACGATGCGTCGGTTGCTAGCTTTTTGCAAACCAAAGCCATATGCCACCCACCGCCCTCCAAACTATCACCATCACTTGGCCCTTCGTGGTCTGGGGGCTTGACATGGTTGGACCCCTTAAAGGCGGAACCCACAAGAAAAAATACTTACTGGTCATGGTGGATAAGTTCACCAAATGGATAGAAGCCAAGCCTGTTAAGACGGCCGAATCCGGACCGGTGATAGACTTTATATCCAGGGTTGTACACCGTTACGGCGTCCCCCACAGCATCATCACTGATAACGGCACGAACTTTATGGCCGACGAGGTAAAACTCTGGTGCAAAAACATGGGCATCAAGCTCGATTATGCTTCCGTCTATCACCCACAAACTAACGGCCAGGTCGAACGTGCAAATGGTCTTATCATGAGCGGCATCAAACCCAGATTAGTGCGGTCCCTTAAGGAATCTAATACGCATTGGGTAGAGGAGCTCGACTCCGTACTCTGGGGGCTGCGAACCACGCCAAATCGCACCACCGGATACACACCATTCTTCATGGTGTACAGCGCAGAGGCAGTTTTGCCCTGCGACATAATTCATGACTCACCTCGAGTGCGCATGTACGAAGAAAGAGAAGCCGAGCTCGATCGGCAGGACAGTTTGGACGCCTTGGAGGAAGAGCGTGACGTGGCAAAAGCCCGTTCCACATTCTATCAACAGCAGGCTCGAAGATACCAAAGCAGAGAAGTACGGGCCAAAAATTACAATGTTGGCGAACTAGTTCTATGTCTGCCGGACAAGAAAAAGGACAAACTCAAGCCCAAGTGGGAAGGTCCCTTCATAATTGACCAAGTCCTGACTGGTGGAGCGTACCGCCGGCGAGATGCATCGGATAACCGACTCGAGCCGAACCCATGGAACGCAGCCCGTCTCCGAAGATTCTATGCCTAGCGCTGGACTCTGTGTTCGTTTCCTTACTCTGTCCATTTTTTATATACTTTCTGTCTTACATTTCTCTCCTTCTCCTCTCTCTCTCTCTCTCTCTCTCCTATAGCCTTTAAAGGCTCATAAAGTGATGCGCTATCCGCGCTCATTAAACCTGGGGGCTTCTTTAAACAGAAGCTTATTTGTACGGGCTTTCATGCCCAACACATGCGTCACACTTTCGCATGTACCTTTTATTCGCCAGTATATGCATCGATATGACTTAAGTTTTGGCCAAGCTGGGTTGCCTGGCTCCTGTGCTTACCCCTATGTTCCCGATTGTTCAGCTAGGTGGTAAAGGGAGCACCTCTGCGATTGTTACTTGTGACGTCCGGATAATTAAGCTACAGTAAACCCTTTCTAATGATGCCACGTCATCATATTACTGTTGCTAATCCTCACTTGATCCAAATCACTGTTCATATTCTAACTCAAATTTAAAGTAAAAAATTCAAATTTGTCAAACATGAAAACTAAAATGTTCAAAGTGTGGCAGATAATCCCTAGATATTTGTCATGTTGAAACTCATATTTTAAAAGGTTATTAAATGCCCTCAAAGATTTAAAACTGTGCCAAAACATCATTTTTGAATGCTTCTCCTTTTATGAAAAGTTCAAGCTAAGTCAAACTTCCTCCTAAGTTTTTGGTGGTAGCACCTAACTTTGCAATTCTAAATATGTGTCCATCTCCACATTTTACAAACCTCATTTTCTAAATGAATTAAGTACAAAACAGAGGTTAGAGAATTAAAACATATGATAATAAAAGAAAAGAACTACACCTATTGTACAGATGGGCTCTAAGCCAAGTGCAGCCCAGCCCGACCTGGGTCCCCTCCCACCTCGCTACAGGAGGCAAAGTGGTGCGTGGAGCACATCAGGGCGCCATGGCCGTGGATGCCCTCCACGTCGCCCCCTGGACCTATATATTTGTTCACCGAAAACCCTAGCCTGCTCTCGATCGATCCCCTCTGTTTTCCCCATCGTGCGCCCCCTCATCTGCTAAAATACGAGCTGCTAAACTCATGCGGTGACCGCGAACGCCACCACCATTACCGCGACCATCATCGTCCCGGCGCCTTGCAGTCGTGTCCAGAAAATCCGCCGTCGTTCGCTTCTTCACCTTCATCCATTGGATCCAGCCGGACTCGACCGTACCGTCGGGATCGAGCTTCTTCTTCAACTTCGGCCGCCGTCATCCACCGCGTCGATCCGCTTGTCACCGACTGTCCCTGGCCTCGTCGAGCCCTCCTCGAGCTGCGCTGTGAGCCTCAGATCCTCCTTGACCTCCCCTTGTTTCTTCTCGTGCCCCGTAGGTTAGCTCCTGTAGTAGCCTCGTCATCCCGCGCCGCTCGAGCTCTCGGTCACCCAGGTCACCTGCGCCGTCTGCGCCCTCCTACTGCCGTTTCGCTCGTCGCTCGTGTTCCGCGCGTGCCCTTGTGCCGCGCGCGCCGCGAGCTGCTTGCCTACAGCCGCGGTCCTTGTCCGTTTCTTGGCCGCGCGTCCCCGGTCGCCCCGCTCGCGCCTGCGGCTGTTGGGGCCCCGACTGTGCCGGTCGCGTCCTCCAGCGTGCCCCGCCCTTGCGAGCCCACTCCTGGCCGCTTCCTCGCCGCGCGCCCGTGACTGCCGCTGCTGTTGTTGCGTTCTGCTACTGCCGCGCCTGCTGTTGTGTGCCGCTGGAGCTGATCGGCTTGCTATTGCGGTTGCTACGATGCATTGCCGTTGCTCTCTGCTCTCGTGTATCTTGCCACTGCGTTGCTGCTTGTAGTTGGCCGTGGCCTTGGCCAAGGCCATGGCCGAGTGGCGTGGGTGCTATGTGTGTGTGTATGTGCAGGGCCTCACGGCTAGCCGAAAATCAATTAGGGGCTAATCCCTCTTTAGTACTAGCCAGCCCCACTTTGAGTCTAGTACATGTGGCCTTCAAGTGCTAAATTAATCCTCTAAATAAAATGCCAGTCTATTACATGTGGGACCCAACGTTAGATTAAACCAGGAAGTTAAAATAAATAATATGCTAATTTAAAGTGTGTGCCAATGACACCTGGGCCCCAACTATAGTTTGACAAGTCAACAGTCAAATAGTTGACTGTTGACTGGACTGTTGACTGGGTCAACTGGGACCCCCTGGACCCACTGTCAGCCTTTGTGTACAATCTGTGTACACAGGGTGGGGTACCCATAGCGTTTTAATCATTATTTTCGAATTAATAATATTCTCAAAATATTGCTAAAACCTTAATAATTCTTAGAAAAATAACTGTACCTCAGATGGAAAAACTTTGTACATGAAAGTTGCTCAGAACGACGAGATGAATCCGGATACACAACCCGTTCGTCCATCACACGCCCCTAGCATAGCGAACATGCAACTTTCCCCCTTTGATTCATCTGTCCGAAAACACGAAACACCGGGGATATTTTCCCGGATGTTTCCCCCCTTCACCGGTATCCCCTCATACGGTGTTAGGTCACCCCTAGCACCGCGCATTGCCATGTTATGCTTTGTGTTGCTTTGTTTGCTCTGTTATTTATTGTGTTCCCCCTCCATTACTTTTTTCCGGTAGACCCCGAGACCGCTGCCGGCACCCCCGATCGACTACGGTGTTGACGACCCCTACTTGCCAGAGCAACCAGGCAAGCCCCCCCCCTTTGATCACCAGATATCTCCTATTCTTCTCTCTACTGCTTGCATTAGAGTAGTGTAGCATGTTACTGCTTTCCGTTAATCTTATTCTGATGCATAGCCTGTCCTTGCTACTACTGTTGTTACCTTTACCTGCAATCCTAATGCTTAGTATAGGATGCTAGTGTTCCATCAGTGGCCCTACACTCTTGTCTGTCTGCCTTGCTATACAACTGGGCCGTGATCACTTCGAGGGGTGATCACGGGCATATTCTATATACTTTACACTGTTAGATTACCTGTGGTACTGTTCGGAGTTGGGGGCTGAAGGGGCAGGTGGCTCCATCCCGGTAGAGGTGGGCCTGGGTCCCCGATGGCCCTCGACTGTTACTTTGTGGTGGAGCGATAGGGCAGGTTGAGACCACCTAGGAGAGAGGTGGGCCTGGCCTTGGTCGGCGTTCGCGGATACTTAACACGTTTAACGAGATCTTGGTATTTGATCTGAGTCTGGCTACTGGCCTATATGCACTAACCATCTACGCGGGGACAGTTATGGGCACTCAACGTCGTGGTATCAGCCGAAGCCTTCGTGACGTTAGCGACTGAGTGGCGCGTGCTGGGTTGGACCGCGTAACGCAACTTCCTTTGTAATGGAGGTTGCTAGGTCTGCTCACCGGCCGCGTACGCAACGTGCAGGTGTGCAATGGGCGATGGGCCCAGACCCCTGCGCCATAGGATTTAGACCGGCGTGCTGACCTCTCTGTTGTGCCTAGGTAGGGCTGCAATGTGTTGATCTTTCGAGGCCGGGCATGACCCAGGAAAGTGTGTCCGGCCAAATGGGATCGAGCGTGTTGGGTTATGTGGTGCACCCCTGCAGGGAAGTTGATCTATTCGAATAGCCGTGTCCCTTGGTAAAAGGACGACCCGGAGTTGTACCTTGACCTTATGACAACTAGAACCGGATACTTAATAAAACACACCCTTCCAAGTGCCAGATACAACCAGTGATCGCTCTCTCACAGGGAGACGAGGGGAGGATCATCGGTTAGGATTATGCTATACGATGCTACTTGGAGGTCTTCAGTCTACTCTCTTCTACATGCTGCAAGACGGAGGCTGCCAGAAGCGTAGTCTTCGAAAGGACTAGCTATCCCCCCTTATCCCGGCTTTCTGCAGTTCAGTCCACATATAATAGCCTTATTCTAGTTGATACCAATGCATACATATGTAGTGTAGCTCCTTGCTTGCGAGTACTTTGGATGAGTACTCACGGTTGCTTTCTCCTTCTTTTCCCTCTATCCCTTCTACCTGGTTGTCGCAACCAGATGTTGGAGCCCAGGAGCCAAACGCCACCGTCGGCGACGACTCCTACTACACCGGAGGTGCCTACTACTACGTGCTGCCTGCTGATGATGACCAGGAGTAGTTTAGGAGGATCCCAGGCAGGAGGCCTGCGCCTCTTTCGATCTGTATCCCAGTTTGTGCCAGCCTTCTTAAGGCAAACTTGTTTAACTTATGTCTGTACTCAGATATTGTTGCTTCTGCTGACTCGTCTATGATTGAGCTCTTGTATTCGAGCCCTTGAGGCCCCTGGCTTGTAATATGATGCTTGTATGACTTATTTTATTTGTAGAGTTGTGTTGTGATATCTTCCCGTGAGTCCCTGATCTTGATCGCACACGTTTGCGTGTATGATTAGTGTACGGTCAAATCGGGGGCGTCACAAGTTGGTATCAGAGCCGACTGCCTGTAGGAGTCCCCCTTCCACACTCCTTGCCGAAGTCGAGTCTAGACATTGCAAAACTTTTACTAACATGGCTGTGTGTCTTACAGGCACACGTCGCCATTGGGTGGTAGTAGGATCTTTTATTCCTCGACCTATACTCTGGGACTCTGACATCTCTTCTATTCGAGTTATATGATTTTATAACTCGGACTCTAGGTTCTCGATAATACTTTCTCCCGGAGAGCCCCTTATTACAGATGATCGTCTGCTGCACCAGAAGAATCCGAAGATACTCTCCGATGTTCTCTTAAGACTTTATGGCGCCGCTTTTGCAATTCCCCTCCATCGATAAACCCCTATGGATAACCACGTATACTCGCCATTCATACAATGCTTCCCAGTTGATCTTGTTATTACAAGATACACCAAAATTCTCTCTATTGTTTCAAGAATACTTTGTGCCTACTGCCTTGCAGTTCTTTGCCACATGAATACCCCTACAGATAATTCCTCGCTCTTACCGAGTATCCGCTCATCCCTAGTTGTTCATGTGTTTCACAAAATTCTTCAAAATACTATCCGATCTTTCGAGAATCCTCGTTAGCCTATGGCTCTTGAAATGCTTGTCTGCCTGCATTTTGGTTAATTCCAAATGACTAGCAATATTCATGGATGTCCTTTGCCTTTATCATCTTGGGTCCCTTGATTCAATACGTTGCGAATGTTGCAATCCTTAATCCGATCCTAGAATTCATCCTTTCGGCTCAGACGTCATTTTAAACATGAGCTGGATCTCGACCAATCAAATTTCCATCGATTGTACCCCTAAGCCTACTCAACTTATCCATCCTTGATCAGAGCGTTGCTTCTAATCCCCTGATTTGGAAATCATAATTCTTTTGCATTTGAACTTTGAATTAGTCAGATGTTTCTATAATCAGATCTCCTTACATTCTTGTCCCCTTGGTTGAGTACCGATGCTCACATCAGATCCCTTGTGGACCATCGGTTCCTTTGTTGGATTTTCTCCGATAGTGTCCTTCATATTGAATAACCTTGTGAGCCTATCCATGGGTATATAATGCCTTTGGTAAATTGTATCATCTGCTTTTGAACAGTGCTCTACTTTCGAGCTTGTATTATTTACTCCGAAGTTTGTGGTATATGTTCCTAAGATGCCCTGATGGGTTGAACCTACGCCTTCCCTAGTCCGTGTGAACCCGAAAGATTACACAGGTCATACTTATCTGGTATTGCACCAGGTAAAAAAAACTTTCAACAACTAATGTCATTTTCGAAATACGAGAGGTGAATGAAAGGTTATGCGTTGAACAAGTGGGAGTCAACCTTGAACCCTGTGTTCATGCCCATGGACACGATGTATACCTTATCGTGGAAGCTTCTCTTAAAATGATTATCCCCTTGTTATAAGTTCATCTTGTATCCATGGACGTGGTTCCGACCATGTTTCTCCTTGATTCTGTTTCTCGTGCAAGTTTGAGCACTTGTCTTCTGCAGAGAAATACCCTAGTCCAACCTCTACCTTGATCTGTCGTCGAGTATTACCCCCTGGTATCTCGAGATTATCATGGAACTGTATAACTTCCTATGAGTTCTTCATCAAGTGCTACATTCTCACTAATTCCAATTTTCCACGGGCTCCGAGTTATTAGTCACTCGGGAACACCGATAAGTGAGTCGATTCCGCACTCTGATTCAATAACTCTAAGTAATTCTTGTTGCTTACGAGTTTAATAATCCTTCAAGTCATTCCTAGCTTGATCGGCTATATCCTTATCGTGCTGCTCTTAACTGTGCTACCTGGTCCTTCTTCCCGAAACACAAATTTTGACGGTGAGCTAATCTTACAATCGATCTTCCTCGTCATATCATTTGTCCTTGAACAGCAAGCTTGATTTCGAGTTTGTGTCGTACCCATGGTTCCAATAACTTTTTGCTTCATCATTCCATTGACTTGATGTCATCGCCGATCAGTTACATCTTCTCGAAACCTCTCGACAAATGTGTCGTAATCATCATCAACATTTTGAGGTCTTCCAAGATATCTATCGAATTCTTGGTGAGAAATAACTTCCTTTGCCCTTGATGATTTGGGTTATCATCGACAACATTATTGCATTCCCTCCAACACAAACTTGTTCATGTTCTGTGTTATACCTTGAATTTATTGCTATCCAACATTTGTTCTTCCTTACCTTGGAGTATTACCATCTTTTATATCCAGGATGTCGTGCTTAGCACATCCGGCCGGAGGCCCTATGGTTATAAATTCCTTTTCAGCAAGGTTATCCATTCTTCCATGAGGAAATTGCAAGACTTATTCTGTAAGTTGTTCCTGATGAATCCTTGGTGTATCCAAAGTACGACCTTTGCTTGAAGACCATGTCAATGCTATCTCGAAGAATGTCTATGGTACTCCGATTTTCAACAAGAACATTTAAAGCCCAATGCTAAATGTTTCCTGCTCAATTATGCAAACACCGTTGTATGGGTAATGCCATGAAATCTCTCTCCCCTTACCTAAAGAGTTTTCTACATTATATCCTGTCATGGATATCATGCTCTGCTTATCCTTGGAAAGGATATACCCCTGAAATATGTGTTTAAACACATTTTCCTTTCCATTGTTTTCTTTAACCTTTCTTGCGATCAATATGATCTAAGCAGTAACAATTCCCTGCTTATGTAACCAACTCGGTGCACGATTCTATCAGAAAGACCCTGTTACTTATGTTGATGACATTCCGGTAACTACCGATGGACGAGAACTTTGCCTACTGGCCCGCCTCGTTCAACGAGCAGGAAAATGGTTCTCTTCGTCCCTCACCCTTGGTACCAACGTTGTTGCCGACATAACTGACATGGTACTCTCTGACATGCCTTGCTATCATGACCGTGCAAGATGTCACTACTCCTATTAAAAAAACCACATGGTGGGCCCATAACCCACAGTTCCACAGGATCGAAACCTGACTCTCCTGTACACCTTGTTGACACAGTTATCCCTTGCTCTTGGTTTCGTAGGTAATTCGCGAGACACCTTCCTAGTGATCTATTCTCGTATGAGACGCAATACTTATTCTCGTTGCTCTGAACCCCTTTTCACACTCCGTTTCAGGCATGGAACGATTGACTACCCGTTTGAAACTTTGGTACCCTCGTATATTGCACTCAGCGAATTCACTGAAATACAACTCGTGGGGTACCTTATGTATTTCCCATTAAGTTCACCGTCAGATGCCCAGCTTTGTGGAGAAGCTTCCTTCCGGAGTTTTTCCCCTTGGTCGCGTTCATAGGACGATGAAGATCCCGAAGAAAGGATGATGACTTGATCATGATAAGATGGAGCAGAGAAATAAAGACTTCAACGTAATGGATCGACCTCTTCGAGAAGAGCAACCAAGATCGAGAAGACCCGTTAGAAATCCGTAACCAGATCTTTCCCCCTTACTTCATCCCTTAAATCTCGGGACGAGATTTCTTGTAGTGGAGGAGAATTGTGACGCCCGGATAATTAAGCTACAGTAAACCCTTGCTAATGATGCCATGTCATCATATTACTGTTGCTAACCCTCACTTGATCCAAATCACTGTTCATATTCTAACTCAAATTTAAAGTAAAAAATTCAAATTTGTCAAACATGAAAACTAAAATGTTCAAAGTGTGGAAGATAATCCCTAGATATTTGTCATGTTGAAACTCATATTTTAAAAGGTTATTAAATGCCCTCAAACATTTAAAACTGTGCCAAAACATCATTTTTGAATGCTTCTCCTTTTATGAAAAATTCAAGCTAAGTCAAACTTCCTCCTAAGTTTTTGGTGGTAGCACCTAAATTTGCAATTCTAAATATGTGTCCGTCTCCACATTTTACAAACCTCATTTGCTAAATGAATTAAGTACAAAACAGAGGTTAGAGAATTAAAACATATGCTAATAAAAGAAAAGAACTACACCTATTGTACAGATGGGCTCTAAGCCAAGTGCAGCCCAGCCCGACCTGGGTCCCCTCCCACCTCGCTACAGGAGGCAAAGTGGTGCGTGGAGCACATCCAAGGTGCCATGGCCATGGATGCCCTCCGCGTCGCCCCCTAGACCTATATATTTGTCCACCGAAAACCCTAGCCTGCTCTCGATCGATCCCCTCTGTTTTCCCCATCGTGCGCCCCCTCATCTGCTAAAATACGAGCTGCTAAACTCATGCGGTGACCGTGAACGCCGCCACCATTACTGCGACCATCATCGTCCCGGTGCCCTGCAGTCGTGTCCAGAAAATCCACCGTCATTCGCTTCTTCACCTTCGTCCATTGGATCCAGCCGGACTCGACCGTGCCGTCTGGATCGAGCTTCTTCTTCAACTTCGGCCGCCGTCATCCACCGCGTCGATCCGCTCGTCACCGACTGTCCCCGGCCTCGTCGAGCCCTCCTCGAGCTCCTTGACCTCCCCTTGTTTCTTCTCGTGCCCCGTAGGTTAGCTCCTATAGTAGCCTCGTCGTCCCGCGCCGCTCGAGCTCTCGGTCACCCAGGTCACCTGCGCCGTTTGCGCCCTCCTACTGCCGTTTCGCTCGTCGCTCGTGTTCCGCGCGTGCCCTTGTGCCGCGCGTGCCACGAGCTGCTTACCTACAGCCGCGCGCCTTGTCCGTTCCATGGCCACGCGTCCCCGGTCGCCCCGCTCGCGCCTGCGGCTGTTGGGGCCCCGATTGTGCCGGTCGCGTCCTCCAGCGCGCCCCGCCCTTGCAAGCCCACTCCTGGCCGCTTCCTCGCCGCGCGCCCGTGACTGCCGCTGCTGTTGCTGCATTCTGCTACTGCCGCGCCTGCTGTTGTGTGCCGCTGGAGCTGCTCGGCTTGCTATTGCTGTTGCTGCGATGCATTGCCGTTGCTCTCTGCTCTCGTGTATCTTGCCACTGCGTTGCTACTTGTAGTTGGCCGTGGCCTTGGCCAAGGCCATGGCCGAGTGGCGTGGGTGCTATGTGTGCGTGTATGTGCAGGGCCTCACGGCTAGCCGAAAATCAATTAGGGGTTAATCCCTCTTTGGTACTAGCCACCCCCACTTTGAGTCTAGTACATGTGGCCTTCAAGTGCTAAATTAATCCTCTAAATAAAATGCCAGTCTATTATATGTGGGACCCAACGTTAGATTAAACCAGGAAGTTAAAATAAATAATATGCTAATTTAAAGTGTGTGCCAATGACATCTGGGCCCCAACTATAGTTTGACAAGTCAACAGTCAAATAGTTGACTGTTGACTGGATAGTTGACTGGGTCAACTGTCAGCCTCTGTGTACAATCTGTGTACACAGGGCGGGGTACCCATAGCGTTTTAATCATTATTTTCGAATTAATAATATTCTCAAAATATTGCTAAAACCTTAATAATTCTTAGAAAAATAACTGTACCTGAGATGGAAAAACTTTGTACATGAAAGTTGCTCAGAACGACGAGACGAATCCGGATATGCAGTCTGTTCGTCCGTCACACGCCCCTAGCATAGCGAACATGCAACTTCCCCCCTTCGATTCATTTGTCCGAAAACACGAAACACCGGGGATATTTTCCCGGATGTTTCCCCCCTTCACCGGTATCACCTCATACGGCGTTAGGTCACCCCTAGCACCGCGCATTGCCATGTTATGCTTTGTGTTGCTTTGTTTGCTCTGTTATTTATTGTGTTCCCCCTCCATTACTTTTTTCCGGTAGACCCCGAGACCGCTGCCGGTACCCCTGATCGACTACGGTGTTGACGACCCCTACTTGCCAGAGCAACCAGGCAAGCCCCCCCTTTGATCACTAGATATCGCCTATTCTTCTCTCTACTGCTTGCATTAGAGTAGTGTAGCATGTTACTGCTTTCCGTTAATCCTATTCTGATGCATAGCCTGTCCTTGCTAGTACTGTTGTTACCTTTACCTGCAATCCTAATGCTTAGTATAGGATGCTAGTGTTTCATGAGTGGCCCTACACTCTTGTCTGTCTGCCATGCTATACTACTGGGTTTTGATCACTTCGGGAGGTGATCACGGGCATATTCTATATACTTTACACTGTTACATTACCTGTGGTACTGTTTGGAGTTGGGGGCTGAAGGGGCAGGTGGCTCCATCCCAGTAGAGGTGGGCCTGGGTCCCCGACGGCCCTCGACTGTTACTTTGTGGCAGAGCGACAGGGCAGGTTGAGACCACCTAGGAGAGAGGTGGGCCTGGCCCTGGTTGGCGTTCGCGGATACTTAACACGTTTCACGAGATCTTGGTATTTGATCTGAGTCTGGCTACTGGCCTATATGCACTAACCATCTACGCGGGGACAGTTATGGGCACTCGACGTCGTGGTATCAGCCGAAGCCTTCGTGACTTCAGCGACTGAGTGGCGCGCGCCGGGTTGGACCGCGTAACGCAACTTCCTTTGTAATGGAGGTTGCTAGGTCTGCTCACTGGCCGCGTACGCAACGTGCAGGTGTGCAATGGGCGATGGGCCCAGACCCCTGCGCCATAGGATTTAGACCGGCGTGTTGACCTCTCTGTTGTGCCTAGGTAGGGTTGCGACGTGTTGATCTTCCAAGGCCGGGCATGACCCAGGAAAGTGTGTTCGGCCAAATGGGATCAAGCGTGTTGGGTTATGTGGTGCACCCCTGCAGGGAAGTTGATCTATTCGAATAGTCGTGTCCCTTGGTGAAAGGATGACCCGGAGTTGTACCTTGACCTTACGACAACTAGAACCGGATACTTAATAAAACACACCCTTCCAAGTGCCAGATACAACCGATGATCGCTCTCTCACAGGGCGACGAGGGGAGGATCATCGGTTAGGATTATGCTATACGATGCTACTTGGAGGTCTTCAGTCTACTCTCTTCTACATGCTGCAAGACGGAGGCTGCCAGAAGCGTAGTCTTTGAAAGGACTAGCTATCCCCCCTTATCCCGACTTTCTGTAGTTCAGTCCACATATAATAGCCTTATTCCAGTTGATACCAATGCGTACATATGTAGTGTAGCTCCTTGCTTGCGAGTACTTTGGATGAGTACTCACGGTTGCTTTCTCCTTCTTTTCCCTCTATCCCTTCTACCTGGTTGTCGCAACCAGATGTTGGAGCCCAGGAGCCAGACGCCACCGTCGACGACGACTCCTACTACACCGGAGGTGCCTACTACTACGTGCTGCCCGCTGATGACAACCAGGAGTAGTTTAGGAGGATCCTAGGAAGGAGGCATGCGCCTCTTTCAATCTGTATCCCAGTTTGTGCTAGCCTTCTTAAGGCAAACTTGTTTAACTTATGTCTGTACTCAGATATTGTTGCTTCCGCTGACTCGTCTATGATCGAGCTCTTGTATTCGAGCCCTCGAGGCCCCTGGCTTGTAATATGATGCTTGTATGACTTATTTTATTTGTAGAGTTGTGTTGTGATATCTTCCCGTGAGTCCCTGATCTTGATCGTACACGTTTGCGTGTATGATTAGTGTACGGTCAAATCGGGGGCGTCACATTACTGCCGGGTCAGCCAGATGTGTACCTCAGACTGGGTGAAGCCGAAAGCTAGCGTTCTTAAGAGAATATTCGGTCGGTGAACTAAAGATGATCTTTTTTATTGTTTTTATCTATACGCCCCCAGATGTTTTTCCTGCGTCTCTTTTCGCAGAATGGACATGCACTTTAGGGCATGCCTCCCAGGGAAAGGAACCCCTAACGAAACTATTCAGCCTGGAAGATGTTTCTTACTAACCATGTAATATAACATAACTAGTTGGGCACTTGTCTGTTCAAGCACTAATGACCCCTACGCCTGGTCTCCATGCATACCCCGGTTCTTATATAACCGCGAGGGTATTCGGACACACTCTGGACCGTCAGGTCCCGAGGTTGAAGCGAAAAGGTCGGCCATGACAAACGATCTACAATCCGGCTAGAAGGCATTACACATGTCAATTATAATTACATAGTCAATCTGACTGATTGTATTCCTCTTCAATACCATCTAACAGGCTGTCTAGTTTACAGTCCTGTTGGGAATACTTTGCGGCCAATTCTACTTGGCCGTATACTAAGCTCACAGGGATCTCCCCATCGGGCCCCACGGGTCCGACCTCGGCCATGTGGTTTGGGTTAGCCTTCGTGTACCGCGTCTTCACCATGGCCCAGGCCTCCCTGGCGCCTTGACGGCAGGCCGACATCTTCCACAATCGGAGGCGCCGCCGCGCTCCCTTCAGCTTCTCTACAAGCTCTCCAAGGCCTTCGGGCATGGAGACGGATGGCCACAAGGCCTGGGCGATGCTTTGCATCACCTGCCAAACTCGCTCGTGCAGTTGTGAGAGCTCGGGAAGAAGGTCACCCGTAGAACCGGGCATTTCCTCTGCAGGACGACCTGTTAGCATACCTACAGACATTACTCTATTAGTTGACTTCCTCGCCGAACTCCTTTTTCAAAGTTTGTTTAAGCACTTACTATATATGCCGCGTCGAAGCCGCTGATTCTCCTTCACGGAGTCCAACAGCTGGGCACGAACATCCTTCAGTTCAACGCCCAGCTTGGTGTTGGCATCTTGGAGATCGTTCTTCTCCCGCCTCACCTTTGTCAGCACGCTCTCACCAGCCTTCAGCTGGCGTCGGAGTTGTTGCTCTTCCGGATTTAATCCGGCGCCATCTGCAATTTCATTTGTCAGATTTGCACCCACGCCACACTTCACAACATACTTATCTTTTGAAGCGTATATTACCAGAGGGGGTCTCCTTGGGCTCCCCTGCCACGGCTAGTGCGGCCTCAAGTTGGGCTTTGCACTCTTCCAGCTCCTGGGACAGTAGGGTATTCTTTTCTGTAAGAACCTGCATAACAAATGATCCTTAAATCAGTTATTCTAACTGTTTCAAGTCTCTGGGGCTACTGGTATATATATAATTACCAAAATTTTCTTACCCGTATGTCTTCTACATACTGCTCCGTGGCTCTGGCTAGACCATTTTGAGCGGCACGAAGGTACGCATCTCCCGAATTGAAGGCATCCAATGCCTCTTGGGAGAAACAAGCGTCGCGAAGAACTGTTCGACGACGCCTGTGGTTCATGGCACTCTCCACCTCGGAATTGGTGGCAGACAGCCTATCCGTATCCTCTGTCGGAGGAGCGTCCGGTGCGCGCCTTGTGTTCGCCTCCGCTTCCGAACTAGGCTTTGGAGCCTGGCTGGTGGAGGCGCGATTGGCAGCCCCTCCGGATATAGTCCGGCGAGGTCTCTTCGTCCTGAAGAGAGCACGAGCGTTAATATGCCTTGAAGGAATAACACCTGGGAATAAGATGGCGCACTATACCTTTGCACCGGCATCTTAGTCCGGACCGCACTTCTTTTCAGCCCATGGGGCCTTGTCGTCCCTCGTTGGCTAGTCGCTGCAGGCTCAGCCTCCTGTCTCAAGGACCTCCCCTGCAAATCACGGTTGTCATACGGCGATCGAAAACACACGCGGATAGATCCCTTTTCAAAGTGCTGGGACTTCGGTCTCAGTGAGGCTGGGAATAGCCCTGGGTAATCGGCCGTTATGGCCACCAAGGCGTTGTCCTTGCTCAATTGATGAAACACCCCATCAATCAACTCCACAGATAAGTCCGGATCCTCTTGAGAGGCCGGGTCGAGGGACCGTCCCGGATCCTCGGGTTGTGGTGGAGGGCTGTTTATTTCTTTAACAGCCTGGTGTAGTTCCTGCGTTGAAGTCGTTAGACTGAATATTTAACGATGGGAACATAAAATGGATGGGCAAGTAAAAGTGTCCACTTACCCAACTTGGGGGATTGTACATAGAAAATCCACCCTGTGGGTTGACGCGGAGAAATTCCTCCTCTTCTCCCTTGTACAAAGTGGACAAGGTCTTTATTAGAGCGGCAGCCGAATCCGGCCCCTTACGGCCGTAGCGGGTGGCATCGTCCTCCCCGTTGAAGTCCCACATGGGGCGGCCTCTATACTGAAGCGGCTGCACCCCTCGCATGATGCATGCGGCCATGACCCCGATCATAGTCAGTCCGGAATGAGCTAACAATCTTATCCGGCCCATCAGGTCAAGAACGTCCCTGTCACTTTCCCTTTGAGGGCTCCGTGGACGCCATCTTAGGCGCTTCTTTAGGGGAGCACTATCGAACTCAGGGAGGTCGATCCGGACAGGATCCGACAGCGGGACGTCCTCTATATAAAACCATTCCGAAGGCCAGTCCTCAGACGCCTTCTTTGGGGTTCCGGATAGATATCCGGTCCCGGCGATGCGCCACACTTCGGCTCCACCCACTTGATACATTGACCCCTTCTTAGAACGGGGCACGAGGCAGAATAGCCTTTTCCACAGTGCGAAATGAGCCTCGGAGCGCAAAAACAGCTCGCAAAGGGCTACGAAGCCCGCGATATGCAATATGGAGGCAGACGTGAGGTTGTGTAGCTGGAGGCCATAGAACTCCAGGAGCCCCTAGAGAAATGGATGAATTGGAAATCTGAGCCCTCTTATTAAGTATGGGACAAGGCATACCCGCTCACCTTTGGAGGGATTGGGGGCGCTCTCCGCTTGCTCTCCGCCATTATAGATGGCAAGTCCAGCTCGAACCGGGACCATATAGGCCGGGGGGAGAAATCCCTTGGTCTGGAGCGTCACTAGCTCGCTGTGCGGGATGGAGAACCTCTTCCAATCTCCAGGCTGAGGGCTGGAAGGGCAAGAGGAGGAGCTGCGGCGGTCGGCCATGATAGAATGGACCTCTATCGGATACGCTCTGATGAATACTCGCGGAGGGGAGAAGGTGTGGTTTGGATCTAAATCCTCGTCCCCTTAAATAGGCGGCTCATTCACGCGGCTAGGGGTGTAAATATAAAAAACACCCTGACTTTTCGTATTCGTTTGACACGTGGAAGACAGCCATTATTGGGCGTAGAAGCCAAGGAGCGCTACAAGAAACCAGACATTATTTAACGGGTACACGGAATTTGGAGAACCCGCATTGCAATGCCGAAGACAATTTGCGCGTCGGACTCGTCGTCATTGAAGCCTCGTTCGGGGGCTACTGAGGGAGTCCTGGATTAGGGGGTGTCTGGATAGCCGGACTATACCTTCGGCTGGACTCCTGGACTATGAAGATGCAAGATTGAAGACTTCGTCCCATGTCCGGAAGGGACTTTCCTTGGCGTGGAAGGCAAGCTTGGTGATACGGATATGTAGATATCCTACCATTGTAACCGACTCTGTGTAACCCTAGCCCTCTCCGGTGTCTATATAAACCGGAGGGTTTTAGTCCATAGGACGAACAACAATCATACCATAAGCTAGCTTCTAGGGTTTAGCCTCCTTGATCTCGTGGTAGATCTACTCTTGTACTACCCATATCATCAATATTAATCAAGCAGGACGTAGGGTTTTACCTCCATCAAGAGGGCCCGAACCTAGGAAAAACATTGTGTCCCCTGCCTCCTGTTACCATCCGCCTAGACGCACAGTTTGGGACCCCCTACCCGAGATCCGCCGGTTTTGACACCGACAATCATCAAAGACAAATGGTATATATTTTTGTAATAAATTAGTCAGAGGCCGAGAAATTTTTGAGAAGTCCTTAATGAACCTCCTATAAAATCTGGCGTGACCAAGGAAACTTCTTATACCTTTGATGTCCTTGGGACATGGCATCTTTTCAATAGCATCAACCTTGGCTTTATCGACTTCAATACCTCTTTCAGAGATTTTATGCCCCAAGACAATACCTTCATTAACCATAAAGTGGCACTTTTCCCAATTCAAGACAAGATTAGTTTCTTCACATCTCTGCAAAACTCGATCAAGATTGCTCAAGCAATCATCAAAAGAAGATCCATAGACGGAAAAGTCGTCCATGAAAACCTCACAAATCTTTTCACAAAAGTCATAGAATATAACCATCATGGATCTTTGAAAGGTAGCAGGTGCATTACATAAACCAAAAGGCATACGTCTATAAGCAAAAGTACCAAAAGGGCATGTAAAAGTAGTCTTTGATTGATCTTTAGCCGACACAGGTATTTGAGAGAAACCAGAATAACCATCTAAAAAGCAGTAATGTGTATGTTTGCATAATCTTTCTAGCATTTGATCAATAAAAGGTAAGGGGTAATGATCTTTCTTGGTAGCCTTATTTAATTTGCGGGAATCAATTACCATCCTATAGCCTGTAATAATTCTTTGTGGAATCAATTCATCTTTATCATTAGGAACAACAGTAATACCTCCCTTCTTAGGGACACAATGAACATGACTTACCCACTGACTATCAGCAACGGGATAAATTATACCTGCCTCTAGAAGCTTTAGTATTTCTTTTCTTACCACTTCTTTCATTTTAGGATTCAGACATCGTTGAGGATCACAAACTGGTTTGGCATCTGCTTCCAAATTTATTTTATGTTGACATAGAGTGGGACTAATGCCCTTAAGATCATCAAGAGTATATCCAATAGCAGCATGATGCTTCTTCAGAGTTTTCAATAATCTTTCTTCTTCATGCTCTGAAAGGTTAGCACTAATAATAACAAGATATATTTTCTTTTCATCAAGATAAGCATATTTAAGATTATCAGGCAACAGTTTAAGCTCAAACACGGGATCACCCTTAGGTGGAGGAGGATCCCCAAGGATTTCAACAGGCAAATTGTGTTTCAGCATAGGTTCCTGTTTAAAGAACACTTCATCTATTTCCCTTCTTTCATTCATAAACATATCATTCTCATGGTCTAGCAAATATTGTTCTAAAGGGTCACTAGGAGGTACGTCAATAGAAGCAAGACCAATAATTTCATCCTTACTAGGCAATTCTTCTTCACGGTGTTGTTTACTAAATTTAAAAAAATTAAATTCATGAGTCATGTCATCTAAGCCAATAGTAACAACATTCTTTTTGCACTCTATCCTTGCATTAACTGTATTCAAGAAGGGTCTACCAAATATAATGGGACAAAAGCTATCTTGTGGGGAACCAAGAACAAGAAAATCTGCAGGATATTTAGTTTTCCCACACAAAACTTCAACATCTCTAACAATTCCCACTTCGGATATAGTATCTCTATTGGCAAGTTTAATTGTAACATCAATTCCTTCTAATTCAGCAGCTGCAATTTCATGCTTAATTTCTTCGTATAAAGTATGCGATATAACACTAGCACTAGCACCCATATCACATAAGCCATGATAACAATGATCTCCTATTTTAACAAAAATAACAGGCACGCCTACCACAGGTCTATGTTTATCTTTAGCACAAGGTTTGGCAATTCTAGCAATTTCACCGCAGAACTGAATAACATGCCCATCAATATTATCAGACAAGAGATCCTTAACAATAGCAATCTTAGGTTCAACTTTAACTTGCTCAGGAGGTGTATATGTTTTAATATTGCTTTTACGAACCACAGTTGAAGCTTTAGCATGATCCTTTATTCTAACAGGGAAAGGTGGTTTCTCAACATAAAAAGTAGGAACAATAGGATCATTATAAGTGATAGTCTTTTCTTCAACTTTAATAGGTGCAGCTACTTTTACTTCTATGGGAGGATGATATTTAAACCACTTCTCCTTAGGGAGATCAACATAAGTAGCAAAAGATTCATAGAAAGAGGCTACTATCTCAGAATCAAGTCCATATTTAGTGTTGACCTTACGGAAAATATCGGTATCCATAAAATATTTAACACAATCAAACTTAGGCGTCATACCTGACTCCTTACCCTTGTCGAGGTCCCAATCTTCAGAGTTGCGTTTAATTCTATCCAATAAATCCCATTTGAATTCAATAGTCTTCATCATAAAAGAGCCAGCACAAGAAGTGTCAAGCATGGTGCGATTGTTATCAGAAAGCCGAGCATAAATTTTTTGAATAAGTGTTTCTCTTGGAAGCTCATGATTGGGGCATGAATATAACATTGATTTAAGCCTCCCCCAAGATTGAGCGATGCTTTCTCCTTCGCGAGGCCAAAAATTATATATATAATTGCGATCACGATGAACAAGATGCATAGGGTAATACTTTTGATGAAATTCCAATTTCAATCTTCTATAGTTCCATGATCCCATATCATCACATAGCCTATACCATGTCAATGCGTTTCCCTTCAAAGATAAAGGGAAGACCTTCTTCTTAGCAACATCATCGGGAATACCTGCAAGCTTAAATAATCCACAAACTTCATCCACATATATAAGGTGTTCATCAGGATGCTTTGTTCCATCTCCTGTAAAAGGATTAGCTAGCAGTTTTTTTATTATACTCGAAGGATACTCATAAGGAATTTCATTTTCAATAGGTTCAGTAGGTTGAGGAGCAACTCTTTGCTCTACTGGTCGGGGTGAAGATACCCCAAACAAGCCCCTCAGAGGATTACTTTCCATAGTAACAAGTGACAGTAAATTTCAGCACACTATATAAAATTTTCCTTACCAAATTCCACCTACCAAAGGCGCTTCACTCCCCGGAAAAGGCGCGAGAAAAGAGTCTTGATGACCCACAAGTATAGGGGATCTATCGTAGTCCTTTCGATAAGTAAGAGTGTCGGACCCAACGAGGAGCAGAAGGAAATGATAAATGGTTTTCAGCAAGGTATTCTCTGCAAGTACTGAAATAAGTGGCGACAAATAGTTTTGTAATGAGATAATTTGTAACGAGCAACAAATAACAAAAGTAAATAAAGTGCAGCAAGGTGGCCCAATCCTTTTTGTAACAAAGTACAAGCCTGGACAAACTCTTATATAAGGAAAAGCACTCCCGAGGACACATGGGAATATCGTCAAGCTAGTTTTCATCACGCTCATATGATTCCGTTTGGTACTTTGATAATTTGATATGTGGGTGGACCGGTGCTTGGGTGCTGTTCTTACTTGAACAAGCATCCCCCTTATGATTAACCTCTATTGCAAGCATCCGCAACTACAACAAAAGTATTAAGGTAAACCTAACCATAGCATGAAACATATGGATCCAAATCAGCCCCTTACGAAGCAACACATAAACTAGGGTTTAAGCTTCTGTCACTCTAGCAACCCATCATCTACTTATTACTTCCCAATGCCTTCCTCTAGGCCCAAATAATGGTGAAGTGTTATGTAGTCGACGTTCACATAACACCACTAGAGGCTAGACAACATACATCTCATCAAAATATCGAACGAATACCAAATTCACATGACTACTAATAGCAAGACTTCTCCCTTGTCCTCAGGAACAAACATAACTACTCACAAAGCATAAACATGTTCATAATCAGAGGGGTATTAATATGCATAAAGGATTTGAACATATGATCTTCCACCAATTAAACCAACTAGCATCAACTACAAGGAGTAATTAACACTACTAGCAACCTACTAGCACCAATCCCGGACTTGAAGACAAGAATCAGATACAAGAGATGAACTAGGGTTTTGAGATGAGATGGTGTTGATGAAGATGTTGATGGAGATTGCCCTCTCCCGATGAGAGGAGCGTTGGTGATGACGATGGCAATGATTTCCTCCTCCGGGAGGGAAGTTTCCCCGGCAGAACAGCTTTGCCGGAGCTCTAGATTGGATCCGCCAAGGTTCAGCCTCGTGGCGGCGGAGTTTCATCCCAAAAAGTTGCTTCTTATTTTTTCTCGACGAAATACTTCATATAGGAGAAGATGGTCATCGGAGGGCCACTAGGGGGCCATGAGGTAGGGGGCGCGCCCTAGGGGGGGGTGCCCCCCACCCTCATGAGAAGGGTGTGGGCCCCCTGGTCTTCATCTTTGGCGAGGATTTTTCATTATTTATTATAAGGTGTTCCGTGGAGTTTCAGGACTTTAGGAGTTGTGCAGAATAGGTCTCTAATATTTGCTCCTTTTCCAGCCCAGAATTCCAGCTGCCGGCATTCTCCCTCCTTATGTAAACCTTGTAAAATAAGAGAAAATAGCCATAAGTATTGTGACATAATGTGAAATAACAGCCCATAATGCAATAAATATCGATATAAAAGCATGATGCAAAATGGACGTATCATGAACTACTTTCCAATTTGGGAGAAGGTACAATTACCTTATCAAGTTCTACTTTCCTCCCACTCACTTCTTTCGAGAGAAACTCCTTCTCTAGAAAGGATCCATTCTTAGCAACAAAATTTCTTGCCTTCGGATCTATGATAGAAGGTGTACCCAACAGCTTCTTTTGGGTATCCTATGAAGACACACTACTCCGATTTGGATTCGAGCTTATTAGTTTGAAACTTTTTCACACAAGCATTGCAACCCCAAACTTTAAGAAATGACAGCTTTGGTTTCTTGCCAAACCATAGTTCATACGGTGTCATCTCAACGGATTTAGATGGTGCCCTATTTAATGTGAAGGCAGCTGTTTTTAATGCATAACCCCAAAATGATAGCGGTAAATCAGTAAGAGACATCATAGATCGCACTATATCTAGTGAAGTGCGATTACGACGTTCATACACACCATTACGTTGTGGTGTTCCAGGTGGCATGAGTTGCGAAACTATTCTGCATTGTTTCAAATGAAGACCAAACTCGTAACTCAAATATTCTCCTCCACGATCAGATTGTAGAAACTTTATTTTCTTGTTAAGATTATTTTCCACTTCACTCTAAAATTCTTTGAACTTCTCAAATGTTTCAGACTTATGTTTCATCAAGTAGATATACCCATATCTGCTCAAATCATCTATGAAGGTCAGAAAATAACGATACCCGCCGCGAGCATCAACACTCATCGGACCCCATACATCAGTTTGTATTATTTCCAATAAGTCAGTTGCTCGCTCCATTGTTCCGGAGAGCGGAGTCTTAGTCATCTTGCCCATGAGGCATGGTTTGCAAGCATCAAGTGATTCATAATCAAGTGATTCCAAAAACCCATCAGCATGGAGTTTCTTCATGCGCTTTACACCAATATGACCTAAATGGCAGTGCCACAAATAAGTTGCACTATCGTTATTAACTTTGCATCTTTTGGCTTCAATATTATAAATATGTGTATCACTACGATTAAGATTCAATAAACCATTCACCTTGGGTGTATGACCACAGAAGGTTTTATTCATGTAAACAGAATAACAATTATTCTTTGACTTAAATGAATAACTGTATTGCAATAAACATGATCCAATCATATTATGCTCAACGCAAACACCAAATAACATTTATTTTAGGTGGTGCTATCGTACATCCACGTTGATGGAGACTTCAACCCACGAAGGGTAACGGTTGCGTGAGTCCACGGAGGGCTCCACCCATGAAGGGTCCATGAAGAAGCAACCTTGTCTATCCAACCACGGCCATCTCCCACGAAGGACTTGCCTCACTAGGGTAGATCTTCACGAAGTAGGCGATCTCCTTGCCCGTACAAACTCCTTGGTTCTACTCCACAATCTTGTCAGAGGCTCCCAAGTGACACCGAACCAATCTGGGAGACACCACTCTCCAAAAGGTAATAGATGGTGTGTTGATGATGAACTCCTTGCTCTTGTGCTTCAAATGATAGTCTTCCCAACAATCGACTCTCTCATAGATTTGTATTTGGTGGAAAAATGATTTGAGTGGAAAGCAACTAGGGAAGGCTAGAGATCAAGATTCATATGGTTGGAATGGAATATCTTGGTCTCAACACATGATTAGGTGGTTCTCTCTCAGAAAATGAATGTTGAAAGTGTAGGCATGTTTTGATGGCTCTCCTTCGTAATGAAGGAAGGGTGGAGGGGTATATGTAGCCTCCACACAAAATCTTACCGTTATACACAATTCACCAAACTCGGTGGGACCAAATCAGAAAACTCAGACAAACCGATTTAGTTCAAAATTTGAACGTTAGGTTTTTCAGTGGGACCGACATGTCAACTCGGTGGGACCGATTCCATTAGGGTCAGGGCATAACGTAATCCCGGTGAGACCGATTACACAAACTCAGTGGGACCGATTTTGGTAATAAGCTAACCAGAGAGTTGGTCAGGCAAACTCGGTGGGACCGAATTGCTCATTCGGTGAGACCACAACGTTACGAAAGGGAAACAGAGAGTTTGCATTGCGAACTCGGTGGGACCGATCGCTCATCTTGGTTGGACCAAAATGTTACGAAGGGAAACAAAGAGTTTGCAATCTCATCTCGGTGAGACCGAGATCCCTATCGGTGAGACCGAATTGATTAGGGTTTCTTGTAGTGGCTATGTTAAGGAAACTCGGTGGCGCCGGATAGAACATTTTGGTGGGGCCGAGTTTGCCTTTTGGTTTGGGACATACATGGACATGAGAAAGTGGTTGAGGGTTTTTAGAGCATATCACTAAGCATTTTCAGCAAGTAAGCCATTAAGCAACACCTCACCCCCTTTTAATAGTATTGACTTTTCCTATGGACTCAATGTGACCTTGGATCACTAAAATGAAAATGTAGAGTCTTGAGCTTGAGCTAATATGTGTCCTTAGCATTTTGAGGGGTCCACATTCCTGATCCATGCCATGCCAAACATTCAACTTTCTGAAATGATCATCTTGAAATAGTATTAGTTCAATGAGCTATATGTTGTTAGTAATTACTAAAACCACCCAGGGATAGTTGCACTTTCAATCTCCTCCTTTTTGGTAATTGATGACAACATATAGATCAAAGCTTCGGCAAATGATATGATTTAAATACATCGTCGCTTTGAGAAGTATGTGATAAGCAAGAGCTCGCTCTAAATTTGTGCATTATTTAAAATTTGCTTTTAAATGCAAATGCACAATCGACTAGGATCATGGGTTACTCTTCCATGTCACATACATCTTGGTGGAGCGCTCAAAATGATAGGAATTAAAACATGCACTCATCACCAAGCAAAGTGAATGATTATATAAGGATATAGAAGATAATGTTATGCAAGCAAACATTAAAGTATGATATGATCAAACACATGGTCATACAAGTATCTCACACATAGACATAAAGTATCAAACGAGCTCAGAAAAAAGTTCAACTAAAAAGCAAGATAGCAAGAGAGACAAAGCAGCAAAACACTCTCTCTCGAAGGCTATGATCTATACATTTCTCCCCCTTTGGCAACAAGTTACCAAAAAGTTTGAAAATGCATAGTGCTATGTGTCTGTCAGGCTTGGTCTTCAGGAGGTGGTGTAGAGAGAACTCCGAGGACGAAGGCATCAATGGATGATGTTGGAGCTGGTGGAGTAGTTGCTGGAGGTGGCACATAAGCTGTTGCTGGTGTAGATGAAGTAGCTCTCGTATCTGGCACTGGCATTGCAGCTGACCTCTGACTTCTTGGCACTCGTCGAAAAACATCCGTAGTTGCCTTCCCTCTCTTCTCCTCTGCTTCCTCCTGGAGCTGCTCGACTGCAGTCTGCATATCAGTTACCTTGAGATCAAGATCATAGAACTTTGTCTCAATGATCCTTTCCAATCTCTCCTTATTCTAAGTCAGGGTGGCTGTCGGTGTCAAAACCGGCGGATCTCGGGTAGTGGGTCCCGAACTGTGCGTCTAGGCCGGATGGTAACAGGAGGCAGGGAACATGATGTTTTACCCAGGTTCGGGCCCTCTTGATGGAGGTAAAACCCTACGTCCTGCTTGATTAATATTGATGATATGGGTTGTACAAGAGTAGATCTACCACGAGATCAAGGAGGCTAAACCCTAGAAGCTAGCCTATGGTATGATTGTTTTATATATTGTATATCTATCGACTAGCCTGGCCTCGGTTTATATAATGCACCGGAGGCCTAGGATAAGAAGAGTCCTAGCCGAATACGCCAGTGGGGAGAAGTCCTTGTTTTGATCGCCAAGTCTTGTGGAATCTCCCTTGTATGTGGTAGCCGTCCGAACTATCCCATGAGTATACGGCCACAGGGGTCCTCGGCCCAATCTAATAGATCGGGAGACGACGTGGTGAGTACCCCCTAGTCCAGGACACCGTCAGTAGCCCCCTGAACCGGTCTTCAAGTTAGGGACGCTCCTCGATTCTTCCGAGCTGTTCTTCATCTTCGGTTGCCGGTCTTGAAAACTGGTTCAACAAATCTTCTTTATCTTCGATCTTGAGGATCGCCGAAATGCATTTGATGAGTTTACACGTCGGGTATCCAAGGAGCCCCTTTAAGTTTCTGGCCTTTATCAATGCCTTGTTTATTTTTTATGCCACACCTCGGGTTTGAAGTTGTTCCTGGGAGGCAGGGTCCTCTTGCGTCCGAGCTCCAACGCCGGACTGCATTCGAGGTATCTTTTGCAGCCGAGCACCAATGCCGGACCGCTTCCCAGCTCTAGCGTCAGAATGTATCCGAGCTCCAACGCCGGACTGTATATCCAAGCTCCAACGCCGAAATATATCTGAGCTCCAATGCCGGACTATATCCGAGGTGTCATATCACCTTGGTTCAAAAAAGTTGAAGGAGTTTAGCCGAGCTTAATGCCGGAAATGCCCTCTATGGAGCCAGCCACTAGCGCCCGAGCTTTATGCCGGACTGCTTCCGAGGTGGTGCACCACCCCGACTATCGGCCGATTTTTTGTCAATATTTTTTATTGGTGCAATTTATTCTCTGCCGAGATATATAGCCAGTAGCCCTCAAGGTGTGTATCGGTCTAAAACCCGAGATGCACATGAAGGATGACATAAGACCGCTGATCCCAGTAGCCGCTGAGACTCAGGTTGATTTGCAAAATCGGCCTGAGGATCAAGTCCTAGCTCGGCAGAATACTTTTGGGACACAAAAGCGGCGTGCTCAGTCCTCAAGACTCAGGTTGGGAGCGGCCGACCAACCTGAGGATCAAAATCTCCTCGGAAACTATATTGCACATAAAATTTTCTGCATTGGACAAGCAATGCAGTAGCCCCCGAGACACTGGTCGGGTGGCAACACCAGATCAGGGGATCGATGTGCCCCTTTAATATTTGTTAATAATAAGCCCGAAGCCCAGTAGCCCCCGAGCCTTAATGCGAGCACGGGTGGCCGAATTAAGGATCAATATCCATAGTAAAATCACAAATTATGTGTAATGACTCTATGTATCCAAGTACTTTACGTCATTAATGCTTGGATCCGCATTGTACAAAACGTTGTTGACCGACCATCGGCTTCCACCTCCTTGGCCAGTAGCCGAGGAGTGTTTGTCCTACTTTATAAAGCCTTTATGAGGGCAAAGATTTACGACAAACAAGGCAATCTGGCCACACGGTTTTATAAACAAAGGTACGCAGAGAGATATGTTATATTACTGTTTAACAGAAGAAATGTATTCCAAAGAAAATAGTCCCGCTATCGGTTCCTTTCTTTGGGTTGTCATGCTAAGCATGATCATGAAACCTCAGCTCGAATGTAAGAGCAAAATATCGAGGATTTAGTTTGGGAGGCCAGTTAATAGCCCCCAGTAGTGTTCGGCGACAGTCGAGGTCAAGCCGTAAACACTTCGGCCAATGTTATGAATGGCCTGTCATAGTCATCGGATCACTGACCAGTTTACGCTTATTGTGACAGTCAGTTTTCGGCTTTCTCCACTAAGGTGCTTAACCATGTGAGCTGGAAGCACAATCGCAGTGGTTCTCCCTTTGCACGCCTAGCCGAACAAAACGGAACGTAGGAAGCAAGTGCAGGAGCCGGGCAACCCAACTATTGACCGAAGACACAATTCGAAACCGATGCATATATAGTAATATCTGAGAATGTTTTTGCCGAATCCCTAAAGGTGTCCGGCGTTGCACTGCGAGACTAATGCTGGAAAAGCACAAATAGTGTAAAAGTGCCAAAAAGCTTGGAAAACCAAGAAACGTCAGTTAAAATATGACGTCCGAACAAGATCAAGTGTTTGGTGCCAATCCGAAAATTGGTCTTAGAAAAAAGAAGTGCTTCTGTCGTCCTTTAACATGACACATCCTATCTCAAGACTTCGAGCGGGTCAGCCTACGACTTCAACCTCCTATCCCGAGGGCGGAGTACTTCTCATTAGGCCAGTTTAGCAAACTAAACTCTAGCGGCTTTGAGAGAGAAATTAGGCTCCCCGGCTAGTGACCGCACACTCGCGTCGAAAAAAGGAGTGATAAATAATAATAATAATAGAACTTTGCAACGGCTGAGAAGAAGAATACTTATTATAAAACGGCTCAAATAAACTTATGAGCCCCCAAGTGACTTGGGTAGAAGAATGATTGCATGTACCGAAGTGCTTATATCATATCTATGTTCAACCGAATTTAAACGCGTCTTAACCGACCGTCGGCTTCTCCCTCTTTGGTTAAGGACCGAAAAGTGTTATGTACTCCATCGGCCGAGAATATCGACGGTGTTTCCAATAACCAGGCAATCAGGCCATAAGGCTGTAACAGACAAAGCGCGCTCAGGGAACTTATGCTATATTACTGCGAAGAGTAAGAAGCATCTTCGAAGAAAATAGTACCCCCACCGATACCTTTCTTCGGTGCTCATTATTATTATGAGACTTGTGCAATAGATTTTTTGTAATCATGAGTTCCGTTGTGTGCCGACCATCATTGAATAACTATAAGAGCGCTAGCTTTCGGCTTCATCCAGTCTGAGGTCCGGCTCGGGTGACCCGATCGTGACAATCGCAGAGGTGCTCCCTTTACTCCCTAGCCGAACAATCGGGAACGTAGGGGTAAACACAGGAGCGAGGCAACCCAGCTTGCAAATCGCTTAAGTCAATGTGGTGCATATTGTGGCGTAATACACGAACAAGGAACGAAGCCGTACAAGTATAATCATCTGCAACAGGAAAAGCTTCATAAAGGAAGCCCCCAAGTAAACGGGGTATTTGAATTTATGCGTCACAAACAAAGTTTGGACAAGGACATTTTTTAGAAGCAACTTTTTTCCAAAAAAGTATAATGCTTGGTCGAACCGAACGCAAGTTAGAAATTAAAGCTTTGAGCATGAAAGCGACTTAGCTGGTTAATGTGTTCGGTATTGATGACGCGGTCCGAGCTTGATGCGGGGCAAGGTTCCATCCCTCAAACCGGTCCCGAGGTGGCGGAGCGGAGAGCTTGACACGCCGAACTGGTGACATAGCACGATCAATGCAGACCGGCAGAGTGACGTAGAAGTCCCGGATCATTTTCCTGTGCACAAAAAATAGTGCAAACCGGAGATAATAGTAATAATGATAATTAAAAAAAATCGTTGCATAATAAATAATTTATGCAAAGTGAGTAATAAAAGAAATATGGCCTGGCGCCGAAGTCAAGTCGATGCAGGGCGTCGGCGTGATGCGGTAAAGGCATGGCAAAGCCTGAATTCGCAGGTCGGTCCGAGCTCCGAGTGCGGCGTTCGCCGGACTATGTACGGAAACTGACCGAACCACCATGCGACTGTCGTTAATGCAGCCACTATTTGATAGACCTGTGTACATATGACGGACAAACCAGAGTAATAATTCCTTGGGAAAAATGAACCCAAACAAGCAAAAAATACTGGGATTAATAGCACCTGGTTTATTTGTTGTAGCAATCCGAAGGAAGGTGATTCCTAAAATTGGGACCCGCTCCGCACACCCATTGCCTGATGGGCGATAAAACGCATGGCAATGCTGGTAAAGGTTGACTCGCCGAGGCAAAGCCCTCGGCCCAGCTAATGTGACGGAGCTGGTCGGCTAGTGACGCCGAAGTGTCCAGAGTAGGTTGATGAAGAGATGGCGAAGCCCCCGGTCCAGCCGAGATGTCGAAGCCTAGATGTTAGCCGATGAGTCGAAGTAGGTCGGCGTGATGGACACCAGCTTGAAAAAGCAATAGTGCGGCCCTATCGATGCAGGTCGTGACGTGGTCAATGCCGGCTTGATGAAGCGACCGTGCGGCGATGCCGGTATGCCCACTCCGTGTAATCCGTGGGGCGGCGATGTTGGTGATGATTTATCCTTCGCGATGCCGGGCTCTTGTTCGGCTTGCCAAGATGATGATCCGAAGAAGTTGAGCTCGGCTCAACAAAGTGACGCCGTGTCTAGCGCAGGTCGGCAGCCGTGGAGCAATATTGCCGGACTGGTTTGACACCAGCATGATGTTGAAGATCATGTCCAAAAGATCTTACAGTTAGTGGGATGTGTTCGGGAACAAAACACAATACCCCATACAAAACTTCCTTCAAAAGGGATGTCCGAAATCCTGTTCATAAAAAAGATGAACTCGGGTCGGATTCGTTTTCGCGCAGAAAACAGATCCGAAAAGTGATGCACTAATCGGAAGGTTCCCGGAGTTTGGACGGTCGGATCGAACCGAAATTTTGAGAGGTGGTAGATATAGGAATTCCGCAGACGATCAATGGTTGGATCTTCCAAAGGACGTCCGAGCTAGAAGCTGGACACCACGCCCTAAACTCATCCAAATTCCCGTCCAGATTTGACAGGGCTCCGGTATATCGTGGATTGCCAGAGATTCCTCCATCGGAACTCGACAAAATTTTCCAGGGTTGTTGTAGACTGAATTCCGCACAATTCCACCAAAGCGATCGTCAAAGCGATACTCGAGGAGGTGGTGGTGGCAGATACGAGTTCTCTGTCCAGAAAAACAGCACAGTCGCTTGAGGGCAATGTTGACGTTGAGCCCCCGAGCTCCATAGATGATTCCTCCGTGATCTTGATAGAGATCAGAGTTGATGTTTGATGAAGGCCCTCGTCCGGACATGGTGATCCAAACACGGGGCGCAATTCTTGGTCGAACCAAGGTAACCAGTCGAGCTGGTGACGAAGATGTCGAAGTCACAGTTGATCTGCAGGCGAGCCATCGATCCTTTTATCGATCACACAGCGGAACTCTCAATGAAAGCACCAATGTCGGTGTCAAAACTGGCAGATCTCGGGTAGTGGGTCCCGAACTATGCGTCTAGGCCGGATGGTAACAGGAGGCAGGGAACACGATGTTTTACCCAGGTTCGGGCCCTCTTGATGGAGGTAAAACCCTACGTCCTGCTTGATTAATATTGATGATATGGGTAGTACAAGAGTAGATCTACCACGAGATCAAGGAGGCTAAACCCTAGAAGCTAGCCTATGGTATGATTGTTGTCTATATTGTATATCTATCGACTAGCTTGGCCTCGGTTTATATAATGCACCGGAGGCCTAGGATAACGAGAGATCCTAGCCGAATACGCCGGTGGGGAGAAGTCCTTGTCTTGATCGCCAAGTCTTGTGGAATCTTCCTTGTATGCGGTAGCCGTCTGAACTAGCCCATGAGTATACGGCCATGGGGGTCCTCGGCCCAATCTAATAGATCGGGAGACGACGTGGTGAGTACCCCCTAGTCCAGGACACCGTCAGTGGCCAAGCCCTTATCAATCCTCAATGTTGCCTAAATCGGATAACCTAGTTGATCTTGTTTGATCTTTAAGAACACCTGAGATGCTTCCTCAGCACTTGGCATCCTTGTAGCCTTTTCTGCCTTTGCATTAGATCTCTTCTCTTGTGCTTGTGCTGATGAATGATCATCCTCATTCATCACAACTATGTTATCCTCAAATTCTGGGTGCAAAGGTAAGTGCTCCTTGTCCAAGAAGTAAGTGCATGTGCCCATCTTGGAGTTGATGAGCACCTGAATGTGTGGAGCATACCCACAAGATCTTTTCTGATCTGCTGCAGTCCTCTTGATTGTCTCAAAAATCAGACTCATGACCTTGAATATTTGAGGGACATCAAATATTTGCAGCAGATAGATTGAATGGCCTCTAATCATCTTGTGATCTCCAGATTTGGGTAACAGAGTATGCCTCAGGATTGTGTTGATTATAGGCAAACCAGACAACAGATAATGCACATATCCAAGCTTGTGTGTCTCCAAAGCTTTGTCTGGGATCTCCTTGTACATGTTTGCCATTGAGTTGTGATCCTTCGTCTTCTTGGCATACATATCCAAATCATCCTCATGCTCTTCTGGGGCATTGATCAACTTGGCTCACTCATCAACAGTTGACTGGTACCTTGTACCCTCAGACATCCATATAATTCTACCATCTGGATAGAAGTGAGCTGTAGAATAGAATTGCATAATGAGCTCATCATTCCATTTGGTAAGCTTTTGTCCCACAAACTTATCAACACCACAAGCTTTGAAGCTTTCATGTACTCCTGGGAAATAATCTTCATTTTCATAATTTCATCAATGAATTCCCAATCAACCCATTTCATGTCACAGACTATAGGCTTCTTGTCCAGCAGAACGGTCTCATAGAATTCTTATTGTTCCTTGGTGTGGATCCTATAGTCCACAACAGTCCTCCATGAGATTCTGGGACTTGGGTGCTGGTGCAGCATCCTCTTCCTCTTCCTCTTCTTCTGGATCTCTCATTATTGAAGATCTGCCAATGACTCTGGCAGTGGTCTTCTTGATCCTCTCCTTCCTTTTCTTTCCCTCTCCAGCAGCCTCTTCAGTTGGCTTAGGGGTTTCAGCAGTTGAGGCTCTGGCCTTTAGGGCTGGCACCCTCTTGGGAGGGATCCTCTTGTGCAATCCAGGCTTAGTTGTTGCAGCAATGCCATATTCCTTCTCCAGGACTTTCTTTTTGGAGCTTACTTGCTCCTCAACAGCCACATAGTCCTCATCTTCAGAAATTGAGGTTTTCTTATTCCTTGTTTTGGTGGCTGCCTTGGGCAAATCACTGGGAGTGCTCCTGCTGCAATCATAGCTGCTTGAGGGACTAGTGCCCTCACTCAATTGCACCAGCTCTTCTGACTTATTCTGACTGTCACTTTGGTACATCCTGGCAAGCAAACTGACAGCAAACCATGTGAACAGATATAGATGATGTAGAATGGTTGAGCATCACAAAGTGCAGAGTTTTTGCAAAACAAATAAGTCAAAAGCTTAGTTTTAGTTCACCACAGAAATCATTTTGGAGCTACCGATTTGTTAAACTCGGTGATACCGAAGCAACTGTTGGACTCTAAACTAGTGAACTCGGTTAGACCGAGTCATAGTTCGGTGGCTCCTAGATTGCTAGGGTTTCACAGAGAGTCAAATTCGGTCGCACCGATTTGCAATTTTTGGTCAGACCGAAAAGCGCATGTGCAATGGCCTAAGCCAAATCGGTGGGACCAATTTCTAGAACTCGGTCGGTCCGAGATGAGTTCGGCGGAGACCTAACCCTAAATTTTCGAATCAAACCTAACCTAAAGGGAGTTTTCTCTGGATAGATTGATTTGATACGTGGTAATGATCATGGCAAAGCAATGTGTTAGGAATCGGAGTAAGGAATTTAGCACACAAGGTCGAACTCATACCCTAGTTAGGCGGGAGTTCGCTACAGCGACAATGGCGGGGCAGAATCCCGTTGACGGTGACGGAAACCAGTGGCAGGAGGTCGCTGGCGATGAGGAGACGATCCGGAGACCAGAGGCGGCAGAGCAGGACACGCGCGGGCTGAAGAGGTTTGAAGAAATTTCCAAAATCTCACCTGTGGGTATATATATCCTGACCCTGCCGGTGTGACCGAGTGGAACAACTCGGTGGCACCGAGATGCAGAATCGCAAGCGGTTATTGCAACTGGTGTGACTGAAAAGTTCAAATCGGTTGCACCGAGATTGAAAACCTATATCAACTCAGTGAACTCGGTGTGAACGAAATGGATGGATCGGTCAGACCAAAATGCACAGAGAGGCTTTGGCAGTTTAAGTCTATGATGAATCAGGGACTCCGAGTGCTCCTCACACAGAGTGCTTCGAATCTGACTTGATCAAACTTTGTGATGTAGCATGAATAGAGTTTGAGACGAGAAAAGCATAGATAGCTAGAGGAGGTTCTTAGGCATTCTTGTCCGTTCACTTGGCAAAAGAGAAAACACCAAACACTCAAAACAACAAGTGGATGTCCTCGAATGAATAAATATGCAATCAACATGCTCACACAATAAAATGGCAAATGAAGTATGTGGCAAAGCATGCACAAACACTCTAGCACCTATCAAGCAATTGGCGATGACTAGGTCATCTATATATGAGTATATTGACTTAGGAGTCAAATGAGAACATTTGATCGTAGGTCATACTCATCGTTTAAGCACAAGTGGGGTTACCACTTTTTCATAAAGCATCGTTGTGTTCACACCATTAGAGTTTCTTTAGCTCAATTGATTAGAGTAAAGCTCCCCTTAGATATGATATCCCCCCTAAGAGGGATGGACTAACCTTGGGTTTTGTCGATGATGACTTCATGTATATGTTGAAGATGTGGCTGCTCAATGTTGATGTAGATCATTTGGAGCAATCCATTGGAGTGAGTTGTACTTTCAATACCTACACAGGTTAGTCCCACAAGGAACAAACAAGGATATCCATAGACATAGAGTGATGTTCACACAAGATAATGTCCATGAAGTCAATAGGTTACCTTGTCCCTTGTCTTACCAACAAGAGGGTTTGTGACTCCTTGAACTAGTGCAAGATGTGGAAGTTGTTTGCACTTGTCCTTGAAAAAATGATATGAGTGAAGTATGTTGGGGAAGTCACCCTCAAGAACTCTCTAGTTCTTCTTCTTCAGGATCCACATCATCTTGATGGGAATCCTTGGAGTTGTAGTCATACTTGATGAAGTAGAACTTGATATAGTCTTGTGAACCCACTTGACCAAGGCTTTAGGAGCTTCTTCAAATGCATCAATCTCCTCTTGAAGCTTGTCCTTGCCTTTTTGCTTGTGGTCTTGTGGTGGAAGATCATCTTGAGTTTGTGTCCCTTGGAAGGAAGTAGGATCATACTTCTCTTGTTGAGGAACAAACTTCGTCTTGGGGTATTGATCTTCATCCCACTCAACTCCACTGGCGTTGAACTTTCATTCAAAACCAATACCTTGATTCTTCCGGTGCCTTCCTTGCTTGCGTACAATTTCCTCAAATTGCTTACTCCCAGCAAGGCTCTTGTAAACACCTTTCTCTACAATTCCCTTCAATAAGCTATTTTCTTGCTCAAGTGTAACTTGGCTAAGAGAATCATTAGTGGAATCAAGAGAACTACTAGAAGAAACAACATTAGAATTAACATGATTATTGTTACTACTAGAAGAAGAATCTTTCTTATTCTTGTTGCTAGATTTAACTTGTGGCATGTAAGTAGACAAGAGTAAACGCTTGGCAATGTAAGAAGAACTTTTCTTGCGAAGATCATCATTGGTTGCTTTTAAGAACCCATGCTCTTGCTCAAGGTTGAGCTTTTCAAAGTGTAACTTCTCATGAGTCTTTAAAAGTTCCCGATGATCTTCCAAGGTAGTTTCATGAGCTAACTTAATAGTGTTTAGCTCTTTAGTTAGACGCTCAATCTTCTTCTTATCATCATCATTCATTTTATCTTGATTAACATGATTAATAGCAAGTTCATCATAGTTTTCATCACTAGAGTTGTCAACAAGTAAATCATCATCACCTAGAAAGTCATCTTCATCACTATTGAAATCAACGTACTCGGGGTGTGATACCTTTAGGCCTTTGTCCATGAAGCATCTTCCAATTCCTTCATTTGGAGAGTCAAATATGTCATAGGAGTTGGTTGACACAAGTGCTAGACCGGCAAGACCTTCATCTTGAGTATATTCGGAGTTGGAGTGATAACTTCTCTCAGAGTGATTGTCGAAGTCGGAGCCGGATACCCATTCACCAACATGAGCTTGATGTCTTCGTTTTGTGTATCTCCTTGATGACTTATCCTTCCTTTCTGAATCCTTGTTTCTCCGTGATGTTCTTCGTTCATAACGATCATCTCTACTCTTTCTCTCTCTTGGTGGTGATTCTTCTCTTCTACTTCTCCTTTTGGGTGAATCTTCTCTTCTTTTGTAGGGGGGCGTACACTCATTTGAGTAGTGTCCGGGTCTTCCACAATTGTTGCAATTTTGTTCATGACTCAAAGATCTTTTGTCATTGTAGGACCTTGACTTGGAACTCCTTTCCTTGCTTCTACTCTTGTAGAACTTGTTGAAGTTCTTCACCATTAGGCTCAATTCTTCATTGAAGGCTTGTTTCTCACTTCATGATGTAGGAGCATCACATGAGGCTTTGTAAGCACCACTTGACTTGTTCTGAAGCTCTTGCTTATCCTTCAGTGACATCTCATGAGAAGCAATTCTTCCAATGACTTCTGTTGGCTTGAGATCTTTGTAGTTGGTCATCATTTGGATCAATGTGCACACTGTATCATATTTTCCATCCAAGGCTCTTAGGATCTTCTTGATGACGAATCTATCGGTCATCTATTCACTTCCTAAGCCGGCAATCTCATTTGTGATGAGAGCAAGCCTAGAGTACATTTTGGCGACACCTTCACCATCCTTCATTTTGAATTTGTCAAGTTGACTTTGAAGCACATCCAATTTGGATTCGTTGACGGAGTCGATACCCTCGTGCATATTAATCAAAGTATCCCAAATTTCCTTTGCATTCTCAAGACGGCTGATTTTGTTGAATTCTTCGGGGCACAATCCGTTGAAGAGGACATCGCAAGCTTGATCATTGTATTATAGCATCTTCAACTCTTCCGCGCTAGCTTCACGGTTCGGTTCTCTCCCATCATAGAATTCACCATGCAAGCCAATACACACATGTCAGAACCCCGATCCCAAGTAACACCGATCTAGCATGTAACACATCCTATCACTTTGCGGCCTCACCCATGGTATTCCCACGGGTGCCACCTTACCTGGCCCAGGACCGTTTGCGCCTTTTGGCTCACATATATGATAGTGTCACTAGCATCCATATGACAGAGAACCCAGGTCGACATGACTAGTCGTAAACCCAAAGTGGCACTAACTTACGGGGACAGGCATACATGACCCAGCAACGAATGTGTCGGTCATCGGCGAGTGAATCCGGGCTGTAGCAGCTGGGCTAACAGGACTCCGGTAGACACTGCGTGACATTTCCCCGAAGGGAGAGACACATGAACGAAGAAGGACACGTGCCTGCCAGCCTAAGTGTTCCGGAGCAGTAGCAAGTTACCATGGCTCAGTGGAAGCACTAGGAGACATTTCCCGGTAAGAGAGGCTACCAAGGATAAACAACTAGGTTGTCGGATCCCACACATACCAAGCATTTCAAATCATACACACAATATGCTCGATATGTGCAAATACAACATGGCATCACAACAAAACTCTACAACTCAAATTATTTATTCATTAGGCTCCGAAGAGCCAGATATTACAAACATGGGTCTGATGACCCAGAATTCAAGTAATATAAGCAGCAAGCACAAGAGGAAGCTTAACTTGTCTGAGTACAGACAACTAAAAATGAAAAGGTTAAGCAGACTGACTATCCACAAGACCCTGCCGAGGGCACAAGATCGTAGCTGAGGTAACAGGCTAAACGTCAAAGTCCACACGGAACTACTAGCGAAACTGAAGTCTCTCTGCAAAAACATAAATTAAGCAAACATGAGTACAAATGTACCCAGCAAGACTTACATCAGAACTAACTACATATGCATTAGTATCAACAAAGGGGGGTGGAGTTTAACCGCAACAAGCCAGCTTTGACTAGTGGCTATCCTGTACTACGACTGCAAGTAACTCTTTTGAGGTGGCGCACACGAGTCCACATATTCACCAATCAATACACTACTATGGATCCACTCCCGTCTTCCTATGAGAACGCCATCCATAGCACTCACGCTTATCTTGCGCATTTTAGAGTATCCACTTTCACTTGTCTATGAACTGTATAGGCAACGCAAAAGTCCTTTACCACGGACGCAGCTATTCGAATAGATCATTTATAACCCTGCAGGGGTGTACTTCTTCACACATGTTTCCACCACTTAGCGTCTGCACACGACATGTGCTCGACAGACTTCAAGTGAAAGCCGACCTGACTAACCACACAAGTCCCTAGTCCAGGTTTATCTCCTATTCAGGTTCCATCCGAAGGGAGTCTGGCCAAGGTTTCCACTTAGGGCCCCGAACGATGTGTGCAGGGTCCCCGAGGCACCAAACGGGCGACTCAGTATACCGGGCCACGTGCCTACTGCATCACAGCCCACCCCTCAAGTCAGCGCTGCGCACGACCTCCAGCATACTACAAACATGAGAAACTACTTGCAACTCCTGGACAGAGGACAGGGGCGGTTAATAAGTCGAGCAGGGTCATATATCAGGGCCCAACATGCGGTAGTAGCTGTTCATGGATCACAAACACAGAACTCAGTTCCTGAGGATGGATTCAATGAGACAACCCACCATGTACTCCTACATGGCCTCTCACCGCTACCTTTACCAAATCGTGTTCACACACTTAGCTCTCAACAGTAGGACATGTTCACCACATTCCAATTCCCCCCCCCCCCCGATGAATCGGACCTGACTCAACTCTAAGTAGTAGCAGGCATGACAAATAATCATGTATGAGTAGGCACATCAGGGCTCAAACAACTCCTACTCATGCTAGTGGGTTTCATCTATTTACTGTGGCAATGAAAGGTCATGCAGAGGAAAGGGGTTCAACTACTGCAGCATGTAACAGTTGAATCGTTGTTGTCCTAATGCAGTAAAGAGAGCAGGAGTGAGAGAGTGGGATTGTATCGGAATGAACAAGGGGGTTTTGCTTGCTTGGCACTTCTGAAGATAGTATAGCTCTTCATCAGTGTCATCAAACTCATCGTCGGAACCATGTCTACTGAGAGGGGGCAAACACCGACAAACAAGAGGGAACACAATCAATGCAATGCAACAATATGATGCATGATTATGACATGGCAATATGCTGTGATTTGAGCTAATGCAACTACCAACATAAGGGTTTGGGTTGATTTGAACCAAAGGTTCAAATTCAAATTCAAACTATGAATTCCAAAGTGCATTAAGATGTTTTGAACTATACAGCGTGGTTAAGTTTCTTTAACATGCATGAAACCAGTACCAATGGATAGATTCGATTTTTCTGATATTTTTTCATATATAAATCTTTTAATTCTGAGCTATAGATTATTTTCTATGATTTTTTGAAGTTCAAGCCTTTTTCTGGATTTTCTGATTAATTAGAATTAAAATAATTTCAGAGAAGGATTTACGGTGTCAGCACTGTGTCAGGGTGACATCAGCAGGTCAACTGGGTCGGCCAGGTCAAACCTGACGGCTGGGACCCACACGTCAGTGTCTCAGGGCTGGTTTGGGTGGATGACAGGTGGGACCGGCCAACGCTGACTTGGTCAAAGTCAAAGCTGACACGCGGGGTCCGCAAGATTAGCACTAATCTAAATAGGAATTAAACTAACCTAAATAGGCATAGGGGCCCACATGGCAGTGGCTATGGGGGTGTTTAGCGGGGTCATTAGTGCTAACTAAACCGGTGCCACGTCAGCACTTGACACCGGCGACCACAGCAACGGTAGGGCTCGACGGAGTTGCTCGAGACAGTGCTACAGAGCACCGTTTCATGCGTGGTTTGTGGCTATGGGTTGCTGGGCTTCGCGTGCATCTAGGGAAGTAAGCGGGAGGAGCTGGGGTGGCCTGTGGCAGCGGCAACAGCAAGCTGTGCGGCGGCCGGAGTTCGGGGGCATGCGGGCACAGGGCTGCGATGCCCGTGTGGTGGCGTGCTTGGCTCCTACGGCACCTGCGCGGTGCGGTGAACACGTGGGTGTGCTCAGTGGGGGGGTTGCGGCGGCTGTGGCCACGGCGGCAGGAAGCTTGGCGGCGGCGCGGTTCGGTCTCCGGTGGGATGACGGCTACGGCGTGTAAACAGAGCGCGGAAGAGGGGGGTTCTGGTCAGTGGCTCACGGGGATTGCAGCAGTGCAGAGGAGAGCTCAGAGAAGGTCCGAGGCGAGTGGGGAGGCGGAGGCGATCTCGGCGACCCGAGGGAGAAGAAGACGCCGGGGCGATGCTTCGAGGCGTCCGGCGTCGCGTGAGTCGATGGAGAGGACGAGGCAGATGAGGCGGAGCTTCTGGACTCGGGCGGAGGGTGAGGAGGTGGCTCTGGCCGCGGCAACTGCAAGCGGCGGCGACGATGACGTTCGGCCGTGCATGTGAGAGAGAGACAGAGGGGATGACCGCGAGGGAGAGTGCGAGAGAGGTCGAGGGGTTACGTGGCGTCGTCAGGGCGTCGAGGGATAGGCAGGCTGCCTGGAGGTGGCCGAGCGCGTGCCCGCTAGCGCCGGGCGCATGCCCCTGTCCTCCTGGCGTGAGGAAGGGGCATGACTGGCAGGGGCCAGTCGGCTGGGCCGGCCTACTGGGTTGCAAGGTGGGCTGCAGGTAAGCACTCTCTTTCTCTCTCTCTGCTTTTCTAATTTGTTTTTCTGTTTTTGATTTAGTAATAATACTAAACCATTTTTCCAACTCCTGGAATATTTGTGGGCACCTTTTGAAATATTTACAACATGCCTCAACTATTTCTAGAATTATTTGATCATTTAAAATAATTATAGCACTTAAGTGCCCAAATTCAAATACCTTATGATTTAATCCAAAAATCCCTAAATGACCTAGAAAAGTGTTCATCATTTTTGGCAGAGGTTCTAGACGAATTCAAAAATCATGAACTTTTCTGAAGAGCATTTTGGGTTCATTGAATATATTTTTATTTTGATCCTAGTTGCATTTCATTTGGTTAGAACTAGGCATTACTAGAACTAGGGATGTGACAACTGACCCCCACTAAACAAGAATCTCGTCTCGAGATTCAAGACGTGAGGTAGGAAGACAGAGGGGACACAAAGCTAACACAATCTTCTCGATACAATTTCCCTTCTCGAAGATGTTGATCCATTCATCATCTTAGTGTTGACGTCTTGCTCTGAGAATTCCATTCAACACGACAATGAGAAGGAAGGGAAACCCTAAAGAGTCGATCTTCTCGAAGATCGAGCAACTCGCGATCAACTCACGGAATGAGAGATAGAAACATCTCTCGAGATGAGACACAACACATATCAAGAGGGATGGAAAGTAACAGATGAAGAAATTCAATTTGGTAGGCAACAATTCCACGCTTAAGTAGATGGTGGATGCGTTTCAACGTAGCAAGGACTGAATTGCCATGATTCCATAACAGGCACCTTGGGCGAGGTGGCTCGTAGAATTATTCCCTTTAGTGGCAAAAAGAATTACTTTTGATACAAATATCATTGAAACTCTTTATACCAGCCTAAGGCAATCACAATCGATCTTTTGAAGGAGTTTGAAAGAATGGCATACTCAGACTAGAATGGATGATGTGGACTACCTTGTTGAAGACGACACAATGGATGATTTTTGCTTATCATTGGAAATGGATGGGACCCATGGTAAGCCCACTTTTGAAGATGATCTTGAATAACAATTAATGAAAAGGCAGACCATAGTAATATGGCACAATGGCGGTGCAAGCTAGGAACAAAATGCAAATGTTGGGAATGTTCCAACCATCATATCTGCTTGAGATTCAGATCTGGTTGGTAACAGGATATTTCAGACAGCATGTCTGAGAAGGAAAAGGTTGCAACAAAAATCTATGAGATGATGTTGCGAGATTCTCGAGAGATGGACTATGGTAGTAAGCTCCAAAACATGAATGGGTTCTGCTACACACATGTGAACATGCTGTCCCAAACAAGCATGACCACGTAGTAGTCCTATAATAAAATACTACCGAGTTCAGGTTGGGAACCATCATTGAAGATAACAAAGTCATGTGCATGAACTAGTATTAGCACAACAAACTCCTTTTCCTTGAACAAAACAATCAGTGGCTTGGTGTGCTAGGGAATACATATGGAATGAAGGTTGCAAGTCTCCAAACCATAGAATACTCCGCACGTATGCATGACTGCTTTTGTATGATTCCAGAGGAAACAAAACAAACCTTTTTCAAATTCATGATGGCAACTTGCATCAAATGCACATGAACTAGAGAAAATCACTTCTTACACCAAACATATACTTCATGAACGGGACATGAAGATAATGTGTACAAAAGTTTCCAACACTATCTTGATGTTCATCAAGAATCATGGATAAAATATAATGCTGCTGGGCACAACAACAAATCATAAAGATTTCCATGAAGATGGAGTTCCACAACTATGTGAACAAAGCGATAGCATTGGTCAAAACAAAAGATATACTGGTGTATGCTCGAGGATCAACCACGAGTAAGACAACATTATGAAAATCGTTGGTCCTGATTTGATTCGACGATAGCCCATGTGCAAATCAAAGATTGGATAAGACAATAGCGCAAACAATTGATCACGAGGATCAATCGTTCAAGATATCATCTTTCTTCAACAAACACACAAACACCAGTATATCCCTTTGGAAATGAACTAAGTGGTACAAGCTTCCATCTTCCAACTCTGCAGGTTGTTATTTAGCTTGACCAATGAGCTCAGGGTATCCCAAACAGATTCTTGGAGAGGGGTGGTTTATTGGAAAACCAACTTGATCATGAACTCAACATATCGGCCAGGGAACAACCTGGTGATACTTCCAAGAAGATATTTGGAAAATCACGAACCACCGATATGTTATTAACCTCGAGAACAATCTTGCGTTTCAAGCAAGGCGATGTGATCACATGAGCAAGGATTGACACCATCCTAACTCTTGATCGAAGAGTGCACCGGGGAAATGGACTAGTTAACACGATCAATCTTAGAATGATAATTAAGTAACCAACACACTAAGAATGAAATTATTGTCCATTAGCTACCAAGCAACGGGGTTGCTAGGGGTATTGATTTCACACATCATGATTCACTTGTCAGCATTCCGGTTGCGACAACACGGGACCGAGGAATGAATAATGATGGCGAGAAGTATCACTGCAACAAGAATTCATAAGGGTTGGTGCAATTCTCATGACATTCCTGACATGAAGAGGAGACACTTCAAGATAGAACAGAACAAAAGCTGGATTGGCATTTTGATCTTCGGAATACAACTACTTTGACCCAATCCTGGATATGGATGAGGTATTGGAGTTTGTTTCTCCTAGTCATTCCGGAATAGAACAACTTGACGGACTACAAGAATAATAGGCATCGATGAACATGAATTCACCCATACTCTTGACTCTCAATTGATAGTTGAAGGTCATAACACAAATTAAGAGGGACAACTCAAGGAACATATGACTTTCTGAGTTGTGGATGCATAGATTAGTATGTCGAACAATTTCAACATATTTCTTCCGGATAACCCATGCATAAGAGGAAGGACTGGCAGGTTCACAATATAGAACCGAGAACTCATTGAGAGCACTCTTGTTGTGATCTTTTGGTTCAAGGAACTTTTTCCATAAGCAGTTCATTGTATTTGGAAGAAGGAAATACCATGGACCTCGAGGACTATCACAAAGGTTACTAATATCCTAAAGGAACTAGCAACACTATCAACATGAGGTAAGTAGGGTGAATCTCGGGTTAAAAAACCCAGAAATGGAATGCCTACTAATGAAATAACATCACGGGATGCTTTCGAAAATGACGGCCAGAACCTTCACACTGGGAACACAAAACATGGCCGGAGTACTACATGATTCTCTAAGACACCTAGGGTCATAATAATAGGTCCAACATATATGTCGAGGCAACAGAGTACCTCAACTCACCGATTAATGTGGTTGAATTGGCCCAAAGGAACATCGGGAACGGAAGGAAGGGGTTTGCAAATGCATCAGAGTATTTAGAAACCTGAGATGACTCGGACAACATAATGGCTGTAAATGCTCAAAAAGATTTGAGACATCCTGCAAAATGGTGGCATGACCACTCAACAATATCATATCAAGGTTCCAAGTCCTACTAACAACACACTAGAGTAGAAGAAACTGAACTGAGGCTTGAGACCAACAATCCTAAGAGTCTACGGATTAGTAACACGTGATCCTGATAGAAAGAAGAGAAAGCCTAGTTCTTAACCCCGTAGAAAAGAAGAGGGTGACTCGGATCAGAAGGCCATAAGGTTAAGGAGTAAAAAGAGCCTTACGTTCCCTTCCACAATCAATTCCCTTATATAACTAAAGCATTTCTAGACTCGACTTCGACCAGTTTGGCTTGGTAATCCTACAGGCAGTCAGGCTCTAATACCAAAGCTGTCAGAACCCCGATCCTAAATCACACCGATCTAGCATGTAACATATCATATCACTTTGCGGCCTTACGCACGGTATTCCCACGGGTGCCACCTTACCTGGCCCGGGACCGTTTGCGCCTTTTGGCTCATGTATATGATAGTGTCGCTAGCATCTATATGACAGAGAACCCGGGCCGACATGACTAGTCGTAAACCCATAGTGGCACTAACTTATAGGGACAAGCATACATGACCCAGCAACAAACATGCCGGTCATCAGCGAGTGAATCCGGGCGGTAGAAGCTGGGCTAACAGGACTCCGGTAGACACCACGTGACATTTCCCCGAAGGGACAGACATAGGAACGAAGAAGGACACATGCCGGCCAACCTAAGTGTTCCGGAGCAGTAGCAAGCTACCATGGCTCGGTGGAAGCACTAGGAGACATTTCCCGGTAAGAGAGGCTACCAAGGATAAATAACTAGGTTGTCGGATCCCACACATACCAAGCATTTCAAATCATACACACAATATGCTCGATATGTGCAAATACAACATGGCATCACATTAAAACTCCACAACTCAAAGTATTTATTCATTAGGCTCCGAAGAGCCACATATTACAAACATGGGTCTGATGACCCAGCATTCAAGTCATACAAGCAGCAAGCACAAGCGGAATCTTAACTTGTGTGAGTACAAACAACTACAAATAAAAGGTTGAGAAGCCTGATCCTGCCGAGGGCACAAGATCATAGCTGAGGTAACAAGTTAAACGTCGAAGTCCACGCGGAACTACTAGCGAGACTGAAGTCTCTCTGCAAAAACATAAATTAAGCAAATGTGAGTGCAAATGTACCCAGCAAGACTTACATCAGAACTAGCTACATACGCATCAGTATCAACAAAGGGGGGGTGGAATTTAACTGCAGCAAGCCAGCTTTGACTTAGTGGCTATCCTGTACTACGATTGCAAGTAACTCTTTTGAGGTGGTGCACATGAGTCCACATATTCACCAATCAATACACCAGTATGGATCCGCTCCCGTCTCCCTATGAGAACGCCATCCATAGCACTCACGCTTATCTTGCGCATTTTAGAGTATCCACTTTCACTTGTATATGAACTATATAGGCAACCCAGAAGTCCTTTACCGCGGACGCGGCTATTCGAATAGATCATTTATAACCCTGTAGGGGTGTACTTCTTCACACATGTTTCCACCACTTAGCGTTTGCACACGACATGTGCTCAGTAGACTTCAAGCGAAAGCCAACGTGGGTGTAGACCACAACCTGACTAACCACACAAGTCCCTAGTCCAGGTTTATCGCCTATTCAGGTTCCATCCGAAGGGAGTCCGGCCGAGGTTTCCACTTACGGCCCCGAACGATGTGTGCAGGGTTCCCGAGGCACCAAAAGGGTGACTCGATACACCGGGTCACGTGCCTACCGCATCACAGCCCACCCATCGGGTCAGCACTGTGCATGGCCTCCAGCATACTACAAACACCAGAAACTACTTGCAACTCCTGGACAAAGGACAGGGGCGGTTAATAAGTCGAGCGGGGTTATATTTCAGGGCCCAACGTGTGGTAGTAGTTGTTCATGGATCACAAACACAGAACTTAGTTCCTGAGGACGGCTTCAATGAGACAACCCACCATGTACTCCTACACGGCCTCTAACCGCTACCTTTACCAAATCGTGTTCACACACTTAGCTCTCAACAGTAGGACATGTTCACCACATTCCAATTCATCCCCGATGAATTGGACCTGACTCAACTCTAAGCAGTAGCAGGCATGACAAACAAGCATGTATGAGTAGGCACATCAGGGCTCAAACAACTCCTACTCATGCTGTTTCATCTATTTACTGTGGCAATGACATGTCATGTAGAGGAAAGGGGTTCAACTACCGCAGCATGTAACAGTTGAATCATTGTTCTCCTATTGCAGTAAAAGAGAGCAGGAGCGAGAGAGTGTGATTGTATCGGAATGAACAAGGGGGGTTTTGCTTGCCTGGCACTTCTGAAGATAGTATAGCTCTTCATTGGAATCATCGAACTCATCGTCGGAACCACGTCTACTGAGATGGGGCAAACACCGACAAACAAGAGGGAACACAATCAATGCAATGCAACAATATGAAGCATGATTATGACATGGCAATATGATGTGATTTGAGCTAATGCAACTAGCAACGGAAGGGTTTGGGTTGATTTGAACCAAAGGTTCAAATTAAAATTCAAACTATGAATTCCAAAGTGCATTAACATGTTTTGAACTATACAACAAGGTTAAGTTGCTTTAACATGCATGAAACGAGTACCAATTGATAGATTGGATTTTTCTGATAATTTTTCATATATAAATCCTTTCATTCTGAGCTATAGATTATTTTCTATGATTTTTTGAAGTTTAAGCCTTTTTCTGGATTTTCCGATTAATTAGAATTAAACTAATTCCAGAAAAGGATTTACGGCGTCAGCACTGCATCAGGGTGACATCAGCAGGTCAACTGGGCTGGCCAGGTCAAACCCGACGGCTGGGACCCACACGTCAGTGTCTCAGGGCTGGTTTGGGTGGATGACAGGTGGGACCGGTCAACGCTGACTTGGTCAAAGTCAAAGCTGACATGCGGGGTCTTCAAGATTAGCACTAATCTAAATAGGAATTAAACTAACCTAAACAGGCACAGGAGCCCACATAGTAGTGGCTATGTGGGTGTTTAGCGAGGTCATTAGTGCTAACTAAACCGGTGCGACGTGAGCAGTTGACACCGGCGAACACAGCAACGGCGGGGCTCGCCGGAGTTGTTCGGGAGGATGCTACAGAGCACCGTTTCGCGCGTGGTTTGCGGCTATGGGTTGCTGGGCTTCGCGCTCATCCAGGTAAGTAAGTAGGGGGAGCTGGGGTGGCCTGTGGCAGCGCCGACTGCAAGCTGTGCAGCGGCCGGAGTTCGCGGGCATGTGATACGTCTCCAACGTATCTATAATTTTTGATTGCTCCATGCTATATTATCTACTGTTTTGGGCAACATTGGGCTTTATTTTCCACTTTTATATTACTTTTGGGACTAACCTATTAACCGGAGCCCAGCCCATATTTGCTGTTTTCTGCATATTTCAGTGTTTCGAAGAAAAGGAATATCAAACAGAGTCGAAATGGAACGAAATCAACTAGAGAAGTTATTTTTGGAACGAAAGCCACCCGATGGACTTGGACCCCACGTCAAGGAAGGAACGAGGAAGCCACAAGGGTGGGGGGCGCGCCCACCCCCTAGGGCGCACCCCTGCCTCGTGGGGCCCTCGTGGCTCCCCTGACATACTCCTTTCACCCATATATACCCACGTATCCTAAAACTTCCAGAACGGAGATTAGATCGGGAGTTCCGCCACCAGAAGCCTCCGTAGCCACCAAAAACAAATCTAGACCTGTTCCGGCACCCTGCCGGAGGGGGCAATCCTTCTCCGGTGGCCATCTTCATCATCCCGGTGCTCTCCATGACGAGGAGGGAGTAGTTCTCCCTCGGGGCTGAGGGTATGTACCAGTAGCTATGTTTTTGATCTCTCTCTCGTGTTCTTGAGACGATACGATCTTGATGTATCACGAGCTTTGCTATTATAGTTGGATCCTATGTTTCTCCTCCCCCTCTTCTCTCTTGTAATGAATTGAGTTCCCCCTTTGAAGTAATCTTATCGGATTGAGTCTTTAAAGATTTGCGAACACTTGATGTATGTCTTGCGTGGGATACCCATGGTGACAATGGGGTATTCTATTGATCCACTTGATGTATGTTTTGGTGATCAACTTGTGGGTTTCGTGACATTGGGAACCTATGCATAGGGGTTGGCACACGTTTTCGTCGTGATTCTCCGGTAGAAACTTTGGGCACTCTTTGAGGTTCTATCTGTTGGTTCAATAGATGAATCTGAGATTGTGTGATGCATATCGTATAATCATACCCACGGATACTTGAGGTGACATTGGAGTATCTAGGTGACATTAGGGTTTTGGTTGATTTGTGTCTTAAGGTGTTATTCTAGTACGAACTCTAGGGCTGTTTGTGACACCTATAGGAATAGCCCAACGGATTGATTGGAAAGAATAACTTTGAGGTGGTTTCGTACCCTACCATAATCTCTTTGTTCGTTCTCCGCTATTAGTGACTTTGGAGTGACTCTTTGTTGCATGTTGAGGGATAGTTATGTGATCCAATTATGTTAGTATTATTGAGGGAACTTACACTAGCGAAAGTATGAACCCTAGGCCTTATTTCCTATCATTGCAATACCGTTTAGGCTCACTTTTATCACTTGTTACCTTGCTGTTTTTATTATTTCAGATTACAAATACCTTTATCTACTATCCATATACCACTTGTTTCACCATCTCTTCGCCGAACTAGTGCACCTATACAATTTACCATTTTATTGGGTGTGTTGGGGACACAAGAGACTCTTTGTTATTTGGTTTCAGGGTTGCTTGAGAGAGACCATCTTCATCCTACGCCTCCCACGGATTGATAAACCTTAGGTCATCCACTTGAGGGAAATTTGCTACTGTCCTACAAACCTCTGCACTTGGAGGCCCAACAACGTCTACAAGAAGAAGGTTGTGTAGTAGACATCAGCATGCATGCACGGGGCTGCGATGCCCGTGTGGTGGCGTGCTTGGCTCCTACGGCACCTGTGCGACGTGGTGAACACATGGGTGTGCTCGGTTGGGGGTTGCGGAGGCTGTGGCCACGACAGCGGGAAGCTTGGCGGCGGCGCGGTTTGGTCTCTGGCGGAACGACGGCTACGGCGTGTAAACGGAGCGCGGAAGAGGGGGCTTCGGGTCAGTGGCTCACGGGGATTGCAGTAGTGCAGACGGAGAGCTCGGAAGAGGTCCGAGGCGAGCGGGGCGGCGGAGGCGATCTCAGCGACCCGAGGGAGAAGAAGGCGTCAGGGGCGGCGCTTCGAGGCGTCCGGCGTCGCGTGAGTCGACGGAGAGGATGAGGCAGACGAGGCGGAGCTTCTGGACTCGGGCGGAGAGCGAGGAGGTGGCTCTAGCCGCGGCAACTGCAAGCGGCGATGATGGTGACCTTCGGCCGTGCGCGTGAGAGAGAGAGACATAGGAGGGGATGAGGGCGAGGGAGAGTGCGAGAGAGGTCGGGGGGCTACGTGGCGCCGTCAGGGCATCGAGGGACAGGCAGGCTGCTTGGAGGTGGCCGAGCGCGTGCCTGATACGTCTCCAACGTATCTATAATTTTTGATTGCTCCATGGTATTATATTATCTATTTTGGATGTTAATGGGCTTATTTTTATACTTTTATATTGTTTTTGGGACTAACCTATTAACCGGAGGCCCAGCCCAAATTGCTGTTTTTTGCCTATTTTTGTGTTTCATAGAAAAGGAATATCAAACGAAGTGCAAACGAAATGAAACCTTCGGGAATGTGATTTTCTCAACAAACGTGATCCAGGAGACTTGGAGTGGGCGTCAAGAAACAATCGGGGACGCCACGAGGCAGGGGGCGCGCCCTCCACCCTCGTGGGCCCCTCGTTGCTCCACCAACCTACTTATTCCTCCTATATATATCCACGTACCCCGCAAACATCCAGGAGCACCACGAAAACGTAATTCCACCGCCGCAACCTTCTGTACCCAAGAGATCCCATCTTGGGGCCTTTTCCGTAGCTTCGCCGGAGGGGACATTGATCACGGAGGGCCTCTACATCAACTCCATGGCCCCTCCGATGATGTGTGAGTAGTTTACTTCAGACTGTCGGTGTCAAAACCGGCGGATCTCGGGTAGGGGGTCCCGAACTGTGCGTCTAGGTCGGATGGTAACAGGAGGCAAGGGACACGAAGTTTTACCCAGGTTCGGGCCCTCTCGATGGAGGTAAAACCCTACGTCCTGCTTGATTAATATTCATGATATAGGTAGTACAAGAGTAGATCTACCACGAGATCAGAGAGGCTAAACCCTAGAAGCTAGCCTATGGTATGATTGTTGTTGTGTATGTTGTCCTACGGACTAAAACCCTCCGGTTTATATAGACACCGGATAGGGTTAGGGTTACATAGAGTCGGTTACAATGGTAGGAGATCTGCATATCCGTATCGCCAAGTTTGCCTTCCACGCCAAGGAAAGTCCCTTCCGGACACGGGACGGAGTCTTCAATCTTGTATCTTCATAGTCCAACAGTCCGGCCGAAGGATAGAGTCCGGCTGTCCGGACACCCCCTAATCCAGGACTCCCTCAGTAGCCCCCGAACCAGGCTTCAATGACGATGAGTTCGGCGCGCAGATTGTCTTCAGCATTGCAAGGCGGGTTCTCCTCCAAATTCCGTGTACCTGTTGAATAAAGTCCGGTTTCTTGTAGATGTTGCGCTCCTTGGCTTCTACGCCCAATAATGGCCGCTCCCCACGTGTCAAACGAATATGAAAAGCCAGAATGTTTTTACATTCACACCCCTAGCCGCGTAAATAAGCTTCCCTATTTAAGGGGACGAGGATTTAGATCCAAACCACACCTTCTCCCCTTCGCGAGTGTTCATCAGAGCGCATCTGACAAAGGTCCATTCCACCATGGCCAGCCGTCGCAACTCCTCCCCTCGCCCTTACATCCCTAAGCCTGGATATTGGGAGAGATGCTCCATCCCGCATAGTGAGCTAGTGACGCTCCAGACCAAGGGATTTCTCCCCCCGGCCTATATGGTCCCGGTTCGAGCCGGTCTTGCCGTCTACAACGGCAGAGAGCAAGCAGAGAGTGCCCCTAATCCCTCCAAGGGAGAGCAGGTTTGCCTCGTCCCTTATTTAATAAGGGGGCTCGGATTTCCAATCCATCCATTTCTCCGGGGGCTGCTGGAGTTCTATGGCCTCCAGCTACATAATCTCACGCCTGCCTCCGTATTGCATATCGTGGGCTTTGTAGCCCTCTGCGAGCTGTTCTTGGGTGTTGAGGCTCATTTCGGGTTGTGGAAGGAGCTATTCTGCCTCATGCCCCGTTCCAAGAAGGGGTCAATGTATCAAGTGGGCGGAGCCGAAGTGTGGCGCATCGTCGGGACCGGATATCTGTCCGGAACCCCAAAGAAGGCGTCCGAAGACTGGCCCTCGGAATGGTTTTATATAGAAGACGTCCCACTGCCGGATCCTGTCCAGATCGGCCTCCCTGAATTCAACAGTGCTCCCTTAAAGAAGCGCCTAAGCTGGCGCCCACGGAGCCCTCAGAGGGAAAGTGACAGGGACATCATTTACCTGATGGGCCGAATAAGATTGTTAGCCCATTCCGGACTAACCATGATCGGGGTTATGGCCGAATGCATTATGCGGGGGATGCAGCCACTTCAGTATAGAAGCCACCCCATGTGGGACTTCAACGGGGAGGACGACGCCACCCGCTACGGCCGTAAGGGGCTGGATTCAGCTGCCGCTCTACTAAAGATCTTGTCCACTTTGTATAAGGGAGAAGAGGAGGAATTTCTCGGCGTCAACCCACAGGGTGGATTCTCTATGCACAATCCCCCAAGCTGGGTAAGCGGTTGCATTTACTTGCCCATCCATTTTGTATTCCCATTGTTAAATATTCTGTCTGACAACTTCAACGCAGGAACTGCGCTGGGCTGTTAAGGAAATAAGCAGCCCTCCTCCACAACCCGAGGAAACAGGACGGTCCCTTGACCCGGCCTCTCAAGAGGATCCAGACATATCTGTGGTGCTGATTGATGGAGTGTTCCATCAATTGAGCAAGGACAACGCCTTGGTGGCCATTACGGCCGATTACCCAGGGCTAATCCTAACCCCCCAGGTAACTGAGATCGAAGTCTCAGTACCCCAAATAGGTGTCCGCCCACTCGTGTTTTCAGTTTCCTGATTACAACCGAACTTTGCAGGGGAGGTTTTTAAGGCGGAAGGCCGAACCTGCGGCGACAAGCCAACGAGGGGCCGTTGGGGCCCGCGGGCAGAAAAGAAGTGCAGTCCGGACCGAGGCGTCAGCGCAAAGGTATGGTGCCCCCCCTTATCCCAGGTGTTATACCTTCAAGGCACATTGACACTCGCACTCTCTTCAGGACAAAGAGACCTCGCCAGACTATATCCGGAGAGGCTACCAATCGCGCCTCCACCAGCCAGGCTCCAAAGCCTGGTCCGGAGGCGGAGGCGAATGCAAGGCGCGCGCCAGACGCTCCTCTGATGGAGGATGTGGACGGGTTGTCTGCCACCAACTCTGAGGTGGAGAGTGCCATGAACCACAGGCATCGCCGGACAATTCTTCGCGAGGCTTGTTTCTCCCAAGGGGCGTTAGATGCCTTCAACTCGGGAGATGCGTACCTCCGTGCCACTCAAAATGGTCTAGCCAAAGCCACGGAGCAGTATGTAAAAGACATACGGGTAAGAAAATTCTGGTAATTATATATATATATATATATATATACCAGTAGCCCCCGAGACTTGAAACAGTTAGAATAACTGATTTAAGGATCATTTGTTATGCAGGTTCTTACAGAAAAGAATTCCCTACTGTCCAAGGAGCTGGAAGAGTGCAAAGCCCAACTTGAGGCCGCATTAGCCGCGGCAGGGGAGCCCAAGGAGACCCCCTCTGGTAATATACACTTCGAAAGATAAGTATTTTGCGAAGCACGACATGGGTGCGAATCTGACAAATGAAATTGCAGATGGCGCCGAATTGAATCCAGAAAGGCAACACCTCCTTCGCCAGCTAAAGGCTGGTGAGGCGGGAGAAGAACGATCTCCAAGATGCCAACACCAAGCTGGGCGTCAAGCTGAAAGATGCTCGTGCCCAGCTGTCAGACTCCATGAAGGAGAATCAGCGGCTTCGACGCAGCATATTTAGTAAGTGCTTGAACGAACCTTTGAAAGAAAGTTCGGCGGGGAAGTTGACTAACAGAGCAATGTCTGTAGGTGTGCTAACAGGTCGTCCTGCAGAGGAGATGCCCGGTTCTACGGGTGACCTTCTTCCCGAGCTCTCGCAACTGCTCGATCGAGTTCGGCAGGCGATGCAAGGCGTCGCCCAGGCCCTGTGGCCATCCGTCTCCATGCCCGAAGATCTTGGAGAGCTTGCGGAGAAGCTAAAGGGAGCACGGCGGCGCTTCCGATTGTGGAAGATATTAGCCTGCCGTCAAGGCGCTAGGGAGGCCTGGACCATGGTGAAGACGCGGTACGCAAAGGCTGACCCCAACCACATGGCTGAGGTCGGTCCTGTAGGGCCCGATGGGAAGGAGATCCCTGTAAGCTTAGTATACGGCCAAGTAGAGTTGGCCGCAAAGTATTCCCAGCAGGACTGTAAATTAGACAGCCTGTTAGATGGTATTGAAGAGGAATACAATCAGTCAAAATGACTATGTAATTTAATTGACATTTATAATGCCTTCTAGCCGGATTGTAGATCATTTGTCATGGCCGACCTTTTCGCTTCAGCCTCGGGACCTGACGGTCCGGAGTGTGTCTTAATTCCCATGCGGTTATATAGGAACCGGGGAATGCATGCAGACCAGGCGTAGGGGTCAGTAGGGCTTGAACAGACAAGTGCCTGACTAGTTATGTTATATTACATGGTTAGTAAGAAACATCTTCCAGGGAGAATAGTTCCGTTAGGGGTTCCTTTCCCTGGGAGGCATGCCCTAAGGTGCATGTCCATGCTACGAAAAGAAACGCAGGAAAAACATCTGGGGCCGTATAGATAAAAATAAAAAGATCATCTTTAGTTCACCGACCGAATATTCCCTTAAGAATGCTAGCTTTCGGCTTCACCCAGTCTGAGGTACACGTCCGGCTGACCCGGCAGTAACAATCGCAGAGGTGCTCCCTTTACCACCTAGCCGAACAATTGGGAACGTAGGGGTAAGCACAGGAGCCAGGCAACCCAGCTTGGCCAAAACTTAAGTCATATCGATGCATATAATGGTGAATAAAAGGTACATGCGGAAGTGTGACACATGTGTTGGGCATGAAGCCCGTATGAATAAGCTTCTGTTTAAAGAAGTCCCCAGGTTTAATGAGCGCGGATAGCGCGTCACTTTATGAGCCTTTAAAGGCTATCAGAGAGAGAGAGAGAGAAGAAGGAGAAATGTAAGACAGAAAATATATAAAAAATGGACAGAGGAAGGAGACGAACACAGAGTCCGGCGCTAGGCATAGAGTCTTCGGAGACGGGCTACGTTCCATGGGTTTGGCTCGAGTCGGTTATCCAGTGCATCCCGCGGGCGGTACGCTCCACCAGTCAGGACTTGGTCAATTATGAAGGGACCTTCCCACTTCGACTTGAGTTTGTCCTTTTTCTTGTCCGGTAGTCATAGAACTAATTTGCCAACGTTGTAATTTTTGGCCCGTACTTCTCTGCTTTGGTATCTTCGAGCATGCTGTTGATAGAATGCGGAACGGGCTTTTGCCACATCACGCTCCTCCTCCAATGCGTCCAACCTGTCCTGCCGATCGAGCTCGGCTTCTCTTTCTTCGTACATGCGCACTCGAGGTGAGTCATGAATTATGTCGCAAGGCAAAACTGCCTCTGCGCCGTACACCATAAAGAATGGCGTGTATCCGGTGGTGCGATTCGGTGTGGTCCGCAGCCCCCAGAGTACGGAGTCGAGATCCTCTACCCAGTGCATGTTAGATTCCTTGAGGGACCGCACTAATCTGGGTTTGATGCCGCTCATGATAAGACCATTTGCACATTCGACCTGGCCGTTAGTCTGTGGGTGATAGACGGAAGCATAATCGAGCTTGATGCCCATGTTTTTGCACCAGAGTTTTACCTCGTCGGCCGTGAAGTTCGTGCCGTTATCAGTGATGATGTTGTGGGGGACGCCGTAACAGTGTACAACCCCGGATATAAAGTCTATCACCGGTCCGGATTCGGCCGTCTTAACAGGCTTGGCTTCTATCCATTTGGTGAACTTATCCACCATGACCAGTAAGTATTTTTGCTTGTGGGTTCCACCTTTAAGGGGTCCAACCATGTCAAGCCCCAGACCGCGAAGGGCCAAGTAATGGGGATAGTTTGGAGAGAGGTGGGTGGCATATGGCTTTGGTTTGCAAAGAGCTGGCAACCGGTGCATCGTTGGACTAAGTCCTGAGCGTCTGCCCGGGCCGTCGGCCAATAAAAGCCTATACGGAAGGCCTTGCTTACAACGGACCGGGCTGCAGCGTGATGACCGCCGAGTCCGGCATTAATTTCAGCCAGGAGGTTCCGCCCCTCCTCTTCGGAGATGCACCTTTGAAGGACTCCGGTAGTGCTTTTCTTATAAAGCTCTCCCTCGTGGACTCTGTAGGCTTTGGATCGCCGCACTATGCAGCGTGCCTCATTTTGGTCCTCGGGGAGTTCCTGCCTAGTAAGGTAGGCGAGGAATGGTTCTATCCATGGGGCGATGACGGCCATTATTACGTGGGCTGAAGGTGTTATTTCAGTGGCAAAGCCTCCGATTGTGTCAGAATGTTCAGTGTCGGGCGGTGCGGGTGGGTCCGGGCTGTTATTGTTCGGCTCCCCTTCCCATACTACGGATGGCTTGAACAGCCTTTCAAGAAGATGTTGGGGGGGACTACATCGCGTTTTGCGTCGATGCGTGCCAGGACATCTGCCGCCTGATTATTTTCCCGGGCTATATGGTGAAATTCAAGCCCCTCGAACCGAGCTGACATTTTTAGGACGGCGTTGCGGTAAGCTGCCATTTTTGGATCCTTAGCATCGAAGTCTCCATTTATTTGGGATATTGCGAGGTTCGAGTCCCCGCGCACCTCTAGGCGTTGGATGCCCATGGATACTGCCATCCGGAGACCATTTAAAAGGGCCTCATATTCGGCTGCATTGTTGGAGTCCGTGTACATAATCTGTAGTACGTATTGAACTGTGTCTCCTGTGGGGGACGTCAAAACGACGCCAGCCCCCAGTCCGGCCAACATCTTGCAGCCGTCGAAATGCATGATCCAATTTGAATATGTGTTGTACTCTTTAGGGAGTTCGGCCTCCGTCCATTCTGCGACGAAGTCGGCCAAGACTTGCGACTTGATGGCTCGCCGTGGCTTATAAGTTATGTCGAACGGGAGGAGCTCAATGGCCAATTTTGCAATCCGGCCTGTTGTGTCACGGTTGTTTATAATATCGTTAAGTGGTACTTCCGAGGCTACTGTTATTTAACACTCTTGAAAGTAGTGTCATAGCTTCCGGGATGCCATGAATACCGCGTACGCAATCTTTTGATAATGCGGGTACCGTGATTTGCAGGGAGTGAGGACAGTGGACACATAATAGACCGGCTTTTGAAGGGGGAATTTGTGTTCGTCCGCTTCTCGTTCGACGACGAGCACTGCGCTTACAACCTGATGTGTTGCCGCAATGTATAATAGCATTGGTTCGCCAATGTTTGGCGCGGCAAGGACTGGGTTTGTTGCCAGTATGGCTTTTATTTCGTCGAGTCCGGCCGTGGCTGCATCCATCCATTTGAAGTGTTCGGTGCGCCGAAGGAGGCGGTAAAGGGGTAGGGCCTTTTCTCCCAAGCGGGAGATAAAGCAGCTTAGAGCCGCCACGCATCCGGTTAACTTTTGTATTTGTTTGAGGTCCTTTGGGATATCCAGTTGCGACAGAGCTTGGATCTTGGCTGGATTTTCTTCAATTCCTCTACCGGATACAATGAAGCCCAAGAGCTTTCCGGCTGGAACGCCGAAAACGCATTTTTCCGGGTTGAGCTTGATGTCGTATGTTCGGAGGTTATCAAATGTGAGCCTCAAGTCGTCTACTAGAGATTCAACATGTCTTGTTTTGACGACCACATCATCTACATACGCCTCCACTGTTTTGCCGATCTGGCTTGCCAGACATGTCTGAATCATGCGCTGATATGTTGCGCCGGCGTTTTTGAGCCCGAAGGGCATCGTGTTGAAGCAGAATGGCCCGTATGGTGTCATAAATGCCGTTGCGGCTTGGTCTAGTTCTGCCATCTTGATTTGATGGTAGCCAGAATATGCGTCGAGGAAACACAACGAATCGTGTCCTGCGGTAGCATCGATAATTTGATTGATGCGGGGGAGGGGGAAGGGATCCTTTGGGCAAGCCTTGTTAAGGTCTTTAAAATCAACACACAGGCGCCAGGATTTGTCCTTCTTTGGTACCATCACTAGGTTTGCTAGCCAGTCCGGATGTTTTATATCTCTGATGAATCCGGCCTCCAATAGCTTTGCTAGCTCCTCTCCCATGGCTTGTCTCTTAGGTTCGGAAAAACACCGAAGAGCCTGTTTGACAGGTTTGAATCCTGTTTGGATATTTAAGCTGTGCTCGGCCAGCCTGCGTGGGATTCCTGGCATGTCTGAAGGGTGCCAGGCGAAAATGTCCCTGTTCTCTCGTAGGAACTCTCGCAATGCGGCGTCGACATTAGGGTTTAACTGTGCCCCGATGGAAGCTGTTTTATTGGGGTCCGTTGGATGGACTTGAAATTTGACTATTTCGTCCGCCGGTTTAAAGGAGGTGGACTTGGATCTTTTGTCGAGTACCACATCGTCCCTATTCATCGTAGAGCGCAGCGCAGTCAGCTCCTCAGCTGCTAGGGCTTCGGATAGTGCCTCGAGGGCCAGTGCGGCTGTCTTGTTTTCGGCGCGGTGTGCTATGTCTGGATCACTAGCGAGAGTGATGATCCTGTTAGGCCCGGGCATCTTGAGCTTCATGTACCCGTAATGGGGTATTGCTTGGAAGTTTGTAAACGCTTCCCGCCCTAGCAGAGCATGATAACCGCTGCTGAACGGAGCCACCTGCAACGTGACCTCTTCGGACCTGTAATTATCCAGCGTGCCGAACACCACATCTAGTGGGATTTTTCCTGTACTGCGTGCTTCCCAACTGGGGATTATTCCTCTAAAGGTTGTGCTGCTTCGCTCAATGCGGTTCCAGTCTATTTCCATTTTTTGAAGGGTCTCCTCATAAATGAGGTTCAATCCGCTGCCGCCGTCCATGAGTACCTTGGTAAGAAGAAAGCCGTCCACTATTGGACTGAGGACCAATGCGGCTGGTGCTCGGGCTGTTCGGAATTTAGGTTCATCACTGGCGTTAAAGGTAATAGCCGTGTCACTCCATGGGTTTATTGTTGCTACTTGGTAGACTTCGGCAAGGCTGCGGAGTGTCCTTTTTCGCATATTATTTGATGCAAAAGTCTCGAAGACTGTTAATACCATATTGGTGTCTCTGGGGTGGCTTTCTGTGGCCTCCGGAATTAGGAGATTTTCGCCAATTTTGGCCACCTGCCGGAGTATCCAACATGCTCTGAAGCTGTGAGTTGGTGTGGCGTCCTCTGTACAGTGAATTTTACAGGGTCCATTAAGCCATCCTTCCAGTACGGTTCCATGCCCTATAGAGGGTTTTTGCTTTTTAGTGCTTGACCCGGGTGATTGGTGATGATGCACCCTTTTATTTCGGACTGGGTTTGTATTCAAGGCTGGATTGTCCCAAAATTTTATTTCTGTTTTCCAGGCGCTTTCCATCGCACAGTACTTTCATACAATGGACGCCAAGTCAGCGAAGCGTGTAATATCACGGCGACTTATGGCGTTGAGTATTCCCTTGTTCGTGCAATTATTGCAGAAGATTGAGATTGCGTCTTCCTCGCGGCAGTCCCTTAGCCTGTTCTTAACCAGGAGGAATGTGGCCCAGTAATGATGTACTGTTTCATTGGGTTCTTGCCTGATTTTGGATAGATCGCTTATGTTGGGGTGGGTGGGTGGAATTAAATCCGAAGCCTCACCCCATCTGAGGCTCAGAGGCCGAGGAATTTCTGAACTCGAAAATTTGGATTCCTGTATGTTGTCTAATGAATCCAGCCCGTCGCCTAACTCTAAGTTCAGGTCTTGAGTGATATCCTCCCCTCCGCGGGTATCCGGCTTGGAGGGATCGGGAATCCGGACGTAGCGAGTCCTTAAGATAGATGAAGGGTCGCCGCACTATCCCTCTACCACGGCAACGTGATGGGTGACTTGGGGAGAGTTAATCTCTCTCAGATTGGTTTTAGGCCCAATCTGTTCATAATCCGTAGCGACTCCCAGGGCGGAGAAGCGATCCAAGATCTCGTTTATGGAGGAAAGCTCCATTGGATCTAACTGCTCGGCGAGTTCCGAGCTGACATGAAGATTGTTTTCGATGGCTCGAGAGGTCATCGTCGGCGCAGAAGCCAAACATGCGGTCATAAGAAGACCACCTAGCCGGAGGGTTTGGCCGACAGCCAAAGCTCCCTTAGCAACGGTGCCATCTTTAAAGACGGGGCGAGGCATCCTTCCTGATGGCGACGACACAGAGGAACTCTCAATGAAAGCACCAATGTCGGTGTCAAAACCGGCGGATCTCGGGTAGGGGGTCCCGAACTATGCGTCTAGGTCGGATGGTAACATGAGGCAAGGGACACAAAGTTTTACCCAGGTTCGGGCCCTCTCGATGGAGGTAAAACCCTACGTCCTGCTTGATTAATATTCATGATATAGGTAGTACAAGAGTAGATCTACCACGAGATCAGAGAGGCTAAACCCTAGAAGCTAGCCTATGGTATGATTATTGTTGTGTATGCTGTCCTACAGACTAGAACCCTCCGGTTTATATAGACACCAAATAGGGTTAGGGTTACATAGAGTCGGTTACAATGGTAGGAGATCTGCATATCCGTATCGCCAAGCTTGCCTTCCACGCTAAGGAAAGTCCCTTCTGGACACGGGACGGAGTCTTCAATCTTGTATCTTCATAGTCCAACAGTCCGGCCGAAGGATAGAGTCCGGCTGTCCGGACACCCCCTAATCCAGGACTCCCTCATAGACCTTCGGGTCCATAGCTAGTACCTAGATGGCTTCTTCTCTCTCTCTCTTTGGATCTCAATACAAAGTTCTCCTCGATTCTCTTGGAGATCTATTCGATGTAATCTTCTTTTGCGGTGTGTTTGTCAAGATCCTATGAATTGTGGGTTTATGATCCAGATTATCTATGAACAATATTTGAATCTTCTCTGGATTCTTTTATGTATGATTGGTTTATCTTTGCAAGTCTCTTCGAATTATCAGTTTGGTTTGGCCTACTAGATTGATCTTTCTTGCAATGGGAGAAGTGCTTAGCTTTGGGTTCAATCTTGCGGTGCTCGATCCCAGTGACAGAAAGGGAAATGACACGTATTGTATTGTTGACATCAAGGATAAAAAGATGGGGTTTACATCATATTGCATGAGTTTATCCCTCTACATCATGTCATCTTGCTTAAGGCGTTACTTTGTTCTTATGAACTTAATACTCTAGATGCATGCTGGATAGCGGTCGATGTGTGGAGTAATAGTAGTAGATACAGGTAGGAGTCGGTCTACTTGTCACGGACGTGATGCCTATATACATGATCATGCTTAGATAATCTCATAATTATTCGCTTTTCTATCAATTGCTTGACAGTAATTTGTTCACCCACCGTAATACTTATGCTATCTTGAGAGAAGCCACTAGTGAAACCTATGGCCCCCGGGTCTATTCTCCATCATACAAGTTTCCAATCTATTTTATTTTGCAATCTTTACTTTCAGTCTATATCATAAAATACCAAAAATATTTATCTCATTATTATCATCTCTATCAGATCTCACTCTTGCAAGTGGCTGTGAAGGGATTGACAACCCCTTTATCGCATTGGTTGTGAGGTTCTTATTTGTTTGTGTAGGTATGAGGTGATTCGTGCGTGGTCTCCTACTAGATTGATACCTTGGTTCTCAAAAACTGAGGGAAATACTTACGCTGCTTTACTGCACCACGCTTTCCTCTTCAAGGGAAAACCAACACAGTGCTCAAGAGGTAGCAAGAAGGATTTATGGCGCCGTTGCCAGGGAGATCTATGCCAAGTCAAGACATACCAAGTACCCATCACAACTCTTATCCTTCGCATTACATTATTTTCCATTTGCCTCTCGTTTTCCTCTCCCCCACTTCACCCTTGTCGTTTTATTCGTCCTCTCTTTTCCGTTAGCCTATTTTCCATTGGCCTCTTTTGCCTGTTTCTTGTTTGCTTGTGTGTTGGATTGCTTGATTGTCATGATGGCTCAAGATAATACTAAATTGTGTGACTTTGCCAATACCAACAATAATGATTTTATTAGCACTCTGATTGCTCCTCTTACCGATGCTGAATGTTGTGAGATTAATACTGCTTTGCTGAATCTTGTCATGAAAGATCCGTTTTCTGGCCTTCCTAGTGAAGATGCCGCTACCCATCTAAACAGCTTTGTTGATTTGTGTGATATGCAAAAGAATAAAGATGTGGACAATGATATTGTTAAACTTAAGCTCTTTCTGTTTTCGCTTAGAGATCGTGCTAAAGCTTGGTTTTCGTCTTTGCCTAAAAATAGTATTTTCCTCTAAGTATGTGCAAAGATGCTTTTATCTCTAAGTATTTTCCTCCCGCTAAGATCATCTCTCTTAGAAACGATATTATGAATTTTAAGCAACTTGATCATGAACATGTTGCACAATCTTGGGAGAGGATGAAATTAATGATACATAATTGCCCTACACATGGTTTGAATTTATGCATGATTATACAAAAAATTTAGGCCGGATTGAATTTTGCTTCTAGAAATCTTTTAGATTCAGCCGCGGGAGGCACTTTTATGGAAATCACTTTAGGAGAAGCTACCAAACTCCTAGATAATATTATGGTTAATTATTCTCAATGGCACACGGAAAGATCTACTAGTAAAAAAGTGCATGCAATTGAAGAGATTAATGTTTTGAGTGGAAAGATGGATGAACTTATGAAATTGTTTGCTAATAAGAGTGCTCCTACTAATCCTAATGATATGCCTTTGTCTACTTTGATTGAGAATAATAATGAATCTATGGATGTGAATTTGTTGGTAGGAACAATTTTGGTAATAACGCGTATAGAGGTAATTTCCTTAGGCCGTTCTCTAGTAATTCCTCTAATAATTATGGTAATTCCGACAACAATTCTTATGGAAATTATAATAAGATGCCCTCTGATTTTGAATCTAATATTAAATAATTTATTAGTTCGCAAAAGAATTTTAATGCTTTGATTGAAGAAAAATTGCTTAAGATTGATGAGTTGGCTAGGAACGTGGATAGAATTTCGCTTGATGTTGATTCTTTGAAACTTAGATCTATTCCACCTAAGCATGATATCAATGAGTCTCTGAAAGCCATGAGAATTTCCATTGATGAGTGCAAAGAAAGGACCGCTAGGATGCATGCTAAGAAAGATTGCTTTGTGAAAGCATGTTCTTCTAGTTTTCATGACAATAAAGATGAAGATCTAAAAGTAATTGATGTGTCCCCTATTAAATCCTTGTTTTGCAATATGAATCTTGATAATGATGGGACTGGAGATGAGTCAACTTTAGTTAGAAGGCGTCCCAAAAATTCAGAGTTTTTAGACTGTGATGCAAAAATTGATAAAAGTGGGATTGAAGAGGTTAAAACTTTAGATAGCAATGAACCCACTATCTTGGATTTCAAGGAATTTAATTATGATAATTGCTCTTTGATAGATTGTATTTCCTTGTTGCAATCTGAGGGAGTCCTGGACTAAGGGGTCCTTGGGCGTCCTGCCTATTAACCATGGGCTGGACTAATGGGCCGTGAAGATGCAAAGACCGAAGACTGTACCCGTGTCCGGATGGGACTCTCCTTGGCGTGGAGGGCAATCTTGGCGATTAACTATGAAGATTCCATCTTATGTAATCGACTCTATGTAACCCTAGATCCCCTGGTGTCTATATAAACCGGAGGGTGTAGTCCGGAAAGGATATACTTAATACCGTAGTCATACAGGCTAGACTTCTAGGGTTTAGCCATTACGATCTCGTGGTGGATCAACTCTTGTAATACTCATATTCATCAAGATCAATCAAGCAGGAAGTAGGGTATTACCTCCATAGAGAGGGCCCGAACCTGGGTAAACATCGTGTCCCCTGTCTCCTGTTACCCTCAACCTTAGACGCACAGTTCGGGACCCCCTACCCGAGATCCGCCGGTTTTGACACCGACACTGGTGCTTTCATTGAGAGTTCCTCTGTGATGTCGCTGAAAGGTTTGATGGCCCCTTAAATCACCAGTAGTGACGCTGTCCAAGGAGAAACTTTCCTCCCCAGACAGATCTTCGTGTTCGGTGGCATCACACTGCGGGCCAACTCGTTTGGCCATCTGGAGCAGATCGAAAGCTACGCCCCTGGCCAGCAGGTCAGATTTGGGAGCCTGAGCTACGTTGTGGACACCCATGGAGACTTGATCTTCACCAGATTCGAGACCGCGGTAGCCGCTCCCGGTCACCCCGATGATCAAGAGCTAAATCTATCACCAGGCCGCATCCAGGAGATCGCTCCTCTAAATGCTCTAGCCCTAGATCCAGAGCAAGCGACGCGATCCAAGGACGGGAGGATCAACCCCACCGCGGAGGCCGCGGATTCCACAGCGTTGGAGCCGTACACAGACTTAACCTCTCACGGCGTCTTTGTCATCAGAACTCCGGACTCGTCTCCGGCCGTAAGTTCTGAACCACGTGAGCCAGCGGACGTTGAGCTTGATCGTTTATCGGTCTCCGAATTCAGCGCCGCAGACATCTTTGAGCACTCGCCTTTGCGCGATGTGCTAAATTCCTTAAAAACCTATCCTTGGCGGAGGACTCACAGACAAACTATATCCGGCTCGAACCAGGGGCCGACGGTGGAGAATTTTGCTTCCCACCCACCACCCACTTCATAGCCATAGTCGAGGATTCGACCGATACACTTGATTTTGACTCTGAGAACATTGACAACATGGATAATGACGCCGATGACAACGAAGACGCCGTTGATACAACTAATGAACAAGATGAACGGGAAGATGGGCAAGTCAGCCCTGTTAAACAGGCCACACACAAAGATTAGGAGGATGACAATTACCTTCCGCTCTCTGAGGATGAGGTGGGCCTTGAGGGAGTCCAGGATTAAGGGGTCCTCGGGCGTCCGGCCTGTTATCTATGGGCCGGACTGATGGGCCGTGAAGATATGAAGACCGAAGACTGTACCCGTGTCTGGATGGGACTCTCCTTGGCATGGAAGGCAAGCTTGGAGAACAACTATGAAGATTCCATCTTATGTAACCGACTCTATGTAACCCTAGATCCGTCGGTGTCTATATAAACCGGAGGGTGTAGTACAGAAAGGATATACTCAATACTGTAGTCATAGAGGCTAGACTTCTAGGGTTTAGCCATTACGATCTCGTGGTAGATCAACTCTTGTAACACTCATATTCATAAAGATCAATCAAGCAGGAAGTAGGGTATTACCTCCATAGAGAGGGCCCAAACCTGGGTAAACATCGTGTCCCCTGTCTCCTGTTACCATCAACCTCAGACGCGTAGTTCGGGACCCCCTACCCGAGATCCGCCGGTTTTGACACCGACATTGGTGCTTTCATTGAGAGTTCCTCGGTGTTCTCGCTGAAAGGTTTGATGGCCCCTTCAATCGTCAATAACGACGCTGTCTGTGGGGAAATTTTCCTCCCCGGACAGATCTTCGTGTTCGGCGGCTTCGCACTACGGGCCAACTCGTTTGGCCATCTGGAGCAGATCGAAAGCTACGCCCCTGGCCATCAGGCCAGATTCGGGAGCTTGAACTACGTCGCGGACTTCCATGGAGACTTGATCTTCGCCAGATTAGATACCGCGATAACCGCTCCCGATCACCCCGATGATCATGACCTAAATCTGTCATCGTGCCGCATCCAGGAGATCACTCCTGTAACCGCTCTGGCCCTAGAGCCAGAGCAGGCCACGCCATCCAAAGATGGGAGGATCAACCCCACCACGGAGGCCGCAGATTCCACGGCGTTGGAGCCGCACATGGACCCGGTCCCACATGTTCCGAACCATGTGAGCCCGCGGACGCCAAGCTTGATCGTTTATTGATCTTTGAATTCAGCACCGCAGACATCTTCCAGTACTCACCTCTGGGCGATGTGCTAAACTCGTTAAAAAGCCTATCCTTGGCGGAGGACTCTCAGCCGAACTATATCCGGCTCGAACTAGGGGCTGACGATGGAGAATTTCTCTTCCCACTCGCCACCCACTTTATAGCCACGGTCGAGGATTCGACCGAAACACTTGATTACGACTCCGAGAATATTGACGGCATGGAAAATGATGCCGAAGACAACGAAGACCCCGTTGATACAACTAATGAACAAGATGAAAGGGACGATGGGCAGGATAGCCCCGGTAAACAGGCCACGCACGAAGATTCAGAGGATGACAAGTACCTTACGCTCTCTGAGGATGAGGTGAGCCTCGGCGCCGAGGATTTCATCGTGCCTGAGGAACCTCGTGAGCAGGAGCGCTTAAAGCGCCAACTAATAGCCACTGCAAGGAGCCTGAAGGAGAAACAACAGCAGCTTCAAGCCGACCAAGTTCTGCTTAATGATAGATGGACCGAAGTCCTAGCCGCTGAAAAATAAGGGCTTGGTGGCCTAGTCAAAATCTACCCGAAGCATAGATCGCTACCCCAGGGCGACGATAAGGCGCTCGAGCCCGTATGATCATCTCACAATGCGGCAAGTCGACCACAACTTGGTCCGGTTAAAGCGGCAACTCAAGCCGAACAACAGACCGCCCCACCTCGCCGTAAAGGCAAGAACAAAACAGCTCAAGGTTGTACATACAGCCTTCAAAAGGGCTGGGGTAGTAAAATAGGACACCCAAGAGCGATCTACGGATCGCAAGGACACACCTCGACACGCAACGATGGCCACCTATCCGGACGTGACAAACCTAGCCACGCCCGGTCTGAAAACCACAAATGGACTCCGTCCGAGGTACGCCGCAGCGTGGCCCAACATCGAGGCGCCGCACACCCTCTGTGCTTCACAAATGAAGTAATGGAGCCTGAATTCCCGGACGGGTTCAAACCCATAAATATCGAATCATACGATGGAACAACGGATCCCTCGGTATGGATTGAGGACTTCCTCCTCCATATCCACATGGCTCGTGGAGATGACCTTCACGCAATCAAATACCTACCACTAAAACTCAAAGGACCAGCTCGGTACTGGTTAAACAGTCTGCCGGAAAATTCTATTGGCAGATGGGAGGACTTGGAGGACGCCTTTCGCAACTACTTCCAAGGAACATATGTCCGGCCACCGGATGCTGATGACCTAAGTAACATTTCCCAGCAGCCCGGAGAGTCAGCAAGGAAGCTCTGGACCAGGTTCTTAGTTAAAAAGAACCAAATCGTCGACTGTCCGGACACGGAAGCCCTTGCGGCCTTTAAACACAGTGTGCAGGACGAATGGATTGCACGCCACCTCGGTCAAGAAGGACCTAGATCCATGACAGCCCTTACAACTCTAATGACCCACTTTTGCACAGGAGAAGACAGCTGGCTCGCTTGTAGAAGCAATAGCGCCAGCGACTCGGGCACTTCCGAAATCCGAGATGGCAATGGCAAGCCACGACGAAGCAAATACAACAATCGTAATGATAACGAAAGATCACGCGACACATCGGTTAACGCCGGATTCAGCAATCCCACGCCCGGTCAAAGGAAAAAGCCATTCAAGGCGAACAGAGACAGACCATCCAACCTAGACAGGATACTAGACCGACCCTGCCAGATTCACGGCCACCCCAATAAACCAGCTAATCATACCAACAGAAGCTGTTGGGTCCTCAAGCAGGCTGGCAAGCTCAACACCGAACACAAGGGAAGGGGGCCGCCAGGCAATAGGGACGACATAATGGTTCACCAGCTAAATGCAGAGGGCCAGAAGCAATTTTCCCCTGAAGGTCGATCAAATCCGGAACAGAAATAGCAGTTCGGCTTCCACCGCCCATCTCATATACACGATAAAGCTATACCGCACATACATAAGTACGCACTTAAGATACCATGGGCATCGGCGGAAGCACAATACAGATAAGTCTGCAAACATTCCGGTAACATTTTTATATACTTTCCTTTTTTGCATTCTTCAATACTTCTTAAAAGCAGGTAGCGCAAACGAGAAACACCTAAGACCGCCTCCATCGGAGTTCGGATCCATACACTCACCTATGGGGCTACTTCCTTCAAGGATTCCCCTCGCTGAGGACAGGCGGCGCAGACATGCGACAGGAGATCCAAAATAAACTTTTGTAGACCGCACTCTCTTTTTTAGAGCCAGTAACATGCCTTTTTCCTCTGCCTTCGACCCAAGGCTTGTCAAATGATCGAGGTCATGGCGTATATATATATACATATATCAATTAATCATTGGCATATCGCTCAGGTCCCAGTTCACACTATCCGAATTAATTACCCGCGTCTTTCCGCAAATGAATAGGCCTCCCATGGTTGTTTCACAAATATACCCCGGCTTAACTTGCCAGGGGCTCGGTACGGGAACAAATGAGTTGCCAACAAAGTCCGAACAGCTTTTACAGCGTACTTTGACATCGCGAGTTTAGCCTTATATGCATCAGCTCTGAATCATGTCTTGGGTCATTAGTTGGGTTGCCCGGCTCCTGTGCTTGCTATCCTATGTTCCGCTCAATCGGGTAGGGTAGTAAAGGGAGAACTACTGCGATTGTGCTACCGGTTCACCTGGTGACGCACCTCAGTAGAGAAAGCCAAAAACTGACTGTCATGATGCGGCGAGAGCTGGTCAACCACTCGATGACTTATCAGAGTCTCTAGCAATTCCTCCGTGTCACACGAAGGACCTCTTTTTCGGTCAATTATGTAAATGCATCATCTGAATAAGCCACATACATACTAGGTGCTATGTCGTAGACCCACCATAAAACTCCTATGGCGAAGTGAAAGTGTTAACGCCCTATAGTCTGGTTGCCTGGTTCGCCGCATTGACACCTCCTTCGCGGACCAAGACATTGGGTCAAGAGTGATCAGATGCTTTTTCGAACACCCTTGTACTTCCTACAAGGGGGCTGAAGCCGACGACTGGAAATCTTTCAGATTATATTAAAACGGACGCACAGGAGGAACACAAACTTTCGATGAAAACATAAAAATAGATTCACTATAAAATTGTCTCGTACAATTCTTATACACCTCACTCGAACATTATGTCTTTCGAGCATTGACCCTCTATCAAACGGGCGGCTACTAGGACGTCTTCAAAATAATGCTCTGGTTCGTGGCGGTCCTTGCCCTTGGGCGGACTCTTCACCGCAACGTCGATGGCCTTCATATTCCCCCAGAATGTCTTGACTCGGGAAAACGCCATCCGTGCACCCTCAATGCACACCGATCACTTCATAGCGTTGATACGTGACACTGCGTCAACAAGCCGCTGCACCAAGCCAAAGTAACTGTTCGGAACAGGCTCAGTTGGCCATAACCAGATTATGACGTTCTTCGTAGCAGCATCGGATATCCTATGAAGCTCGGCCCACTGGGACATCTGCTCATTCAGCAACAGGGGGCGCTTCGAGGCGCCGAATTGTGACCACAAAAGCTTCTCTGTTGCGTACCCCTCTCACGCCTGATAATATAGCGCCGCATCGGAAAAACTCTTCATCAAGTCTAAAAACTCGTCCGGAGAACTCCACAATTGGTTAAGCTGAGCATAGTTCGGATCGCCGAACTTAGCCTGTAGCAAAAATGGCTTACCAACCGCAATCTCCCCAGCTTGCCGGATCTCCTCACGGGCCGCTCTGGATTCAGACCGCGCTTCTCTTGCTTCTCGTAAGGCCTTTTCAATTTCAGCCGTTTTGGCTTCCTTCTCCTCAAGGAGCTCACAGCGGCTGGCAGCACTTTTTAGCTCGAGCACCATCATGGATATCTTCTCCTCGTCTTGACCCTGAGCAGCCTGTTCGGCTTCTAACTCAGTCGATGCCTTCTCGGCAGCCGCATTACTACACCGGGCCTGCTCCTTGGCCCAGGCTAGCTCCGCCCGAAGAATTTCAACGGCGGCAGCACCATCTATAGCCAGGTACAGTTTTCAGCGTCATGCTTATATCACAAAAATGTATGTACAGAGACTACTCTGAATACATACCTTGCGACTCGTCAAGACGCATATTGATCAACGTAATGTCATCCCCGGCCACATCAAGCTTCTGTTGGAGTTTGGCAATATCCGTTGTCTGGGAGGTAGCCAGGGGGAAGCAACATGTGTTCAAAGTTAATCAGATTACTCCTCCAAAATTTCTTATTGATCCTCCGTTCGCCTCCCATGGGAAGCCAACTTGAGTCTCAAGGGCTACTGTCTATACACAGGTGTATTTTCTGAATAAAACACAACTGCACATGTTACATTACAAACCTCGAAGCCTCTCAGTAGGCTCGCAAAGGCCTCATTCAATCCGCTCTTCGTGGATAGGACCTTTTCAACTACCATACCCATCAAGGTACGATGTTCCTCTAAAACGGACGCTTGCCGCATGATACGTCTCCGTCGTATCTACTTTTCCAAACACTTTTGCCCTTGTTTTGGACTCTAACTTGCATGATTTGAATGGAACTAACCCGGACCGACGCTATTTTCAGCAGAATTGCTATGGTGTTATTTATGTGTAGAAACAAAAGTTCTCAGAATGACCTGAAACTTCACGGAACATCTATTTGGAAATAATAAAAAAATCCTTGCAATAGATGAGGACCAGGGGGGCCACCACCTGTCCACGGGGGTGGGGGGCCCGCCTGCCCGCCTAGGGCGCGCCCCCCTACCTCGTGGCCGCCCTGGATATCCTCCGACCTCAACTCCAACTCTATATATTTGGTTTCAGGGAGAAAAAATCAGAGAGAAGAATTCATCGCATTTTACGATACGGAGCCGTCGCCAAGCCCTAAAACCTCTCGGGAGGGCTGATCTGGAGTCCGTTCGGGGCTCCGGAGAGGGGAATCCGCCGCCATCGTCATCATCAACCATCCTTCATCACCAATTTCATGATGCTCACTGCCGTGCGTGAGTGATTTCATCGTAGGCTTGCTGTACGGTGATGGGTTGGATGAGATCTATCATGTAATCGAGTTAGTTTTGTTAGGGTTTGATCCCTAGTATCCACTATGTTCTGAGATTGATGTTGCTATGACTTTGCTATGCTTAATGCTTGTCACTTGGGCCCGAGTGCCATGATTTCAGATCTGAACCTATTATGTTTTCATTAATATATGTGAGTTATTGATCCTATCTTGCAAGTCTATAGTCACCTGCTATGTGTTATGATCCGGCAACCCCGAAGTGACAATAATCGGGACCACTCCCGGTGATGACCGTAGTTTGAGGAGTTCATGTATTCACTATGTGTTAATGCTTTCGTCCGGTACTCTATTAAAAGCAGGCCTTAATATCCCTTAGTTTCCATTAGGACCCCGCTGCCACGGGAGGGTAGGACAAAAGATGTCATGCAAGTTCTTTTCCATAAGCACGTATGACTATATTTGGAATACATGCCTACATTACATTGATGAATTGGAGCTAGTTTTGTGTCACCCTATGTTATGATTGTTACATGATGAACCGCATCCGGCATAATTCTCCATCACCGATCCATTGCCTACGAGCTTTCCATATATTGTTCTTCGCTTATTTACTTTTTTGTTGCTATTGCTATCATCACTACAAAATACCAAAAACATTACTTTTGCTACCGTTACCACTACTATCATATTACTTTGCTACTAAACACTCTGCTGCAGATATTAAGTTTCCAGGTGTGGTTAAATTGACAACTCAGCTACTAATACTTGAGAATATTCTTTGTCTCCCCTTGTGTTGAATCAATAAATTTGGGTTGAATACTCTACCCTCGAAAACTGTTGCGATCCCATATACTTGTGGGTTATCACCGCAGCATGTTCGTCAAGATAACCGGCGCCTCTGGGTCTCCGGAGGCAACCGCAGGAGTACGGTCACCCTTCAAAGGGATTCGTTTATTTGTATCCGGCTGCATTCCGGATTGTTCGGGGTCTTCATTATTGTCCCCCGGACCCTGGGCCACCGAAGTATCACCTTCGCATAACATCTCCATCGTTCCTTGCACCACTTGTTGGTCGGGGGAGACCCTCCGCGACGACACTTCAAAGTCGTCTGCTCTATTGGATGGAGAGTCCGGTGGAGGCGTCTCGCTTTCCATCATCTCCGGGAGAAGGTCCCCCGAGGAAGAGGATTGTAGAAGGGGACTACGTGCTGAGATGCAAACAAATACATATATTCCAGACATCACAGGAAAAGAATGGGATATGTTTAAAGCAACCTTGTTCACTTACGATTTGGACGGAGACTTGTCCTCGTCACGTGACAGCACTTTGACGCCCTCCAGGTCCGAGCCTCCCTCCAGAGGCATTTTACCTCACTTAGGAGCTTGCTCCTCCCAATCTTCGGAGGCAGCCCTCTTCCCCCTAGGAGGGAAGGAGACGGCGCCCCCTTCTCTTTTGTCTTTGGATAAGGGGATTTTGATTTCTCCGGACACAAAGTCCGATATTCCTTGGGAGTTGGGGCCACTTTGGTCTTCTCACTCTCCGCCTCGCCCTCCTTCATAGGCATCTGGTATGGTGCCGGGGCCAGCATCCGTGTTAGAACAGGATTCGCTGGGCCCTCGGGCAGAGGGGTCGAACACATAATCAGTTCCGCTTTCTTTATCCAGCCCTGGAAGAAGATAACTGCTACCTCTTGAGCACTGCCTTGGTTTTCCCTTGAAGAGGGTAGGGTGATGCAGTAAAGTAGCATAAGTATTTCCCTCAGTTTTTGAGAACCAAGGTATCAATCCAGTAGGAGATCATGCTCGAGTCCCACGCACCTACACAAACAAATAAGAACATCGCAACCAACACGATAAAGGGGTTGTCAATCCTTTCACGGTCACTTACGTGGGTGAGATCTGATAGATATGATAAGATAATATTTTTGGTATTTTTATGATAAAGAGAAATAAAGATGCAAAGTAAAATAAACGGCAATAAAAATAACTAAGTGTTCGAAGATTAATATGCTGGAAGATAGACCCAGGGGGCATAGCTTTCACTAGTGGCTTCTCTCAAGAGCATAAGTATTACGGTGGGTAAACGAATTACTGCCGAGCAATTGATAGAATTGAGCATAGTTATGAGAATATATAGGTATGATCATGTATATAGGCATCATGTCCATGACAAGTAAACCGAAACGATTCTGCATCTACTACTATTACTCCACACATCGACCGCTATCCAGCATGCATCTAGAGTATTAAGTTCATAAGAACAGAGTAATGCCTTAAGTAAGATGACATGATGTAGAGGGATAAACTCATGCAATATGATATAAACCCCATCTTTTTATCCCCGATGGCAACAATACAATACGTGCCTTGATGCCCCTGCTGTCACTAGGAAAGGACACCGCAAGATTGAACCCAAAGCTAAGCACTTCTCCCATTGCAAGAAAGATCAATCTTGTAGGCCAAACCAAACTGATAATTCAAAGATACTTGCAAAGATAACTGATCATACATAAAAGGATTCAGAGGAGATTCAAATATTGTTCATAGATAAACTTGATCATAAACCCACAATTCATCGGATCTCGACAAACACACCGCAAAAGAAGATTACATCGAATAGATCTCCAAGAAGATCGAGGAGAACTTTGTATTGAGATCCAAAGAGAGAGAAGAACCCATCTAGCTAATAACTATGGACCCGAAGGTCTGAACTAAACTACTCACACATCATCGGAGAGGCTATGGTGTTGATGTAGAAGCCCTCCGTGATCAATGCCCCCTACGACGGAGCGCCGGAAAAGGCCCCAAGATGGGATCTCACGGGTACAGAAGGTTGCGGCGGTGGAAATAGGGTTTTGGCTCCGTATCTGATGTTTCCACGGTATATGGGTATATATAGGAGGAAGAAGTACGTCGGTGGAGCAACCAGGGTGGAGGGCGCGCCTGGGGGTGGTGGGTGCGCCCCCTGCCTCGTGCCTTCCTCGTTGATTGCTTTACGTGGACTCCAAGTCCTCTGGATCACGTTTGTTCCGAAAATCACGTTCCCGAAGGTTTCATTCTGTTTGGACTCCGTTTGATATCCTTTTCCTTCGAAACACTGAAATAGGCAAAAAAACAGCAATTTGGGCTGGGCCTCGGGTTAATAGGTTAGTCCCAAAAATAAGATAAAAGTGTATAATAAATCCCATTAAACATCCAAAATAGAATATAATATAGCATGGAACAATCAAAAATTATAGATATGTTGGAGACGTACCAAGCATCCCCAAGCTTAATTCCTGCTCATCCTCGAGTAGTTAAATGATAAAAACTGAATTTTTGATGAGGAATGCTACTTAGCATAATTTTCAATGTAATTCTCTTAGTTGTGGTATGAATATTCAGATCCAAAACATTTAAGACAAAATTTTAATATTGACATAAAAATAATAATACTTCAAGCATACTAACTAAGCAATTATGTCTTCTCAAAATAACATGGACAAAGAAAGTTATCCCTACAAAATCATATAGTCTGTCTATGCTTTATCTTCACCACACAAAGTATTCAAATCATGCACAACCCCGACGTCAAGCCAAGCATTTGTTTCATACTTTTGGTGTTATCAAACTTTTTCAATCTTCACGCAATACATGAGCATGAGCCATGGACATAGCACTATATGTGGAATAGAATGGTGGTTGTGGAGAAGACAAAAAAGGAGAAGATAGTCTCACATCAACTACGCATATCAACGGGCTATGGAGATGCCCATCAATAGATATCAATGTGAGCGAGTAGGGATTGCCATGCAACGGATGCACTAGAGCTATAAGTATATGAAAGCTTAACAAAGAAACTAAGTGGGTGTGCATCCAACTCGCTTGCTCATGAAGACCTAGGGCATTTTGAGGAAGCCCATCATTGGAATATACAAGCCAAGTTCTAAAATGAAAAATTCCCACTAGTATATGAAAGTGATATCATAGGAGACTCTATATCATGAAGATCATGGTGCTACTTTGAAGCACAAGTGTGGAAAAAGGATAGTAGCATTGTCCCTTCTCTCTTTTATCTCATTTTTTGGGCCTTCTCCTTTTTTATGGCCTTTCTTTTTTTTCGTCCGGAGTCTCATCCTGACTTGTGGGGGAATCATAGTCTCCATCATCCTTTCCTCACTTGAGAAAGTGCTCTAATAATGATGATCATCACACTTTTATTTACAACTCAAGAATTACAACTCGATACTTAGAACAAAATATGACTCTATGTGAATGCCTCCGGCGGTGTACCGGGATGTGAAATGATTCATGGTGACATGTATGAAAGAATTATGAACGATGGCTTTGCCACAAATACGATGTCAACTACATGATCATGCAAGCAATATGACAATGATGAAGCGTGTCACAACAAACAGAACGGTGGAAAGTTGCATGGCAATATATCTCGGAATGGCTATGGAAATGCCATAATAGGTAGGTATGGTGGCTGTTTTGAGGAAGGCATATGGTGGGTTTAAGGTACCGGTGAAAGTTGCGCGATACTAGAGAGGCTAGCAATGGTGGAAGGGTGAGAGTGCGTATAATCCATGAACTCAACATTAGTCATAAAGAACTCATATACTTGTTGCAAAAATCTATTAGTTATCGAAACTAAATATTACGCACATGCTCCTAGGGGGATAGATTGGTAGGAAAAGACCATCGCTCGTCCCCGACCGCCACTCATAAGGAAGACAATCAATAAATAAATCTTGCTCCGACTTCATCACATAACGGTTCACCATACGTGCATGCTACGGGAATCACAAACTTCAACACAAGTATTTCTCAAATTCACAACTACTCAACTAGCATGACTCTAATATCACCATCTCCATATCTCAAAACAATTATCAAGTATCAAACTTGTCATAGTATTCAATGCACTTATATGATAATTTTTATTATTCCTAAAAGCAATTTCCATGTTGTTCTAAAGGACTCTCAAAATAATATAAGTGAAGCATGAGAGAACAATAGTTTCTATAAAACAAATCCACCACCGTGCTCTAAAAGATATAAGTGAAGCACTAGAGCAAAAACTATATAGCTCAAAAGATATAAGTGAAGCACATAGAGTATTCTAATAAATTCTGAATCATGTGTGTCTCTCTCAAAAGCTGTGTACAGCAAGGATGATTGTAGTAAACTAAAAGCAAATACTCAAATCATACAAGATGCTCCAAGCAAAACACATATCATGTGGTGAATAAAAATATAGCTCCAAGTAAAGTTACCGATGGACGTAGACGAAAGAGGGGATGCCTTCCGGGGCATCCCCAAGCTTTGGCTTTTTGGTGTCCTTTGATTACCTTGGGGTGCCATGGGCATCCCCAAGCTTAGGCTCTTGCCACTCCTTGTTCCATAATCCATCGAATCTCTACCCAAAACTTGAAAACTTCACAACACAAAACTCAACAGAAAATCTCATGAGCTCCATTAGCGAAAGAAAAAAAAACCACTTCAAGGTACTGTAATGAACTCATTCTTGATTTATATTGGTGCTAAACCTACTGTATTCCAACTTCTCTATGGTTTATAAACTCTTTTACTAGCCATAGATTCATCAAAATAAGCAAACAACACACGAAAAACAGAATCTGTCAAAAACAGAACAGTCTGTAGTAATCTGTAGCTAACGAAAACTTCTGGAACCCCAAAAGTTCTAAAATAAATTGCTGGACGTGAGGAATTTATCTATTAATCATCTTCAAAAAGAATTAACTAAATAGATGTGACACCACGAGACCGATGCGCCAGGTGTCTTCCAGTTATTCGTTGTTGTTTCCTTGTCATTTGCTTGCGTGTTGCATCTTGCCATGATCATGTTGAGTGCATTGCCATATTTTTCTCTTATTGCATCATGTTCATCATTGGTTATGTTGCATTGCCATGCCCATCTCCTTGTCATATTGCATTATGTTGTTGCCATGATCATCTTGTGCATTGCCCCTACATTATGTTTGTTGAATGCTCCATGTATGATCATGCATGATCACCTTCTCCTTCCTTCCCTTTCCTCCATTTTTGCAAGTGCCATCTTTCCCTCCCCCATTAATGTCCTACTTTTCCCCAATAATCTAGCACCACGGCCTGCCAGATTTCACATCTTTTGGAATTGTTTTGGTTAGGTTCAAAAATGCCTCAAGTTTGAATTGTATTCAAACTTGTTTTATTTTTTCCTCTAAAAAATCCCAAACCAATTTTGTTAAATTGTGTCTAATTCCAGGATTCCGTAAATATCCTTACTTCTTTCTAATTCATCCCCAATATTCCTGGCCTTTTCCTTTCCTTAATCTGTGGATTTATTTACAGAGATGTTTGGCAAAAGGAAAGGGCTTCTTCCAGCCGCAGCCCACTTACCCGATCCACCTAGTAGGCCACCTACAGCAGCAGCCCGCTTAACACCCCCGTTCCTTTTCCCACTCAAAGCCGACCCAACCCTCTCTTCCACTCGTCCCACGTGGCAACGCAGGGCCCATCCGTCAGCGGGGAGACTGTAGCGTTCACCCCTTTTCTCCCACCTCTTCTCTCCTGCTTTACACGTTCGCCATGGCCACCCTGGCCGAGCCAGCTTGCCTCACCCTCCTATAAAACCAGCAGCCCTCGCCCTAGGGTTCCTCCTCCTCCCTCTTTTACCCTCTGCGCCGCCGCCACAGGTAAGGGGCACACACACACCTACTTTCCCGCCTCCGGGAGCCATGGCCGGCTCGGACATGACCTTGCTGCTGACCTAACCCTCCGTCGTGGCTTCCCCTTCGTCGTCTACTCGCTCGAGAACACTGCCTCGGACCCATTATGACGGCGAACCGCGCCCAAGGATCGCCAAGTCCGGCTACCTCCCTGTCATCCTCTTCCTCCCCTACTTCACGAACAACGCCTTCCCTCGTCGCTTTCGCTCGTCCCCGACCCCGATCGACTACGCCGAGCAACTCACGGTGAAGCTCCAATCATCCCAATCCCCTTCTCTGTTCTCGGTTGCCTGCATAGCCATCGTTCCACGCGTCTCCAGTTTCGGCCGCCATGGTCGTGACCTCGCGCTCGAGCTCGTGCACCTCGCTGCACGCCACTTCCGTCCGCACCACGCCGCCTTTGCATGCATCCCCACACATCCACAACACGCAGCTCGCGTCCCACGCCCGCGCTGCCGCTTCGCCCAGCACCACAGCCCCATGCTTGCCGTGTTTTGTGGCCATGGTCGCAAGCTTCTGCTCATCCACGAGCTCCTCGCACTCACACCCCTCCTGCATATCACACACGCCATGCGCATGTCCGCAACAGCCTCATCATGCACAACAACATGCCCACCTCGTCCGCATGCCTTGCACAACTCCGCTGTAGCTCCTTATTCGCCGTGCTTCACCGCTATGGCCGCAGGATCATGCCTGCACACAACCACACATGCGTGCATGCATGCACTCGTCCCTTAGCAGCTCCTTCCTCCATTTCCACACCCCCGCTGGTGCTCTTCATCCGCTTTTTCCTCCGCGTTGCTTGTCGGCGTCTACTCCGAGCATCACCGGTCATCCATGGCCGAAAGCTCGTCTTGCACATTATTTGTATAAGTGGGCCCAGGCCACCGCGGTCTCCCTAAGCCCATCAGCCAGCCAAGCCCACCAAGTCCCTGTCTAACCTCTAACCCTAACCTACCAGATCCTCTCCCCTCGATCTCTCCCCTTCTTTCCTCCTAGCGCCGCTAGAGGAGGAGCCTGATCCCCATCTCACCCTCTCCCTCGCGAGCACCCTCCTTCCCCTTCCTATTCGCCTGCCTCGACATGGGGCCTTGCTCCACCACGCCGCCGCGCCTCCTGCCATGCCCTCCTCCTCGCCTTGAAGCCACGCGCCCTGGTCTTCTTCCTCGCGCTCCTTCCCATGGCCACGTGCCCCTCGAGCCAGCAGGACGATGCCCTGCCTCACTGTTGTTCGCCTCCGGCGAGCAGCCGCGCCATGGCCTTCCTCCTCCCACACCCTGCTCGTCGCCAGAGAGAGAGCCTCCTCACCGCCCCGTTGTGCACCGAAGGTCAGGGCCTCCATGGACGAGTTCTGCCGCGACCATGCCCCTGCGTCCCTGCGCATCTGCTGCTTCGTCGCCCGTCTCCAGAGCCTCCGCCGGCCTGGTTCGCCTCGCCATTGTTGCTCTGCAAGCCTGCCTCCCTTCTGCTCTGTCCATTAGACCACCTTGGCCGTGTTTTGCCACTGCCTAGACCACCTTCAGCCGGGTGCCCTGCCTCCTGCTTCGGCCAGAGTTCCTTCACCTCCAAGTTGCTTCTCGAGCTGTCGCTCGAGGCTATAACCTCTGTGTGTGCTACCACCCCATGCATGTCGCCAAAGTACCACAATATCGATGACCACACAGACCGCCAAGACCGACTACGAGGATTCACCAAGTACCTTCGGATGCGCCAAGTTTGACTACATGGACCGCCAAGTTCCGCTTCGAACGTGTACGGCTACACCCGGTGATGCGACAAGTACCCCGACAACATGCACCACTACACCAAGACCGATTCGACAAGTACCCCGAGAACGTCTGTACCTCTACCGCCCCCGCGGGTCCGACAAAACCAAGTGTACAACTACCGTTGCCCCGAGGACGTTGGATCCGTCAAGTACCTCTCTGAGAACGAACATGTACCACTACTTCCACTTCTGTCGTCGAGGAACGATAGGACCACTACTTCCCACGAACGTCCTGAGAGTGTATACTTCCCTCGACAAACTCGAACCGCCCCGAAAATGCATGCTTCGAAGGTATAACCCCAAGACGAACGCCCGTGAATGGATGCATGTGTGTATGAGATGGTTTCATGTAACTGTTGCTCGCCACGTACGATGTATCTCTTGCGCGTTACCCGTTTCTGAGCCATCGACACGTGGGAACCTGGTAATCGGGAGCACCCCACCGTTCATCGCATGACACGCTCCCGTCACACTTTCTTTTGCACCGGCATCTCAATCGAGTTACCGGAACCGGAATGTTGCCGTGGCACCATTTCCGTTGTTGTTGCCATGGCACCCCTTTAGTTTCCGCCGCGGTGACAAAATGCTTCATATCATGCGCATGTCAACTTTCTCATAAAATTTGCATAAACTTGCACATGTCATTCGCATCATGATAATAACATTTAAAATGTTTAAAATTGTTGTTTGCTTTAAATTGCTAAATGCATATGGGGATATACCAGAATTGTTGTTTGTTATTTCCAGCCTCATTTAAGCTTACCTAAATATTTAGTTTACTTATGCTCCACCTCTTGCCATGTTTAAACAACATTTAATTTTGTTGAGTAGTTTAAACGCGAGAGAACTAACTAATTGATGTGGTGTTTCGTCAATATGCAACTCATTGCATATTGAGCTCCACTTAATTTGTAGGATTGTTTGTGCATTTTGCCATGCCATGCCTCTTAAACCGGACATGCATCATACTTGGTTGTGCATCATGCCATGTTTATGTGATGGTTATTTGCTATGTTGTTTGCTTCTTTCCGGTGTTGCTTCTTCGGGTTAGTTCTGATAACGCCGCGTTTGTGAGGATTCATTCGACTCCGTCTGTGTGTGTTCTTCATGGACTCGTTCTTCTTCCTTGCGGGATCTCAGGCAAGATGACCATACCCTCGAAATCACTTCTATCTTTGCTTGATAGTTGCTCGCTCTATTGCTATGCCGCGATGCCTACCACTTGCTTTATCATGCCTCCCATATTGCCATGTCAAGCCTCTAACCCACCTTTCCTAGCAAACCGTTGTTTGGCTATTGTTACCGCTTTGCTCAGCCCCTCTTATAGCATTGCTAGTTGCAGGTGAAGATGAAGTGATGTCGGTGTCAAAACCGGCGGATCTCGGGTAGGGGGTCCCGAACTGTGCGTCTAAGGCGGATGGTAACAGGAGGCAGGGGACACGATGTTTTACCCAGGTTCGGGCCCTCTTGATGGAGGTAAAACCCTACGTCCTGCTTGATTTATTCTTGATGATATGAGTATTGCAAGAGTTGATCTACCACGAGATCGGAGAGGCTAAACCCTAGAAGCTAACCTATGGTATGATTGTATGTTTCCCTACGGACTAAAACCCTCCGGTTTATATAGACACCGGAGGGAGCTAGGTTTACACAAGGTCGGTTACAAAGGAGGAGATATCCATATCCGTACTGCCTAGCATGCCTTCCACGCCAAGTAGAGTCCTATCCGGACACGGGATGAAGTCTTCAATCTTGTATCTTCATAGTCCAACAGTCCGGCTGTCCGGAGACCCCCTAATCCAGGACTCCCTCAGTAGCCCCCGAACCAGGCTTCAATGACGATGAGTCCGGCGCGCAGTGTTGTCTTCGGCATTGCAAGGCGGGTTCTTCTCCATATTTCGAATGTTCGTAAGCAGTGTTCGGCCTCATAAATGTTGAACCTCTTGGCTTCTGTGCCCAATAAGGGCTATCTCCCATGCGTCGCATGAATACGAGGCGCCAGGGAGTTTTTACATCCGCCCCTAGCCAGATAAATAAATTGCCTATCAAAGGGATGGGGATTCTTAGATCCGATCCATACCATCCTCCCCCCAGTGAGAATCCATCAGAGCGCATTTCAGAAAGATCCATTCTAGCATGGCCGACCTCCACAGCTCCTCCTCCCGCCCCTATAGCCCTAAGCCCGGTGATTGGGAGAGGTGTTCAGTCCCACACAGTCGATTAGTCGAACTGCAGACCAAGGGGTTTCTTCCTCCGGCATATATGGTGCCCGTTCGAGTCGGGCTTGCCACCTACAATGGCGGGGAGCAAGCGGAGATCTTTCCCAGTCCCTCTACGGGGGAGCGGGTCTGCCTTGTTCCTTATTTATTAAGGGGACTCGGATTTCCAATTCATCGATTCCTCCGCGGGCTCCTGGAGTTCTACGGCCTCCAATTACACAATTTCACCCCTGCCTCCATTCTACACATCGCTGGCTATGTTGCTCTCTTCGAGTTGTTCCTGGGCTGCGAGGCTCATTTCGAGCTGTGGAAAAGGCTATTTTGCCTCGTCCCTTGCACACAGAGGGGGTCACTTTATCAAGTGGACGGAGCTGAAGTGTGGCGCATCGCCGGAACCGGATACCTGTCCGGTACCCCGAAGAAGACGTCCGAAGACTGGCCTTTGGAATGGTTTTATATGGAGGACATTCCCCTTCCGGACCCTGTTCGGCGGGGTCTTCCTGAGTTCAACAATGCTCCTCTGAAGAAACGCCGAAGTTGGCACCCACGGAGCCCCCAGGAGGAAGACAACGGAGAAGTCCTTTACCTAATGAACCGGATCAAAGCACTGGCTCAATCGGGATTGACAGTGATCGAAGTCATGTCAATATGCATAATGCGGGGAGTGCAACCATTTCAATATCGAGGGCACCCCTTGTGGTGTTTTAATGGGGCAGATGACGTCACCTGTTGCGGGCGTAAGGGTCCGGACAATGCCGCCGCCTTAGCAAAAATTATGTCTGAATTGTTCAAGGGAGAGGAAGAGGAATTCATCCGCATCAAGCCACAGGATGGATTCTCCATGTACAACCCTCCAAGCTGGGTGAGTTATATCTCCTTACTCCCATTCTTCCCGCACTCTTTGTCGTAGGTATTCACCTTGCCATTTTGCAGTAGGAACTGCAGAAAGCCATAAAGGAGGTCAGCAGCCCCTCTCCAGAACCAGAGGACCCTGACTGGGCCCTCGACTCGGGGCTCGAAGAAGGTCCGGATATATTCGTGGAGCTGATAGACCGGCAGTTCTATCAGTTAAGCTGCGATGATGCCATGGTGGCCATTACGGCCGACTATCCCGGACTGCTTCCTGCATCGCACGTAAGAAAAACCAAAAATACCAACTTCAAAAACTAGAATCCCCTTTCAAACACTTCACCTACCATATATACATGGTGTTTTTACAGGGAAGGCATTCGGGACACCCTGCCGAACCCGCAGCAACTCGCCAACAAGAGGCATCGAGGCCGGGCAGGCCAAAAAGGAAGGCGGTCAGGACGGAGACACTGGCGCAAAGGTATAACAGAAACCCCGCTCCGTGGTTATCGTCTTTCTCGAAATGCAATGACGCCCATGTTTCTTTAATAGAAAAAATGCTCGCCGGAATATGTCCAGTGATGCTGCCGATCACGCTTCTACCAGTCGGGCTCCAGGGCCGGACATAGAGGCGGAAGCCGATATGGAGCGGATGCCGGATAATCCCCCTACAGAGGATGCAGATAGATTATCCGCCACAAATTCAGAAGTGGAAAGCGCCATGAATCATAGGCGCCGCCGAGCCGTACTCTGCAACGCTTGTTTCTCACCAGAGGCATTTGATGCCTTCAATTCGGGAGAGGCGTACCTCCGTGCTGCTCAAGATGGTCTAGCCAGAGCCACGGATCAGTATGTAAAGGATTTACAGGTAAGTAAATCTGATGATTATATGTATCAGTAGCCCCTGAGACTTGAAACAGTTAGTAGAACTGATTTAAGGATCATCTTTATTGTGCAGGTTCTTACAGAGAAGAATACTCAGCTGTCAGAGGAGCTGGAAGAATGCAAGACCCAACTGCGGGCCGCTGTTGCCGCATTGAAGGAACCTAAAAAGTCCCCCGCTGGTAACATTTACTTTAAAGAATGTTGGTTACCATATAGTGTGAGGTGTGGCTGTAGATCTAACAATAGATGTTGCAGATGAATCCGGAGAAATCCGGAGGACCAGCATGTCATGTGACAGCTAAAGGCTGGCGAACGCGTGCTGACTGAGGTCAGCCAAGAGAAAAACAATCTCCAAGATGCCAATACCAAGCTGAGCGTGGAACTGAAAGATGTTCGAGCCCAGCTTGCAGACTCCGAGAAGGAGAATAAGCGGCTTCGACGCGGCATTTTCAGTAAGTGCTTGAACGAATCCTTTTGAAGGAGTTTGGCGAAGAAAACCGGCAAACAACATTATGTCTGTAGGTATGCTGACGGGTCGTCACGCGGAGGAAATGCCCGGGTCTATGGGTGATCTTCTATCCGAGCTCTCACAACTGCACGAATAAGTTCGGTAGGTGATGCAAGGTGTTGCCCAGGCCTTGTGGCCATCCATCTCCCTGCCAGAAGGCATTGCAGAGCTTACGGAGAAGCTCAAGGGAGCCCGGCGGCGCTTCTGATTATGGAAGATATCGGCCTGCCGTCAAGGTGCCAGGGAAGCCTGGGCCATGGTGAAGACACGGTATACCAAGGCTGACCCAAATCACATGGCCGAGGTCGGACCTGTGGGGCCCGACGGAAAAGAGATCCCCGTTAGCTTAGTGTATGGGCAAGTAGAATTAGCTGCAAAGTATTCCCAACAGGATTGTAGGCTAGACCACCTGTTGGATGGTATAGAATAGGAATTTAGTCAGTCTGCATGACTATGTAATTAAAGTGACATGTATAATGCCTTCTAGCCAGATTGTAGATCATTTCTCATGGCGGACCTTTTCGCTTCAACCTCGGGACCAAATAGTCCGGAGTGTATCCGAATACCCGCTCAGTTATATAAGAACCGGGATATGCGTGGAGACCAGGCATAGGGGTCATTAGTTCTTGAACAGACAAGTGCCCAACTAGTTATGTTATATTACATGGGTAGTAAGAAACATCTTCCAGGGAGAATAGTTCCGTTATGGGTTCCTTTCCTTGGGTACGCATGCCCTAACGTGCATGTCCGGACTGCGATAAGAAGCGCAGGAAAAAACATCTGGGGGCACATATGGAAAATGGATAAAAATCATCTTTTGTTCACCGGCCGAATATTCCCTTAAGAACGCTAGCTTTCGGCTTCACCCAGTCTGAGGTACACATCCGACTGACCCGGTAGTAACAATCGCAGAGGTGCTCCCCTTATGCCCTAACCGAATTAACGGGAACGTAGGGCATAAACACAAGATCCAGGCAACCCAGCTTCGCCAAAACTTAAGTCATATCGATGCATATAATGGCGACAAAAGGTACATGCGGAAGTATAACACATGTGCGGGGCATGAGGCCCAGATAAATAATTAAGCTTCTGTGAAAGAAGCCCCCAGGTATGATGAGTGCGGCTAGCGCATCTATAATGTGCAAGCGAGGCACAAGTTGGCCCTTGAAGGCCTAGAGAAAGAATAAAAGAAAGAAAGAAAGAAAAACAAGACAGATAATGTATATGCAAAAAATAGATAAAGGAAGGAGATGAACATAGAGTCTGGCGCTAGGCGTAGAATCTTCGGAGCCTGGGCGCGTTCCATGGGTTCGGCTCGAGTCGATTATTCGATGCATCCCGCAGACGGTATGCTCCCCCAGTCAGAACTTGGTCAATAATGAAGGGATCTTCCCATTTGGGCTCGAGCTTGTTCTTTTTCTTATCCGGCAGGCGTAGAACTAGTTCGCCAACTTTATAAGTTTTGGCCCGTACTTCTCTGCTTTGGTATCTGCGAGCCTATTGCTGATAAAATGCGGAACGAGCTTTTGCCACGTCGCGCTCCTCCTCCAGGGTGTCCAGACTATCCTGCCGATCGAGCTTGGCTTCTCTTTCTTCATACATGCGCACTCGAGGTGAGTCATGAATTATGTCACAGGGCAAGACTACCTCTGCGCCATACACCATAAAGAAGGGTGTATATCCAGTACTATGATTCGGCGTGGTCCGTAGCCCCCAGAGTACGGAGTCGAGCTCCTCTACCCAGTGCGTGTTAGACTCTGTTAACGACCGCACTAATCTGGGTTTAATGCCACTCATTATAAGACCATTTGCTCGCTCAACCTGGCCATTGGTCTGTGGGTGATAGACTGAAGCATAATCGAGCTTGATGCCCATTTTGCTGCACCAGAGTTTTACCTCATCGGTCGTGAAGTTCGTGCCGTTAACAGTGATGATGCTGTGGGGTACGCCATAACGGTGTACGACCCCGGATATGAAGTCTATCACCAGTCCAGATTTGGCTGTTTTAACAGGTTTGGCCTCTATCCATTTGGTGAATTTATCCACCATGAACAGTAAGTATTTTTTTCTTGTGGGTTCCCCCTTTAAGGGGTCCAACCATGTCAAGCCCCCAGACCGCGAAGGTCCATGTAATGGGGATTGTTTGGAGGGCGGTGGGTGGCATGTGGCTTTGATTTGCAAAGAGATGGCAACCGGCGCAATGTTGGACCAAGTCATGTGCATCTGCCCGGGCCGTTGGCCAATAGAATCTTGTACGGAAGGCCTTGCTTACAAGAGCCCGAGCTGCGGCGTGGTGACCGCCGAGTCCGGCGTGAATTTCTGCCAAAAGGTTCTGCCCTTCCTCTTCGGAGATGCACCTTTGAAGGACTCCGGTAGTGTTTTTTTTGTACAATTCTCCCTCATGGACCCTGTAGGCCTTGGATCGCCGCACTATGCAGCGTGCCTCATTTTGGTCCTCCGGAAGTTCCTGTCTAGTTAGGTAGGCCAGGAATGGTTCTGTCCACGGGGCAATGACGGCCATTATTACGTGGGCTAAAGGTGTTATTTCGGTGGCGGAGCCTCCGATTGTGTCAGAGTGTTCGGTATCGGGTATTTTGGCCGGGTCCGGACTATTGTTACCGGTGTCCCCTTCCCATACTACGGATGGCTTGAATAGCCTCTCCAAAAATATGTTGGGGGCGACCGCATCGCGTTTTGCGCCGATGTGGGCGAGGATATCCGCCGCCTGATTGTTTTCCCGAGCCACATGGTGAAATTCGAGCCCCTCGAACCGAGCTGACATTTTTGGGACAGCGTTTCGATAGGCCGCCATTTTCGGATCCTTGGCGTCGAAGTCTCCATTTATTTGGGATATTACGAGGTTTGAATCACCACGCACCTCCAGACGTTGAATGCCCATGGAGACTGCCATCCGAAGACCATGCAATAGAGCTTCATATTTGGCTATGTTGTTGGAGTTTGCATACAATATTTGCAGTACATATTGAACGGTATCTCCGGTTGGGATGTCAGGACGACGCCAGCCCCTAGACCAGCCAGCATTTTGGAACCGTCGAAGTGCATGATCCAATTGGAGTATGCGCCGTACTCTTTAGGGAGTTTGGCCTCCGTCCATTCGGCGACGAAGTCGGCCAATACTTGCGACTTAATGGCTCGCCGAGGTTTGTATGTTATGTCGAACGAGAGGAGCTCAATGGCCCATTTGGCAATCCGGCCCGTAGCATCGCAGTTGTTTATGATATCATTAAGTGGCACTTCCGAGGCTACTGTAATCGAACACTCTTGAAAGTAGTGTCGCAGCTTCCGGGATGCCATGAATACCGCATAGGCTATCTTTTGATAATATGGGTACTGTGATTTGCATGGAGTGAGGGCAGTGGATACATAGTATACCGGCTTTTGAAGAGGGAATTTGTGTCCGTGCGCTTCTCGTTCGACGACGAGCAGTGCGCTTACAACTTGATGAGTTGCCGCAATGTATAATAGCATGGGTTCGCCGATGTTTGGTGCTGCCAGGATTGGGTCAGTTGCCAGTATGGCTTTTATTTCTTCCAATCCGGCTGTGGCAGCATCCGTCCACTCGAAGTGTTCGGTGCGCCGAAGGAGGCGATAAAGGGTAATGCCTTTTCTCCTAAACGGGATATAAAGCGGCTTAGAGCCGCCACACATCCAGTTAACTTCTGGATTTGTTTGAGGTCTTTTGGGGTAGCCAACTATGACAAAGCTCGGATTTTGGCCAGATTAGCCTCAATACCTCTACTGGAGACAATGAAACCCAGGAGCTTTCCGGCTGGTACACCGAAAACGCATTTTTCCGGATGGAGCTTGATGTCATATGTTCGGAGGTTGTCGAACATGAGCCTCAAGTCATCTATCAGAGAGTCGACGTGTTTGGTTTTGACGACCACATCATCTACGTATGCCTCTACTGTTTTGCCGATTTGTTTCTCCAGACATGTCTGAATCATGCGCTGATATGTTGCGCTGGTGTTTTTGAGACCAAAAGGCATTGTGTTGAAACAGAAGGGACCGTATGGTGTGATGAACGTAGTTGCGGCTTGGTCGGACTCCGCCATCTTGATTTGGTGGTAACCAGAGTATGCGTCGAGGAAACACAATGACTCGTGTCCTGCGGTAGCATCAATAATTTGATCGATGCGGGGGAGGGGGAAGGGATCCTTTGGGCAAGCTTTATTGAGGTCCGTGAAATCGACACAAATGCGCCAGGATTTATCCTTCTTTGGTACCATCACCAGGTTTGCTAGCCAGTCCGGGTGTTTTATTTCTCTGATGAATCCGGCCTCCAATAACTTGGCTAGTTCCTCTTGAAGGAAATATGCCCTAGAGGCAATAATAAAGTTATTATTTATTTCCTTATATCATGATAAATGTTTATTATTCATGCTAGAATTGTATTAATCGGAAACATAATACATGTGTGAATACATAGACAAACAGAGTGTCACTAGTATGCCTCTACTAGACTAGCTCGTTAATCAAAGATGGTTATGTTTCCTAACCATGGACAAAGAGTTGTTATTTGATTAACAGGATCACATCATTAGGTGAATGATCTGATTGACATGACCCATTCCATTAGCTTAGCACCCGATCGTTTAGTATGTTGCTATTGCTTTCTTCATGACTTATACATGTTCCTATGACTATGAGATTATGCAACTCCCGTTTACCGGAGGAACACTTTGTGTGCTACCAAACGTCACAATGTAACTGGGTGATTATAAAGGTGCTCTACAGGTGTCTCCAAAGGTACATGTTGGGTTGGCGTATTTCGAGATTAGGATTTGTCACTCCGATTGTCGGAGAGGTATCTCTGGGCCCTCTCGGTAATACACATCACATAAGCCTTGCAAGCATTGCAACTAATGAGTTAGTTGTGAGATGATGTATTACGGAACGAGTAAAGAGACTTGCCGGTAACGAGATTGAACTAGGTATTGAGATACCGACGATCGAATCTCAGGCAAGTAACATACCGATGACAAAGGGAACAACGTATGTTGTTATGCGGTCTGACCGATAAAGATCTTCGTAGAATATGTAGGAGCCAATATGAGCATCCAGGTTCCGCTATTGGTTATTGACCGGAGACGTGTCCCGGTCATGTCTACATTGTTCTCGAACCCGTAGGGTCCGCACGCTTAAGGTTTCGATGATAGTTATATTATGAGTTTATGAGTTTTGATGTACCGAAGGAGTTCCGAGTCCCGGATGGGATCGGGGACATGACGAGGAGTCTTGAAATGGTCGAGACATATAGATTGATATATTGGAAGCCTATATTTGGATATCGGAAGTGTTTCGGGTGAAATCGGGATTTTACCGGAGTACCGGGAGGTTACCAGAACCCCCCGGGAGGTATATGGGCCTTAGTGGGCCTTAGTGGAAGAGAGGAGAGGTGGCCAGGGCTGGGCTGCGCGCCCCTCCCCCCTAGTCTGAATAGGACAAGGAGAGGGGGGCGGCGCCCCCCTTCCTTCTCTCTCTCCTCTTTCCCCCCTCCCGAATCCTATTCCAACTAGGAAAGGGGGGGAATCCTACTCCCGAAGGGAGTAGGACTCCTCCTGGCGCGCCCTCTCCTGGCCGGCCGCACCCCCCCTTTGATCCTTTATATACGGAGGCAGGGGGCACCCCTAGAGACACAAGTTGATCCACGTGATCATATTCTTAGCCGTGTGCGGTGCCCCCTTCCACCATAGTCCTCGATAATATTGTAGCGATGCTTAGGCGAAGCCCGGCGACGGTAGTACATCAAGATCGTCACCACGCTGTCGTGCTGACGGAACTCTTCCTCGACACTTTGCTGGATCGGAGTCCGGGGATCGTCATCGAGCTAAACGTGTGCTACAACTCGGAGGTGCCGTAGTTTCGGTGCTTGATTGGTCGGGCCGTGAAGACATACGACTACATCAACCACGTTGTGCTAACGCTTTCGTTGTCGATCTACAAGGGTACGTAGATCACACTCTCCCCTCTCGTTGCTATGCATCACCATGATCTTGCGTGTGCGTAGGAATTTTTTTTGAAATTACTACGTTACCCAACAGTGGTATCAGAGCCTAGGTTTTATGTGTTGATGTTATTTGCACGAGTAGAACACAAGTGAGTTGTGGGCGATATAAGTCATACTGCTTACCAGCATGTCATACTTTGGTTCGGCGGAATTGTTGGACGAAGCGGCCCGGACCGACATTACGCGTACGCTTACGCGAGACCGGTTCTCCCGGCGTGCTTTGCACAAAGGTGGCTAGCGGGTGACAGTTTCTCCAACTTTAGTTGAACCGAGTGTGGCTACGCCCGGTCCTTGCGAAGGTTAAAACAGCACCAACTTGACAAACTATCGTTGTGGTTTTGATGCATAGGTAAGATTGATTCTTGCTTAAGCCCGTAGCAGCCACGTAAAACTTGCAACAACAAAGTAGAGGACGACTAACTTGTTTTTGCAGGGCATGTTCTGATGTGATATGGTCAAGACATGATGCTAAATTTTATTGTATGAGATGATCATGTTTTGTAACCGAGTTATCGGCAACTGGCAGGAGCCATATGGTTGTCGCTTTATTGTATGCAATGCAATCGCGCTGTAATGCTTTACTTTATCACTAAGCGGTAGCGATAGTTGTGGAAGCATAAGATTGGCGAGACGACAACGATGCTACGATGGAGATCAAGGTGTCGCGCCGGTGACGATGGTGATCATGACGGTGCTTCGAAGATGGAGATCACAAGCACAAGATGATGATGGCCATATCATATCACTTATATTGATTGCATGTGATGTTTATCTTTTATGCATCTTATCTTGCTTTGACTGACGGTAGCATTATAAGATGATCTCTCACTAATTATCAAGAAGTGTTCTCCTCAGTATGCTCCGTTGTGAAAGTTCTTCGTGCTGAGACACCACGTGATGATCGGGTGTGATAGGCTCTACGTTCAAATACAATGGGTGCAAAACAGTTGCACACGCGGAATACTCAGGTTATACTTGACGAGCCAAGCATATATAGATATGGCCTCGGAACACGGAGACCGAAAGGTCGAGCGTGAATCATATAGTAGATATGATCAACATAGTGATGTTCACCAATGAAGCTACTCCATCTCACGTGATGATCGGACATGGTTTAGTTGATTTGGATCACGTAATCACTTAGAGGATTAGAGGGATGTCTATCTAAGTGGGAGTTCTTTAAGTAATATGATTAATTGAACCTAAATTTATCATGAACTTAGTACCTAATAGTATCTTGCTTATTCATGTTTGATTGTAGATAGATGGCCCGTGCTGTTGTTCCGTTGAATTTTAATGCGTTCCTTGAGAAAGCAAAGTTAAAAGATGATGGTAGCAATTACACGGACTGGGTCCGTAACTTGAGGATTATCCTCATTGCTGCACAGAAGAATTACGTCCTGGAAGCACCGCTGGGTGCCAGGCCTGCTGCTGGAGCAACACCAGATGTTATGAACGTCTGGCAGAGCAAAGCTGATGACTACTCGATAGTTCGGTGTGCCATGCTTTACGGCTTAGAATCGGGACTTCAACGACGTTTTGAACGTCATGGAGCATATGAGATGTTCCAAGAGTTGAAGTTAATATTTCAAGCAAATGCCCGGATTGAGAGATATGAAGTCTCCAATAAGTTCTATAGCTGCAAGATGGAGGAGAACAGTTCTGTCAGTGAGCATATACTCAAAATGTCTGGGTATAATAATCACTTGATTCAATTGGGAGTTAATCTTCCAGATGATTGCGTCATTGACAGAATTCTCCAATCACTGCCACCAAGCTACAAGAGCTTCATGATGAACTATAATATGCAAGGGATGAATAAGACTATTCTCGAGCTCTTCGCAATGCTGAAAGCTGCGGAGGTAGAAATCAAGAAGGAGCATCAAGTGTTGATGGTCAACAAGACCACTAGTTTCAAGAAAAAGGGCAAAGGGAAGAAGAAGGGGAACTTCAAAAAGAACAGCAAGCAAGTTGCTGCTCAAGAGAAGAAACCCAAACCTGGACCTAAGCCTGAAACTGAGTGCTTCTACTGCAAGCAGACTGGTCACTGGAAGCGGAACTGCCTCAAGTATTTGGCGGATAAGAAGGATGGCAAGGTGAACAAAGGTATATGTGATATACATGTTATTGATGTGTACCTTACTAATGCTCGCAGTAGCACCTGGGTATTTAACACTGGTTCTGTTGCTAATATTTGCAACTCCAAACAGGGACTACAGATTAAGCGAAGATTGGCTAAGGACGAGGTGATGATGCGCGTGGGAAATGGTTCCAAAGTCGATGTGATCGCAGTCGGCACGCTACCTCTACATCTACCTTCGGGATTAATATTAGACCTAAATAATTGTTATTTGGTGCCAGCGTTAAGCATGAACATTATATCTGGATCTTTTTTGATGCGAAACGGTTATTCATTTAAATCAGAGAATAATGGTTGTTCTATTTACATGAGTAATATCTTTTATGGTCATGCACCCTTAAAGAGTGGTCTATTCTTATTAAATCTCGATAGTAGTGACACACATATTCATAGTGTTGAAACCAAAAGATGCAGAGTTGATAATGATAGTGCAACTTATTTGTGGCACTGCCGTTTAGGTCATATCGGTATAAAGCGCATGAAGAAACTCCATACTGATGGGCTTTTGGAACCACTTGATTATGAATCACTTGGTACTTGCGAACCGTGCCTTATGGGTAAGATGACAAAAACACCATTCTCCGGTACTATGGAGAGAGCAACAGATTTGTTAGAAATCATACATACAGATGTATGTGGTCCGATGAATGTTGAGGCTCGTGGCGGATATCGTTATTTTCTCACCTTCACAGATGACTTAAGCAGATATGGGTATATCTACTTAATGAAACACAAGTCTGAAACGTTTGAAAAGTTCAAAGAATTTCAGAGTGAAGTTGAAAATCATCGTAACAAGAAAATAAAATTCCTACGATCTGATCGTGGAGGAGAATATTTGAGTTACGAGTTTGGTGTACATTTGAAACAATGTGGAATAGTTTTGCAACTCACGCCACCCGGAACACCACAGCGTAATGGTGTGTCCGAACGTCGTAATCGTACTTTACTAGATATGGTACGATCTGTGATGTCTCTTACTGATTTACCGCTATCGTTTTGGGGATACGCTCTAGAGACGGCCGCATTCACGTTAAATAGGGCACCATCAAAATCCGTTGAGACGACGCCTTATGAACTGTGGTTTGGCAAGAAACCAAAGTTGTCATTTCTGAAAGTTTGGGGCTGCGATGCTTATGTGAAAAAGCTTCAACCTGATAAGCTCGAACCCAAATCGGAAAAATGTGCCTTCATAGGATATCCAAAGGAAACTATTGGATACACCTTCTATCACAGATCCGAAGGCAAGACTTTTGATGCTAAATTCGGAAACTTTCTGGAGAAGGAGTTTCTCTCGAAAGAAGTGAGTGGGAGGAAAGTAGAACTTGACGAGGTAACTATACCTACTCCCTTATTGGAAAGTAGTACATCACAGAAATCTGTTTCTGTGACACCTACACCAATTAGTGAGGAAGCTAATGATAATGATCATGAAACTTCAGAACAAGATACTACTGAACCTCGTAGATCAACCAGAGTGAGATCTGTGCCAGAGTGGTACGGTAATCCTGTTCTGGAAGTCATGCTACTAGATCATGATGAACCTACGAACTATGAAGAAGCGATGGTGAGCCTAGATTCCGCAAAATGGCTTGAAGCCATGAAATCTGAGATGGGATCCATGTATGAGAACAAAGTATGGACTTTGGTTGACTTACCCAATGATCGGCAAGCAATTGAGAATAAATGGATCTTCAAGAAGAAGACGGACGCTGACGGTAATATTACTGTCTACAAAGCTCGACTTGTCGCAAAAGGTTTTCGGCAAGTTCAAGGGATTGACTACGATGAGACCTTCTCACCCGTAGCGATGCTTAAGTCTGTCCGAATCATGTTAGCAATTGCCGCATTTTATGATTATGAAATTTGGCAGATGGATGTCAAAACTGCATTCCTGAATGGATTTCTGGAAGAAGAGTTGTATATAATGCAACCAGAAGGTTTTGTCGATCCAAAGGGAGCTAACAAAGTGTGCAAGCTCCAGGATCCATTTATGGACTGGTGCAAGCCTCTCGGAGTTGGAATAAACGCTTTGATAGTGTGATCAAAGCATTTGGTTTTATACAGACTTCTGGAAAAGCCTGTATTTACAAGAAAGTGAGTGGGAGCTCTGTAGCATTTCTGATATTATATGTGGATGACATATTACTAATTGGAAATAATATAGAATTTCTGGATAGCATAAAGGGGTACTTGAGTAAGAGTTTTTCAATGAAAGACCTCGGTGAAGCTGCTTACATATTAGGCATTAAGATCTATAGAGATAGATCAAGACGCTTAATTGGACTTTCACAAAGCACATACCTTGACAAAGTTTTGAAGAAGTTCAAAATGGATCAAGCAAAGAAAGGGTTCTTGCCTGTGTTACAAGGTGTGAAGTTGAGTCAGACTCAATGCCCGACCACTGCAGAAGATAGAGAGAAAATGAAAGATGTTCCCTATGCTTCAGCCATAGGCTCTATCATGTATGCAATGCTGTGTACCAGACCTGATGTGTGCCTTGCTATAAGTCTAGCAGGGAGGTACCAAAGTAATCCAGGAGTGGATCACTGGACAGCGGTCAAGAACATCCTAAAATACCTGAAAAGGACTAAGGATATGTTTCTCGTTAATGGAGGTGACAAAGAGCTAATCGTAAATGGTTACGTCGATGCGAGCTTTGACACTGATCCGGACGATTCTAAATCGCAAACTGGATACGTATTTACATTAAACGGTGGAGCTGTCAGTTGGTGCAGTTCTAAACAAAGCGTCGTGGCAGGATCTACGTGTGAAGCAGAATACATAGCTGCTTCGGAAGCAGCAAATGAAGGAGTCTGGATGAAGGAGTTCATATCCGATCTAGGTGTCATACCTAGTCCATCGGGTCCAATGAAAATCTTTTGTGACAATACTGGTGCAATTTCCTTGGCAAAGGAATCCAGATTTCACAAGAGAACCAAGCACATCAAGAGACGCTTCAATTCCATCCGGGATCTAGTCCAGGTGGGAGACATAGAGATTTGCAAGATACATACGGATCTGAATGTAGCAGACCCGTTGACTAAACCTCTTCCACGAGCAAAACATGATCAGCACCAAGGCTCCATGGGTGTTAGAATCATTACTGTATGATCTAGATTATTGACTCTAGTGCAAGTGGGAGACTGAAGGAAATATGCCCTAGAGGCAATAATAAAGTTATTATTTATTTCCTTATATCATGATAAATGTTTATTATTCATGCTAGAATTGTATTAACCGGAAACATAATACATGTGTGAATACATAGACAAACAGAGTGTCACTAGTATGCCTCTACTAGACTAGCTTGTTAATCAAAGATGGTTATGTTTCCTAACCATGGACAAAGAGTTGTTATTTGATTAACGGGATCACATCATTAGGCGAATGATCTGATTGACATGACTCATTCCATTAGCTTAGCACCCAATCATTTAGTATGTTGCTATTGCTTTCTTCATGACTTATACATGTTCCTATGACTATGAGACTTTGTGTGCTACCAAACGTCACAACGTAACTGGGTTATTATAAAGGTGCTCTACAGGTGTCTCCAAAGGTACATGTTGGGTTGGCATATTTTGAGATTAGGATTTGTCACTCCGATTGTCGGAGAGGTATATCTGGGCCCTCTCGGTAATACACATCACATAAGCCTTGCAAGCATTGCAACTAATGAGTTAGTTGTGAGATGATGTATTACGGAACGAGTAAAGAGACTTGCCGGTAACGAGATTGAACTAGGTATTGAGATACCGACGATCGAATCTCGGGCAAGTAACATACCGATGACAAAGGGAACAACGTATGTTGTTATGCGGTCTGACCGATAAAGATCTTCATAGAATATGTAGGAGCCAATATGAGCATCCAGGTTCCGCTATTGGTTATTGACCGGAGACGTGTCTCGGTCATGTCTACATTGCTCTCGAACCCGTAGGGTCCACACGCTTAAGGTTTCGATGACAGTTATATTATGAGTTTATGAGTTTTGATGTACCGAAGGAGTTCGGAGTCCCGGATGGGATCGGGGACATGACGAGGAGTCTCGAAATGGTCGAGACATAAAGATTGATATATTGGAAGCCTATATTTGGATATCGGAAGTGTTCCGGGTGAAATCAGGATTTTACCGGAGTACCGGGAGGTTACCGGAACCCCCCCGGGAGGTATATGGGCCTTAGTGGGCCTTAGTGGAAGAGAGGAGAGGTGGCCAGGGCAGGGCCGCGCGCCCCTCCCCCCTAGTCCGAATAGGACAAGGAGAGGGGGGCGGCGCCCCCCTTCCTTCTCTCTCTCCTCTTTCCCCCCTCCCGAATCCTATTCCAACTAGGAAAGGGGGGAATCCTACTCCCGGAGGGAGTAGGACTCCTCCTGGCGTGCCCTCTCCTGGCCAGCCGAACCCCCCCCCTTTGATCCTTTATATACGGAGGCAGGGGGCACCCCTAGAGACACAAGTTGATCCACGTGATCATATTCTTAGCCGTGTGCGGTTCCCCCTTCCACCATAGTCCTCGATAATATTGTAGCGGTGCTTAGGCGAAGCCCTGCGACGGTAGTACATCAAGATCGTCACCATGCCGTCGTGCTGACGGAACTCTTCCCCGACACTTTGCTGGATCGGAGTCCGGGGATCGTCATCGAGCTGAAGGTGTGCTACAACTCGGAGGTGCCGTAGTTTCGGTGCTTGATCGGTCGGGCCGTGAAGACGTACGACTACATCAACCACGTTGTGCTAACGCTTCCGTTGTCGATCTACAAGGGTACGTAGATCACACTCTCCCCTCTCGTTGCTATGCATCACCATGATCTTGCGTGTGCGTAGGAATTTTTTTTGAAATTACTACATTACCGAACACCTCTCCCATGGCATGTCTCTTAGGTTCGGAGAAACGCCGAAGAGCCTGCTTGACCGGCTTGAATCCCTTTAGGATATTGAGGCTATGCTCGGCCAGCCTGTGTGGGATTCCTGGCATGTCTGAGGGATGCCAGGCGAATATGTCCCAATTCTCGCGCAGGAACTCTCGTAGTGCGGCGTCCACGGCGGGGTTTAACTGTGCCCCGATGGAGGCTGTTTTTGTAGGGTCCGTTGGTGGACTTGGAATTTAACTATTTCATCCGCTGGTTTAAAAGAGGTGGACTTGGATCTCTTCTCGAGTATCACATCGTCCCTGTCCACTGTGGAGCGTAGCGTGGTTAATTCCTCGGCCGAGAGGGCTTCAGATAATGCCTCGAGGGCCGGTGCGACTGTTTTGTTTTCGGCGCGGAGTGCTGTGTTCGGATCACTGACGAGAGTGCTGATTCCGTTGGGCCCGGGCATTTTTAGCTTCATGTACCCGTAATGGGGTATGACTTGGAAGATTGTGAACGCCTCCCGTCCTAAAAGAGCGTGATAACCACTGCTGAACGGGGCCACTTGGAATGTAATTTCTGCTGACCTGTAGTTATCCGGTGTGCTGAATATCACATCTAGTGTGATTTTCCTAGCACAGCGTGCTTCCCGACTGGGGATGATTCCTCTGAAGGTTATGCTACTTTGCTCAATGTGGTTCCAGTCTATTTCCATCTTTTGAAGAGTTTCCTCATAGATGAGGTTTAATCCACTGCCGCCGTCCATGAGTACTTTGGTGAGTCGAAAGCCGTCCACGATTGGGCTGAGGACCAGTGCGGCTGGTGCTTGGGCTGTTCGGAATTTAGGTTCATCACTGGCATTGAAGGTGATAGCCGTGTCGCTCCATGGATTTATTGCTGCCACATGGCAGATTTCGGCAATGCCGCGGAGTGTTCGCTTGCGCCTATTATTTGATGCGAAGGTCTCAAAGACTGTTAATACCGTATTGTTATCCATGGGATGATGCTCTGCGGCATCTGGGATGAGAAGATCCTCACCACTTTTGGCCACCTGCCGGAGTATCCAACATGCTCTAAGGTTGTGTGTTGGTATGGTATCCGCCGTACTATGAATTTTGCAGGGGCTGTTAAGCCATCCCTCCAATACGGTTCCATGCCCTGTATAGGATTTTTGTTTCTTGGCAACTAGCCGGGGTGTCTTATGATAGTGCACCCTTTTACTTCGGACTGGGTGTATATTCAGAGCGGGATTATCCCGGAATTTTGTTTCGGTTTTCCAGGTGCTTTCCATCGCACAGTACTTTCGTACTATGGACGCCAAGTCAGCGAAGCGTGATATGTCACGGTGACTTAAGGCGTTAAGGATTCCCTTGTCCATGCAATTATTGCAGAAAAGTGAGATTGCATCTTCCTCACGATAGTCCTTAACCTTGTTCATCACAAGGAGGAATCTGGCCCAATAATGATGTACTGTTTCATGGGGCTCTTGCCTGATGTGGGAAAGATCGTTTACGTCTGGGTGGGTGGGTGGATTTGAGTCCGGACCCCTACCCGATGTGAGACCCAGGGGCCGAGGGGTTTCCGATCTTGGAAGTTCAGATTCCGGTATGTTGCCCGATGAGTCTGGCCCACTGCCTGACTCTAGGTTCAGGGTTTGGGTGATGTCCTCCCGTGAATGGGTATCCGGCTCAGAGAGCTCAGGTATTCGGACATAGTTAGTCCTCAAGATAGAGGAAGAGTCGCCGCATTGTTCCTCCACAACCGCAACATGATGGGTGACCGGTGGAGAGTTAATCTCCCTTCGATCGCGTTTAAGCCCAATCCGATCATAGCCCGTAGCGACTCCCAAGGCGGCGATGCGATCCAAGAGTTCGTTTAGGGAGGAGAGCTCCATTGGATCCATCTTCTCGGCGAATTCCGAGCCGACGTGGAGGCTGTTTTCGATGACCCGAGAAGACATCGTTGGTGCAGCAGCCGAATAGGCGGTCATGACAAAATTGCCTAGACGGAGAGTTTGGCCGACAGACAGGGCTCCCCCGACGGTAATGTTGTTTTTAACAACGAGATGAGACATCCTTCCTTATTGCGACGTCATAGAGGAACTCTCAGTGAAAGCACCAATGTCGGTGTCAAAGCCGGCGGATCTTGGGTAGGGGGTCCCGAACTGTGTGTCTAAGGCGGATGGTAACAGGAGGAAGGGGACACGATGTTTTACCAAGGTACGGGCCCTCTTGATGGAGGTAAAACCCTACGTCCTGCTTGATTTATTCTTGATGATATGAGTATTGCAAGAGTTGATCTACCACGAGATCGGAGAGGCTAAACCCTAGAAGCTAGCCTATGGTATGATTGTATGTTATCCTACGGACTAAAACCCTCCGGTTTATATAGACACCGGAGGGAGCTAGGTTTACACAAGGTCGGTTACAAAGGAGGAGATATCCATATCCGTACTGCCTAGCTTGCCTTCCACGCCAAGTAGAGTCCTATCCGGACACAGGACGAAGTCTTCAATCTTGTATCTTCATAGTCCAACAGTCCGGCCAAAGGATATAGTCCGGCTGTACGGAGACCCCCTAATCCAGGACTCCCTCACCCACCTTTCCTAGCAAACCGTTGTTTGGCTATTGTTACCGCTTTGCTCAGCCCCTCTTAAAGCGTTGCTAGTTGTAGGTGAAGATGAAGTTTGTTCCTTGTTGGAACATGGTTTTTGTTGGGATATCATTATTATATATTGTTTACTTTAATGCATCTATATACTTGGTAAAGGGTGGAAGGCCCGGCCTTATGCCTGGCGTTTTGGTCCACTCTTGCCGCCCTAGTTTCTGTCATACCGGTGTTATGTTCCTTGATTTTGCGTTCCTTACGCGGTTGGGTGTTATGGGAACCCCTTGACAGTTCGCTTTGAATAAAACTCCTCCTGCAAGGCCCATCTTGGTTTTACCATTTGCCTACCTACCACCATATACTGGGTTCTGCAGACTCAAGGGTCATCTTTATTTTAAGCCCCCCGGGCCAGTGCTCCTCTGAGTGTTGGTCCGAACTAGAGTCCTTTGCAGCGCCACCTCGGGGAAACTCAAGGTTTTGTTTTAGTTGTACGGAGTGCTCATCCAGTGTGCCCTGAGAACGAGATATGTGCGAATCCTATCGGGATTTGTCGGCACATCGGGCGGCTTTGCTGGTCTTGTTTTACCATTGTCAAAATGTCTTGTAACCGGGATTCCGAGACTGATCGGGTCTTCCCGGGAGAAGGAATATCCTTCATTGACCATGAGAGCTTGTGATGGG